>NC_044282.2:23857081-24174081 GCF_004027225.2 Strigops habroptila
AGGGGAGAAAGACAACAATAAGGAAAGAAATTGGACTTGCAAGTCTGAACCATTATATCTCATCAAGAATGTATCAATCATCATGAGTCTCACTGGAAAATCTGTAAACTGATAAAAGCATAAAGACATCTGATATAAGGTTTGCTCAAAATCTGATGGTGAAAAAACAATTTTCTACAAAAGTACTAGGGGTTCTTTTAATCAAAATATTAAAAAAAAATATATATTCCTAGCGTGACTAGCAAAATATTGTTTTCATTTACTTTTTGTACTCAGGCCTGGTATTTATGTTTTGTGTAACATGTCTCCAAAAATAGAGTAGATATTCAGTTTATTTCTCACACTGAAGTAATTTTAGGTCAGTTCCCTCATCAGTTTTGGAAGGGTTTTTAACCTTTCTAAAAAGTCTCTTAGAGAAACAAGTTTTCACCTGTGTCAGCTTTTCCCAAATTCATTATTTTTCTCCTTAAAGTGTGTAGTTTACCTATCATCAAAATCTCAGCCTTGTTGGATAAGAACCGCACCTTTTTCTGGAGGGACATATGAGTCGCATGAGCCCCAGACCTCACCCAGCACAGCATCCCAGAGGGAGAGCTCCTTGTTGGAGTAATTTGCTACAAGATTTCCCTCCATTGACATTTTCAGCTGTCACAATGACAGGAATTTGATAAAAGCTTGTTTAAATGGAAGCCTTGACATCTAAAATGTATTACCTATATTTTTGAGGTAGAGCGAAAGCCCATCTGCTTGGTGTTGGATTCTCAAACACAGACGCAAATTCAAGAAAAACGTGTTCAATTAAGATCACTATGAGATCCTAAATGCTAGTGAAGAATTCGTTCTTGGAAACAGCATCATGTTGTAGGGCTGCATGGCATCTTATTTAGAATAAACTTCAGAAAGAACACATACAGCACAGGTATACTAAAAAAATCTATTTGCTTTAATAGGGTTTTCAATGCTAAAGCACTTACTTTAGAAGTTAGCTTTTGTCTGGCTCTTTTTCTTAGCTGGAATAAAGTCCTGACAAGTAACCTGCTAAAGTAATTGCATCCAATAGACAAATAGTCCAGAAGGCAAAATGTACTAAATCCTTGAGGTTTTACAAAGTCTTTTATTCACCTGGTATTGCAGGGAAATGCCCAGATGCAGAAACATTAAAAAGTTTGCCATGGATTTTTGTGTCATAGAAAAGCTGCCTTGAAGTTGCCATTCAGAAAAAAAAAAAAAAAACACCACCAACAACAAAACGCCATCAAGCAAGGGAATACAGTCTTCCATTATATTCCCAAATAGGCAAATACATAAAGATAAGTTAATAGATGCATGAGAAGCCCTATGTGATGTTGATCACAAACATGTTAAGACCTTAAGGGAAATAATGTGACCTGGGAGACAAAACACAGGTTTACCACTCATTTCCTGAAAATCAGGTGAATTTCCATGTAATATCCACATACATGATTTCGTGGTTTTCTTAACAAAAATTAACTATTATTATAAAATAAAAATATTTATGTGTAGTAGAGGTATATGAAACTTTATAAGAAGGAAATTTTCATAAAGCAAGTAGCATTTTAAACTAGAACCAGGAATTAACTCATCCAACACAGAAGAAAATTAGACAGAAAATACATATGTCCTTCTGAGAGAACATAATGTAGCAGCAACAGCAGAACCTTCAAATCTGTAACAACAAAGGTATCATTTCTGCAAAGTGAGTTTTGTAAGTGAAGGGCATTTTGAAGATGAACATCCAACCCCTATGTCTGTTACAAGCAGTCACATTCACCAGTTCAAAAGCAGCAATCCACATTAAAACCACAAAACATGGTCATGGCTACAAAAATATAAACTCTGCAAAACCTAACACACAATTTCAAAAGTAGCAATCTTGGTTAAATGGAAAAACTAAATTATTGGATTTTTGCATGGGAAGAGAGGTCAGAATTTCATATTTGTTCTATTTTGTTTCTGTCCCAAACCTTGTATACAACATTCAATTACAAGAGCCCTGTTGCAGAAGTCATGTAGAATGATGTTCTGTTTAGATATTGCCAAGTATTAAATTGCTTTAGCACCTGTAACAATGCAATAAAGTCCAAATATTTTTAACTGTCCATGTGTTTAAAGGCCAGATGCCTGATGTGCAGATGGAAGTCAGAATTACACGCGCAGAGATTCTTGAGCTGCATGGGTTGGCTTGGCATTTCATACACAGATATTGGGAAAACATTTTACATTAATACTTTAAAACATTTGTTATATATGGTTTATTTCCTGTGTTTATTATCATTTGTCCCTTTCTCTCTTATAACTCTTTAAAAAATATAGTGAATTACTATGACTAGATTAAGTTCTTAGACTCAAGGGTTAGTGAGAGGAGGGAAAATGCTTTGGAAACTCTCCTAGGAAGCAGAGATCCAATAGATAATTCCTTCCTGTTCCCTGTGACACTCACTCCCCGTATTGATTTCTCGAGTCCTGGGACTCCCCTAGGTCAGTCACCCTCTATCAGGTAGTACAGCCTGCCCCAGAAAGGAGCTGAAACCCACTTGTCTGTCCTATATTCACCACACCACATGGCGTACTGAGCTCATAGACTCAGACTGAGAAGCCATAACAGGCATTAAGACCATCCTATCCTCATTGACAGCTGGAGATGTAACGCTTGGGCCTGTCCTGATTTCAGCTGTAACAGTTTTCTCCTTCTTAGTAGCTGGTGCAGTGCTGTGTTTTGGCTTTAGTCCAAGAACAATGCTGATAACACACCGATGTTTTAGCTGTTGCTAAGTAGCACTTACCCTGACCAAGGACTTTTCAGTCTCTCATGCTCTGCCAGTGAGGAGGGGCACAAGAAGCTAGGAGGAAGCAGAGATAGGACACCTGACCCAAACAAGCCAAAGGGGTATTCCATACCACTTCATGTCATGGCCAGTATATAAACTGGGGGGAGTTATCCGGGAGGCCCAGATCTCTGCTCAGGTTGGGCTGGGTATCGATCGGCAGGTGGTGAGCAATCGTATTGTACATCACTGCTGTTTGTTGTTTTTTTCCCTTTCTCCTTTTAGTTTTATATTCTTTCCCCTTGTTATTTCACTTATCATTAGTAGTAGTAGTAGTACCAATTTTATTTTATATTTTAGTTATTGGGCTGGTCTCATCTCAACCCGTGGGATTTACATTCTTTTGATTCTTGTTTCCATCCCGCTGGGAGGGGGAGGAAGGAAGGGTGTCAGTGAACAGCTGCATGGTTCCGAGTTACCGGCTGGGCTTAAACCATGACAGGGTCAACAAAAGATTGAAGTCAAATTCTCTTTAAAACGTGAAACCTGACTGAGTGCTCTATGCAATGGTTTTGATGTTATCCAGTAAGTATGGTTTAAGGGCAGATCTTGGTATAGCCCTTCTGCGTCCAGAGGGACACGAATCCTTCAATATATCACTTTCTTTCTCACAGAAAAAACTAGTTCCACTAGGAATCAGATCACATCTAGACTCATGATTCAGATAGGTGAAGCAAATGGATGAGGAGTGAAATGTTGAAGAAAAGTATTTTTTTCTTAGTTAACTAAGATAGGAGTACAGTCTACCCACTAAAGTATCCTTTTGTGTGACCCAGTTTTATTTCCAGGAACTCAGTGGTTTTATTTGCTCTTTTTTTTTTTTTTTTTCCCTGATGATATAGTACTTGGAAACAGAATTCTCCTTCAGCGTGCAAAAATCATACAACTCTGGCTTCTTCTTGTAGTTAATAAGAGAAAATAATATGGGGAAGTTTGAGTCCTGAACATAACCGCTAGTCATCTGTATTCTTTATTGTTAACTGAATCCCTGACTGTGATTTTGATTTTCAAACATACTTCCAAACCTCATCTTCTACAGAGATGGTGCTAACTCTGAATTTTTGGGACAAATACTAGCTGCTTTCTTGGGGCATTGGACCAAAGGTTCAGTCTCTGGTTCTCTTCTATGTAATAGAATAAATGCAGCCATTGATTTTACAGAATTATATTTACATCACAGGAAAAGTTTATAATTTGATATTTTAATCCAGTTATAACTCGTTATTAATTTCTTCCTTCCACTCAAAAACTGAGTAAAACCTCAAAAGTTGAAGCCTAAATCAATTAAAATTGCTTGTTTAGAGACGTTTCATATAAATATCTGATTATTCTAAAACCAAAAGTATTTCACATTTACTGTAATAGTCATATGCTAATATAGAGCTCCTAAGGCTATCCCACGTAGAATTTGTGTCAGTTAACAGTATGTCAACTAAGAAATCCCTCTGTTAAGGTCATAGGTCTCAAATTAGTTAATTTAAGGTCAGCACAGTGTAAAGCAGATGAATTAAGATGACCTCAGTTACAGTTTTCTGTGTTAAAGCTGTGTTAGTTAATGCTCCCAGGGTCTTTTTCTTCCCTGCAGGACACAAACTGCCTCTATTGAAGTCAGTGGAAATTGCTGATATTCTGCTGGGAGGACTAAGGCCTTGAGATTAAGAAGCCTGCATTAACAACACCTCAGTTAGGATGCTTTCGTTCAGAAATACCTGTTCAAAACAGCTGCAAAAGTGATTTAAAAGCACTCAAGTACCAGATCATGTATTTGTGGTAACAGCTAAGATGTAGGTAAAGCACTTCAACAGCTGTGAGGCAGTGATTTTACAGACGGACACGTCTTATTTTCTTTTTTTAGATTTGTCCTTCTCTTAAAAATGATGTTGATGCTTTAAAAGCTAGATGACAAAATATGAAACTAAAATAGTAATACATAATATTCAGCTATAGATCGTGGATAACAACATCCCACTTGACTGAGATTACCAGATGAAATGTCCCAAAATGATGTTCAAGTGACATTACCTTCACGAGATCTATCTGTCTTGCTCTATTCCTCCCCTCTCCCTTCTTGGACACACCTAGCTGTAATCAGCTGGTGGTCTGCTTCAGTTGTACTCTAAAGCTGTGACCCTGGACGAGCTCAGCTGTTCTGACAGGTGAATAAAGGCATAAATGGTGCTGAAGGTACTTTCAGCATAAGCTGTGTATAGTCACACTGCCTCAGCCTGTGCCAAAGCACAGACTGAGGCAAAAAAATAAGAGGTTGATTGCTTGCCTGAGAACATTGATTAATAATATGCCACGCTTTTAGACTTCTAGTGTTGTTATTTTCAGACTTCTTGATTTTAAGATTGTTAAATTTGAAAAACAAAACAACCAAATAAAAATAACCTTCTAAAAATTTCTATCAAATAGTGACTTTTTTTTTCAGTTGGAATAAATTTAAAGTGACATCGCTACAATTTTAAAAGAATTATTTATCTTTCATACCATGACCTATAAAATGCTAAACACAAATGAGGAAAAGACCTCAATTAGATTCATTAGACCAGTATTTTAAAAGTTTGTGAGTTCGGTCTCACGGTGTGAACAAATGGTTAATTTAGACATTGCCATAAGACAGCAGCATCAGTGTGCATCGGTATTGAGCATGTACGAATCATCAGCTATGTAAAACTCATTCTAATGATGTTTTGTTGTGCTCCATCTTGGTAGGTTATAAGCACAATATTCAGTGCCTTAAGAGAAAAAAAAGTATGTGTGTCTTTTTATTCATTGTTCAGTCAGGCCCTACCTATACAAGGAAAGTAGGTCATTTAAATTCATTAGCGTTTATCTTTTTATTTTTATTCACTTGGCATTTCCTGTGAAGACAGTTTGAATCCATTAAATGCATAAAAAATATTATTTAAAAAAAGTGTTGTTTAAAACCATTTCAGTAAAAAAAAAGTGAGAAACTAGTTTTTCTCCTCCAGCAGTGCTACACTTACTGAGATGCTGTTTCATCTCGCCTAGCTTTTAATTGCGGTAAGAGGTATAGAATTTAAGTATATAAAAAAGTATTAAATTCAAGTTTGTCCTATAGTTATAATCATGGTAAGCTGGGTAAAGGGGCTGTGCCTGTGTGCACACCTGGTGCTCTAGTCATTAACTCCTTGGGTGATCCAGAAACTCCCCATGTAGACATTTGTGTAGAGGAGATAATGGAGCAGTTTAGACAATAGACTGACTTGAGATAGTGATTGACCGAACTCCAAGCCACCCTCTCAATTAAGGATTTGACTAATTGGTGAGCAAGCTTTCCTGGTGGAAATTTCAGACTGCCCTGAATATTTCTCCAAGGAAACTCTGCAGTGCCTAGACCAATTTCTATGGTTAAATATGTCAATTAACAGCATGGGTGGAGAAACATACTAACTCAGAGACTCTCAGGAGGCTCCTGCTGCAAAATTGATCAAATTGTACTTAGATAAGTCCAATGGAGCAGCTTTTTGTAGACAGTTAAGAGAATTAGGAGATGTTTTGTCTGCAGCTTGAAATAATCTATTGCAGTGGAACCTGCATATGATGGAAGTGTCACACAGGCCTATGACTGTCTGGACAGCCACTGACTGTTCTGTTCAAGAGACTTGATTCCTCACACAAGCATTACCCTGTGCCGAGATCCCAGTGAATTGGATTTTAACAAACGCTCCATCTGTGTCTATGCAACATAATTATCAAAAAGTTAGTTGCCTAGCCTAAACTCAGGGAAGTATTGTCACCTCCACAGTATGATATATACCACCTACCTTTTAGACAGCTAAAAATGTGTAACTCTTCTATAAAAGTAAGAGTGCTATACTAATTATATTGAGACGCAGGTGTGCTAAGAGCACTCAGGTTCACCATTCACACTCTTCATCAGTGTTGTCTCCTGCGTCCTGTGATGCAGATGTGATGACACAGCTGAGATGACACAGCTGCAAAGCCTCTTTCTCCCACCTTCACTGTTTTCCTCTTCCTTCACCTCCATCTGTCAGGGCTGGAAACATGTCCTTGATTTTTCTCAGATTCCAGCAAAATACCTCACCCAATCTATTTTCATCCAAATATCATTAATTTAAAGCAAATAGATAACTTTGAGAGTAATTTACAGTGGAAAACAATAGAAACTCTACTGCTCTATGTTAGCTGACTAATTCTGCAAAATAAATCAGGAAATGTATGGAAAGAAGAATGAAAGCTGCTCAGTAAAAGAGAACATTCATTTGTAGTTTGATGATTTTAAACCGCTACTGCAGCTAGTAGCATCCTAAGTTATCCAGTCCTGTCTTCATGCCATGTCCTCCTTTGTGCCAGCGTAACTTTGCAGTGGCAAAAAGAACTAAAAGACAGTGATCCTGATGAAAATTCGCATGGCAGAGGGAAACAGTTATTTTTTAGCTCCATCTGTTCTCTAACGTGGTTCGTTGCACAGTGGTGGAGTTGGGGCAGCTGTGAGAGATAAGCATCGTTTCTGGCAATGCTACTATATGACAGCTTAAAATACTTACAAACAGCCAGCCCCTGATACCCAGTGTATTGCTTTACAGAAGAACCAAGAAATCTTTCCAGAGCCTTTAAAGGTCTAATATTATATAACACAGAAAGAGTGGGTTATCCAGCAGTTGAGAACTTCAGTGAAGATTTACAGCTTCTTAATCAAAGCATGAATAGCCATAAAAATAGAAAAAAATATGTCATTTAGAAGTTATCCACAAAAAGGCTGTATTTATCACTTACTTTTTTACAGAAAGTTGAAATCTCCTGTGTTATTCTAACCATTTCTTTTTCAACATAACTGGAAGACTAGCTAGACCAAACTCTTACTAATATAAGAAATAAAAATATACAATGTTGGCACAGTTTTTAAGTAATAAGAAAGTCTGGAGTTTTAGAAGAACATTATATAGATTCCATGGTACTCTGGTAGTATGTACATATGGTAGTATATTATCCTGCTCTTCTCTGCTTGCAATGGATCAAATTCTAAGGTCAGTCTTCAAAAGAAAAAAAAAATCAATAAGGACATTCACAGTTAAGTTTAACTTTAAGCATGAAGTTAAACATTAAGTTTGTTTAATGCTTAAACAAAGCATGAAGAAAAGAAGTTTGAAGAGATAAGAGCATCCTCAACATTAATACATAAATCAATCAATTCTATAATTTATTTTCACTTTGTAAAACTTAAAAAAAATCAAAACACTCCAAACTGCCTAAAAAAAGAGAAGAAAGGCAATAATTCTTTAATTATAAGAACATTTTAGAAATAGCACAGAAACCCATTTGAACAATATAAACCAAAGTCGGTGTATCTTCTAAATTATGCTCAGCATTGATAAAAGTCTTGCAAAGTGCTGGAGTAAAGAATGGAACACTATAATTTAAAAAAAACATGAATTGATAAATTCCTAATAACAATCTTGAAACAAGCAGATTAAAAAAAAAAAAAAAAAAAAAAAAAAATCAAACACTCTAAAATAAACCCAGAAATCTTTATACCAAATGATCCAGACTAGATTTCTCTAAGGTCATAGAAATCATCTTTGTATAAGCCTATGCTAAATAGGTAAAACTTACAGAAAACAATATCTTCAATACCAGTTTTGTGCTTTAGAATCAAATGTGAGAATTTCAGTTAAGATGGTTACCAAAGTTTTCAGATATAGAAAAAGAACCATCAGAACTTGATCTATGCAAGGTATCTCTCATAAAAAACTCAACAGCTGTCATGTTCACAAGCAACATAGAGGCACTCAAAGCAATCAAACAAGAATGACTGTTATCAGCCATGATTCCATTCTCTGAGATTCAGACTGATGACAAACAAATTATGATCAGTTTAAGTGATTAATCCTCACTCACTCTAAATCTTCATTACAAAACCTAGTCAGTGTGTTTCCTCATGTATCTGTTAGCTGCAGCAGATGCTTCTATCAAAATCCTCACAGCTAGCACTGAAAATGCAATTGTAAAAATATCATACAATCATAGACTCATAGAAGGGATATAACTAGAAGGTCATCTAGCTACAATGCCCATGCCATGAGCAGGGGCACCTTCCACTAGACCACTTGATCAAAGCCCCGTCCTACCTGACTGTGAACACTTCCAGGGATGGGGCATATCTATAGTTAAGAGACACTCATATTAAGAAAATGTCAAAAAATTTATTATCATTATAGATTCTCTGGGATTTATGACTAAATGATAAGAATAAATACCTCAAGATTAAGGTATGCTTGCATCAATAAATGGCAAGGAGAGAACGTAAAAACATCATTATGCTCTGTATTACAATTTTGTTCACCCATTTCTTGCCTACACATATTTAACAATGCAACACTTCGTTTTTTTCCACATCCAGTGGATGAACTTAAATTTGAAGCTATATCACCTTGCACTGAAATCTCATCATATCTAGCATGATAAACAAGGTCAGCAATAGCTTTTTCTACATGGATAAGAAGCTTCTAAGAGCTATTTAGAGGTGAAATCCAATTGAAGTCAATAATAAAACTTCTATTTACTTCACCATGTACTTATAATAAAAGGATGATGTTATTGATTTGGTAGGTAATGCTTTTACCTCTAAAGCAGAACTCATCCAATGTCATGTTTGGGACTCTGATTTTAGTATTTTGGGCAAGAGGAGTGTTACATTATCCTTGAAAATCTACAGGAAAAGGTACCATCAGATAACCTTTCAGAAACACAAACTTGTATTCTATCTAAGTAGAATTTAAATCCAGCAATCTGAACACTTATATCTGTCAAAATCCAAAGGAATTTCTCATAGAAGAGTTTCTACAAACCCTATTATCCTCGACAATTCCAAGTAGGTTAATTGTGTTGTTAAACTAAATTGTCTGTGTGTCTGTCTGCTTTCCATTCAAAATGACTGTTTTAATACATTTTGATCAATTCCACTCTGTAAAAGGAAGACCAGAGAAGATCCTCAAACAAATTAATAGCTGTTTAAAAGGTATAAAACAAGGAAAAAATATATTAAAGATGAGATTTTACAGTGTAGGACATTTATGAATGGAAAATTAGTGACATCTTTGTTTACACTAATGAAAACTTAACAAAAGATCCAGAAAGAAAGATTGATAGTGAGTTGTCACAGTCTGCAATGAAACAAAATTATCTGGGAAAAACAAAAAAACAGCTGTGAGGACTGAAGAAGACTCACACAGTCAAATACTGGAGACACCAATGACAAGCAAAAATCAGTGAAGATAAATGTAAAGCAAAGCATGATAGAAAAAAACAATCAGATTTTCATAGGTGGACTCAAAGCAGCCTGTTAATGCAGTAGAATGCACCCTTGGGATTATACAGATAGTTATATGAATACTTTAACTCAGTAACAGCCAAAAAAGTAAATAGAATGTTAAGAAAGGAATAGAGAGCAAGCCAGAAAATTGTTATACCATTGCATAAATTCAGCTTCCCTCCAGATCCCAAATCTTTAATAATGTGGTGATTTTTTTTAAGACTGCTTTGGCCTTTTGTTTTCAGAAATAATATATATTAGAACTGAAGAAAAGCAAATGTTATACTCTTTTTCAAAAGAGCAAGAGGGGATCTACAGCTCAGTCAGTGTCACTCTGGTCCCCAGGAGCTCCCAAGAGAGCAAGTTCCCTTAGAAGCCCCTCTGGTGACTGGGAATAGCCAACATATATTTAACCAAAGGTAACCTGTGCTGATTTCTATGATGAGTTTAGTAATCTGTAGATGTGGTGGACAGTGTTTACATTGACTTTAGCACGACTTTGAACCCCATCTCCCACAGTGTCATTGTTAGGGCATTATGGTCTAGATGGATGGACTAGAAGGTAAGTGAAAAAATGGGTGGATCATCATACTCAAAAGGTAGTGGTTCTTAACATACCTGGAGACTAGCTACAAGTAGAGTTCCTTGCAGGCTGATCTGGGGATTCATGATGTTTAATATCTTTATCAATGACCTGTAGGACTAGATGAAGTTCATCTTCATCTTGGGGGTGCAGTTGATTTGCTCAAGGACAGGGCTGAGATTAAGAGGCGTCTAAGAAAGGCTAGAGGAATGGGCTAATAAGGTCCTTATGGAATCCAGCAATGACAATTGCAAAGTCCTGTATTTGAGGCAGACTATTTGAGACAGCAGTATAGGCTGGGGACTAACTACCAGAAAGCAGCTCTGCCAAAAAGGACATGGTGGTCAGTACGCCAAATATGAGTCATCTCTCAGTCCTGGCAGAAAAGCTCGTTGCATACTGAGTTGTATCAATAAGAGCACAGCCAGTAGATCAAGGGAAGTGATTATTGCCCTTTACTCAGCAATTAATAGACTCCATCACGAATACTGTAATAATTTTTCGGGACCTTGGTACAAGAAGTTTTTATAAAGCCGAATAAATGCAGCAGAGTCCAAAGTCCAGCACAAGGTCACCAAGATGTTTGGGGACTGGAGCACTTAACCTGTGAGGAGACGCTGAAAGAATGGGGCTTGTTTAGCCTGGAGAAGAGAAAGTAGCAGCTTTCTAATGCATAAGAAGAGGCTACTAAGAAGCCAGACCCAGATTCCTTAGCAGGGTGGACAGAGGGAGAACAAGAGACGCTGATAATAAATTGAAAGAGCAAGTTCAAGAGGATATAAGGAAAATAATCTGCTCTATGCGAGTAATTAAGCAGTGGAATAGGATGTCCAAAGCAGCTATGTGATCACTGTGTCTGGAAGTTTTCCAGACTCAAACAGACAGTGGAAACAAAGTACGCCTAAATTCTCTGTCCGCTCTGCTTTGAGTGATAGGTTGGGCTAGAGGTCCTTTCCAGCCACAATAATGTTCATACGTATTTAGTACCCAAGTGATTTCTCAGAAATAAATAGTTCATAGCTGAATTTGGCCCAGATAGTGGTACTTGAATAAGCCTGCTCTAGAGTGTGATGGGAAACCATACTTAGAAAGCAGAGACAGTTAAGAGTTCAAATGGAAGAATGTGGTTCTGCAGAGGTCCAGTACTATTCAATGTGCAACAATTTAGATGATAGAAGTAGAAAACAAATTTATTAAATTGAACTTCATTTTAGACAGGGCAGATATATATTGCAGGGCAGATTCCAAAATCAAAACATTGTCAAATTAAAGAAATATTTGGAAAGGGAAAAAATCAATAAACATAAATGCAAGATTCTGTCTTTTGATTAGAATATTTCTTTGTCCAACAGACTACATAAAGACAAAAAATTGATCTAGGGAACATTAGCTGAGCATGTATGAACAATATTTTGTAGAGTATAGATCAGCACAGTGAAATACATCAACCAAACCTGAAAGACGGGCAGCAATATTTCCTTTCTACCAGTGCTAGAACAGCTCCAGCTGGGTCTTTCATGGGCATCAAACTACAAGAAAGATGTGGGTAGAGAAACTCCTGGTGTAAATTATCAAGAGTAATGTAGGACTCTACTCATATATGATCTGTGAAGATGGCTTGGAAGAACTGTGGTTGTTTAGTCTAGACAGGGAGACAGAAAAGAAACATGATACCACTTCTGAAATAAGTAAAAGGTTCCTGCAAAGTGAAAAAAGAACAATCTGCTTTCTATCTGTGTGGAGGACAGGTAAAGAAGCCATGAGATGAAATTGCAGCATAAGAGCCTTGTGTGACATTAGGAAAACTTTCTGACTTTAAAAATAGCAAATCATTGAAATGGGCTGATAATAAAAGTGGTAATAGTCTATGTCAGCTGTGGACTTTGAGAACAGGCTAGACAGACCCCTGTCAGGGATACTAAAGGTTTAATTATTTCAGCCTTGGGATGGAGAGATGGAACAAATGACCTCCAGAGATCTTTTCTAAACCAGAGATATAGAATCATGGTAAGACTGGAACATGAAGTATCTCTTGCTAAAGGAATGCATAATTTCATAGAAATTGGAAGGTCAGCCCTTATGAAAAAACACATTTTCTCATACAGCTGTGCTTTCTAATGGTGCTAAGCAGCTCCACTGCTCTTAAGGTGAGGAGCCCTAAGGATAAAACACTGGTTTAGGTACCCTGGGCTTAAGCAATTCACTATTTTGAAAAGTTGCTCCTGCCAAACACAAATTAAAATAGAATGGATTGAAAGATAGATGGTTGGAGGGAAGCTATTTAACAAATAAATGAATGAACTAATACACTCAAAAGATGTGATCCCACTAAGCCTATGAGTGCATACAGTCCTGTTTGTGGAATAAGCAGCTGCTTATTTCCAGATGGACAAAGCAGTAGACACCACTGCAAAGGATGTAACCCATCAGTAATACCTCTGGTGTTCAGGAGCTCTGGAATTTCTCTCTTGATCCTTTCTTTGTTGATGCTTCACTATGGATACAGATGCTTCGGAACAAATTTTAGAATCATCCATATGCCAGCATTTAAATACCCTTGGAAATGAGGCTGTCAGGAGGCAGGAAGATTATATTGTACACTATAAGTTACTTAGAACTTGCACTCCAGTTCATACAAAGCTTTTGTAATCATAAGAAAAGTCTACAAACTCCCTTTTCTTTCTGATAAAATTAGTGGGTTGTGTTGGTTCTCTGTACAAGAATTACTGTAGTAATTATATAGCAGCTGAGATGTAAAACCTAGATCCACTGCTGGTGCTAATCAACACAATTACATTCACTTCAGTGGAACTCTGCCAATTGTTCCAGTTCAGTATTAGAACAAAAAGCTCATCTGTCAAAAAAAAATTCATCTATTTTCAATATTGAAAGGCAAAATGCCAATAGGGTTTTAGTTTCCTAGTTTGCTTAGAAATATTATTAGCTCCCCCCCCCCCCAGTTTTTATATATATATATAAAAAACCAATATATATCTAATTTATAGTCGGATTAAATATAATAGGCTTTTCAAGATAACCTATAAAAAATTTAGTTCTCAACAGGGCTTCTTTCTGGGAAAATTCATACTAAAAATGCTACAACAGGACAATTTCAAAGTGGAAATGGTAGCTGTTGTTTAAGCCAGTGTGCTCATTCAGAAAAGCTTACAGCTTAGGAGCGCTGTATAGGAAACATAATTATTCTGCTTTAGAGAAGAAGGGCTGGAATCAGTTGTTCTTTCCACAGGAAAGATTGAAGTAGAAGGAGAGCTTTGGAGCACTGAGCATATTCAGCAATGCTGAAAATAAGCATCATTCCCTGTTGCTGTTGGACAGGAGAAATAACAGCTATAACTGTTCCTTTAGGGTAATGACTGCTTTCCCACAGTCTTTGGTTATTCTTTCAATAAGAATAATGAGATTGATTTGCTGAAGTTGAGGCATAGGCAAAATAAGTACCAGGGACCATGATGATTCTATCAGACCGCAGCCAGACATGGGACTCCCTGTAGGCATAGGCATCTTTTGGAGCCAAAAAACCTCCACATTTCCCTCTTAGAGTCTTTGCCCAAGGCTTCTAATCAGGGCATTTTAATTATTATTGTTTTAAGCCCCAATCCATAAAAACTTAATGCTTACACAATACTATACTCAAAACTTTGGAGGGATTTACCTATGGGCAATTGTGCATAGCAGCTCACAAGATGAGACCTTCAGCCAGTGTTTCAAAATCATCTGAGGAAATTAGAAACTGTCTTTTCAAGTGTCCTTGAAAATGACAGTCTCAACCTAGACCCCTGTAGTAATGGTAGTATGTTCAGTCTATTTTCATGTGAATATCAAACAGTCAATTTAGAAGTCTAATTTTTACCCTCCCTTTATTGTCAAAGAGGAATTAGACCATATGAAGTCATCAAGGACTATCTGAGGATTTGCTATAACACCCATCACCATGGTATCTAAGTGCATCCTGAAAAGACCTATTAATCACTGTGACTAAGCGTTCCCTCCTACCTGATCTGTCAGCTGAACGGCTGTTACTTCAGTTTCTGATTTATGTTCTCACGATTTACCTTAAATATGGGCGTCAAATAGGACACTTAATAAATTCTCTCCTTTTTGAAATCATCACAGAAAAGACCAAATTTTATAAACGAATGTGTTTCTACTGGGGTGATGGGGCATGGTTAGATAAAGAGTATAGATTTTCTCCCCAAAACTAGGTATTTAAAAGTTACACTGGAGTTAGCTAGGGCATTTTCTGACAAAGCAATTTTCATCAACCACTGTTCTGATTTGTAGAAACATTAAGGTACCGATTCCGGCAACATTTTCTCAAATGCAGGATGGAAATTCTCATTATAACTTCTATCACTCTGGCATAATAAACAGGCTGTTGGTCAGTCCTATGAAATGTAGGATACGTAGATTAGTGTGATAGCCTAATTACAAGGCTCTCAGATATAGCAGACAATTTCAGTTTGACAAAAAAAACTATTGAAGATTCGTGAAATTTGCATGATTGAATTTTCAAAATGCTTCAAATCCATTTAATTTTTTTCTATATAAATAAATAGGTATTTTCCTACAGGAATAATTAAAATAAATATTTGAAATGAAAATAGTTAAATCACTCTTATTTTGCTTATTTTTCATCTGATTTCTCTGTGAACTTAGCCAGTCATACCAGTTCATGTATTCAAGGAAAATTTCAAATTTGTTATGCTTATTTACAACCAAAAAGATACTGTTATTGGCTTCTTTGCTTCTACCTGAAGTAATATTCAGAATTTCCCCACTGTCCTTGATTAATAACATTTGCTGTCACCCTATCATACGAAAACCTTGAAGTTTCTAACAGTTACTGCTTCCATTATGGATAGTGAAGATCACGTTTACATATTTTACCTGCTTTCTGATCTTTATCATGGATCTTGCACTCCTTGCTATACTCAGTTTATTCCAGGTAGCTTTATCACTTTCTCTTCTCCTATACATAAATTCTTAAATACAGAAATATTTATATATTTTTTTTAGGAATATTATTTTAGATTTTGGTTGTATGACATAAGAAGTGAGGGGTATCTTTTTCTGAAAAACATTTGGTTGGTTTATTATTTTATAGCTATTTTAAATACAATGTTTACATAAGGCACACTAATTTTAGAAGTGCACCTGACAATATGGGCTTTTTGACACTTTAAAATCAGGGTTTCTTTTTAAAGAAAAGCTTGTGGTTATCTCCCCTCCCCTCTCCTCTCCTCCCCTCCCCTCTCCTCTCCTCTCCTCTCCTCTCCTCTCCTCTCCTCTCCTCTCCTCTCCTCTCCTCTCCTCTCCTCTCCTCTCTTCTCCTCTCCTCTCCTCTCCTCTCCTCTCCTCTCCTCTCCTCTCCTCTCCTCTCCTCTCCTCTCCTCTCCTGTCCCTTCCTCTCGCCTCCCCTCCCTTCCTCTCGCCTCTCCTCTCCTCTCCTCTCCTCTCCTCTCCTCTCCTCTCCTCTCCTCTCCTCTCCTCTCCTCTCCTCTCCTCTCCTCTCCTCTTCTCTCCCCTCCCTTCCTCTCGCCTCTCCTCTCCTCTCCTCTCCTCTCCTCTCCTCTCCTCTCCTCTCCTCTCCTCTCCTCTCCTCTCCTCTCCTCTCCTCTCCTCTCCTCTCCTCTCCTCTCCTCTCCTCTCCTCTCCTCTCCTCTCCTCTCCTCTCTCTCCTCTCCTCTCCTCTCCTCTCCTCTCCTCTCCTCTCCTCTCCTCTCCTCTCCTCTCCTCTCCTCTCCTCTCCTCTCCCTTCCTCTCGCTTCCCCTCCCTTCCTCTCTCCTCTCCTCTCCTCTCCTCTCCTCTCCTCTCCTCTCCTCTCCTCTCCTCTCCTCTCCTCTCCTCTCCTCTCCTCTCCTCTCCTCTCCTCTCCTCTCCTCTCCTCTCCTCTCCTCTCCTCTCCTCTCCTCTCCTCTCCTCTCCTCTCCTCTCCTCTCCTCTCCTCTCCTCTCCTCTCCTCTCTCCTCTCTCCTCTCTCCTCTCTCCTCTCCTCTCTCCTCTCCTCTCCTCTCCTCTCCTCTCCTCTCCTCTCCTCTCCTCTCCTCTCCTCTCCTCTCCTCTCCTCTCCTCTCCTCTCCTCTCCTCTCCTCTCCTCTCCTCTCCTCTCCTCTCTCCTCTCTCCTCTCTCCTCTCTCCTCTCCTCTCTCCTCTCCTCTCCTCTCCTCTCCTCTCCTCTCCTCTCCTCTCCTCTCCTCTCCTCTCCTCTCCTCTCCTCTCCTCTCCTCTCCTCTCCTCTCCTCTCCTCTCCTCTCCTCTCCTCTCCTCTCCTCTCCTCTCCTCTCCTCTCCTCTCCTCTCCTCTCCTCTCCTCTCCTCTTCTCTCTGCTCCTCTTTGCTCCTCTCCTCTCCTCTCCTTTCTCCTCTCCTCTTCTTTCTGCTCCTCTCGCCCCCAAAGAGATCAACTCCTAAGATCATTTAGCATTCCTTTACACTAGTGTTTAATTAGAGAATGTTTGAACTCTTAAAACTGCTAGTCACTCACTTGCATCACCTTTTCAAACTTTTAAACACTTATTTTTATTTTTAGAAATGCTTAATCCCCTTTTTAATAGAAGAGAGTGAAGAAGATTAAGCCAATGAGCAGTGAATTGAATACTAAACATGAGGAAAGATGTTCTGACAGCAGCCTGCATAGAGCCATCCAGGAAGGCAATTGCAAAACAGGCAGAAAGATAGAGGGCATTTTAAATATACGTGATTCTTAAAAATCACTGTCAATGCCCACACATACGAAAAGGTTAGAGGTGTAGGTTAAGACAGGCATTCACATGAAACATGAGGCAAATAAAAAGGAAAGGATCTGGAAACTAAAATTATTAGGGAATGATCAGAAAGACAGAACATATCTTCCTGCATCTGACAAGTGCATAGTTGGTCATCATCCTGCACCACATAACCATCAATTTACTGCTATGCAGTGTGCCAATTGCAGGCTTCCACTTCAGCTGTGCCTTAAAAATAAGGGAGAAATATGTGAGAAACAGGTAGCAGAAAACTTTTGTGGTCTATTTCTTCAGGAGGGAGTATCAAAGAATAATGTAGGTTAGAAAGAATTTCTGGAAGTGGTCTGGTTTGCTTTTAGCAGAGCAAAACTCCAGGATTTTTGCTTCATTAGAGCCTGCATCCTATTTTGTGGTGTAGACTATATTATGTCTCATGTAGATCACTTCACTGGCACACCAGAATATAATTTGGACAACTTTTACATATTGATCATTTAAACTTAATGTGGAGATATTATACATATATTCTGTAGTATAATTTGCCAAAAAAAACCACAAAAGCAAGAAAATAGGCATCTCTCATAATAAATACCTACGAAGATTCTAGTCATCTGAACCATAAGTATGCATCCTGTCTCATAAGCAATCAGTTTTCCTGACGGTTTACAGGAGAGGCATAATCCAGATGACAATTTATGCACTCTTCTAGATAGTATGGATTATTTTTTTCTTATGCAGAAAGATACTAAGTAGTATATAACAGGTAGGCAAAGAAGCCCCTTACAATTTAGTATTTGATTGACAAATATTTCAGAGGTCCCATTGTTGTGTAAGAACTTAATTATCTGTGTTTCTGAGCTTTTTGCAATTTAAAGCTTCTGTGATGGTAACAAATGTTTTGCTGTATTTGAGTTAGCTTTGTCTTTTGGCGTCAAAATTATTTCCTTGCAGCAGAACTTCAGTTGTCTGTAAAAGTGGACCAGCTTCCTTGATGCCATATGGGATACTTTAGTGAGATTCTCCTTATTTTGTTCAGCCTGAAGAGATCATTAAAGAAGCTCTGAAGCCCAGGACCCACCTTGTGGCTGAATATGCAAAGAACGATAATGAGTATGAAAGCTACTTTAGCTCAATGACATTCAAAGTCCTTGCTATCACAATGCCTGACCACTGGAGTTACTGGAATGGAAAAGACTGTTCTGCCACTTAATCAGTGCTTCCCACTCATTGGGATTCAGCCCTAGTCTCTAGTGGCAAGTGTGCTAGGATTTCTACAGCTTTAGGGCTGCAATAACTCACTTAACCATAAAAAGGGGTGGGACAGATGAAGAAGATTAAGAAATGCAGTGGTTTGTGGAGGTTTGCTCATTTGCATATGTTTTCAGCTCCCCTGTGGTTGGGCTAGCATTCGTTAATTTCCCCTCAAACAGAAACTCTTGTTTGTCACAGAAAGCCCCAAGACACGTCTCCTGAAATTGCTCTACATACAGATACTGTACCACAGAGAGCAATAAACAGTATTGATTGTTTCCTATCATATTTGTGTGACCCTGACTACTTTGCAATAATTTTTAAAATCTGTGTTGCTTAGGCAGTATCAAGGAAGCTGTTCGACCTGTGACTTGGCTTCTAAACACATTGTGTCTCCTTAAGAACAAGATTTATATTGGCTGCATCCCAAAGGTGAATATAATGACCTCTTTCACCTTGTCAAAAGGGCAGCCTTGTCAAACTCACAGTAGTCAATATCCTACAGTGCATCCATTTAGCACAGGAGCACAGCCCAAACTGGGACTTCGGAGCGCATGTACTCAAATGCGCAGATCTGACTAAGACAAATAGCACAGGGATGCACTAACCGAGCAAGGACAAAGGGACGCCTTGCCTCCACTGTGTGAGAAATTGAAGCCCACTCAGATTTCTCCTGCATGTATTTTATGATGTGAAAAGGGGTTTAATTTTTTGAAGTCCCTGATTTAAGATGTGAGAACCAGAGGAATATTTCTGCTCAATCTCACATTTTCTTTAATTAAGTTTTCCTTTTCTGTTTCTCAATTGGCTGGAACGTTATCTTTTTCAGATAGGTAGATAGGTTGAGACTTGTAAATAACCATTTCCCTATTGATACCCTCAATGCTCTCTGCCACAGGTATTTATTTAATAGTTTCTGCTTAAACTATTACAGCAGCACTGTACCAAACAGTAGTCATATTCTCTATGTGGATAGATCTGATCTTTTTACTGACTCTCCTGATTAAATAAGTTATTCTGAAACTGTGCTGTGAAAAATCTCTAACACAGAATGAATTTCACAGAATAAGATTTACTGAATTTTAGAAAGACTGAATTTCAATTAAAAAAGAGATTTTTGAAATACTCTTGTGAAAATAAAGAACCAAGATGTTAATGTTTTTGTGACCTTTTTGTAGAGCCATATTAATTTTCTATACGATTTTACTTTTTCATAACATAAATTTGTGGTATACATGACCCAACTGTCCCTTTAGCTCAGCTCTATTGTGCAACAGTGGTCTTTTTTCAATGCAAAGTTCTGCAATGATCTCTAATCTATTCAGAATTAGTATTGCATTTCCCCTTCAACTCATAATTTCTGACAGTCATTTTAATGCAAATCTCAACAAATAAACTTAGTAGAGTCAGTGAAGTAAAATCTGTATAAAATCACCACCAGTCCCCAGTCCTACAAACGCTCAGCATGTAGCTAATAGTAAGTCACATCAATTTCAACAGTACTACTAACAGTGTGCAAAATTAAACACATTTATAAGCCTTTGCAGGATCAGGGCTTCAGAGAGCTCACAAACTGGCCTTTGATGTCCATTTATAAATCACCATTATAATTAACACAAGTTTTACAGGCGCATCAACAGCAAACTATATGTACAGTGTATTCTGCTCGCCAAATAGTCTGCAGATGGAGTCCCAAAATATTCATTGACTCCCTGCTGACAAGGAAATTATTTATTATTGCTACCTACATGATACAGTACTAACCTTGAAAACCCATTATAATCTAATGAGGCCAAAGCCACTTAAATGAACAAACAATCACCACCTCAAAAATCTGTATTAATTCAAGGAAATATTACAACTACCATAGAATTAGAAATTTTCAGGTTTTTATTATGATGTCCCATAATGGAGGAGAGAAATCCTTCTAGAAACTGTAACACTGTTTAACATCCTGAGCTCTGTTCCTGTTTATACAATAGGAAGTCAGCATCAGACTACGCTATGGGACAGACAATATATGGAAAATAAGGAGCAAGCTTTTCAAGCAAGGGGAGTTAGGATCAGTAGGTACTACTGGAATCATCCAATTTTTTTCTCAGTGGAAGAGCAATTAGACATGTCAGACGTTTCAGAAAAAATATTACATTTATGGATGTTTTTCCAAGCATTTATGGAGTGAGTACACACTGGAAAAAAAGAATTATTAGTTGTTTTTTCTTTGATTTACCCTATTTACCCTGTGGCCTTGCTTCATTTCTGAGTTGGGAAAAAAAAAAGGGACACTGAGAGGCAGAAAATCTTTTGTTATGTTGATTTTAAAAGGCAACAGAAGTTTAATCTGTATAGGTAGGGTGAACTCTTGAGCTGACATGCAGGTATACCTCTTACAGCACAGAACTGCTGATACACTTTCCTAAGGCTTTGAAACGACAGAAAAAAAAAAAATCTACTTATTTCCTTATTTATTTGATTATTTTAGTAAAGTTAATGGGGAAATTTTGAGGAAAGGCATTCAGAAAGAAGCAGGATGTATATCTAAGGTCTTACGCAAAAACTTCAATGCACTATCTGATTCTTATGCTTTAGAAGGGCCAAAGCATAACATACAGAATAAACATCTGTCTTAGGTATAGGGGAAAAAATACTTTTAATCAATCAAGTCACAAAAATGTTCTTTTTCCTGGTTCCATGCCTTGATCTTCACATTTTGTACTTCATCTCATACTAAGTTCTCTTAACCTAGGAGGGTATAAAATATTGATTATTATTTGGTTGAAAACACATTTCCCCACCATCGACAATTGCCAAAGGATTCTGCTTTGTCTTCGCACTGAATCTGGACCAAGCTGATGTAGAATTACAAAAGCAACTTATTTGTGCATGCTAACACTGAAAAACTTCAGTATGTTTCATCAAAGTATGACAGATTAACCAGACAGAATCTGACTTGTTCAGCAATTGTTGGGGCTGTGGGGGTTTAGACTGCGTTAATAACAAAAAAGTTATACAGTCAAAATTTCAAGTTTGGAACTAGAATAAATAAATTTTGTCTTTTGTATCTGAGTCACAAATTAGCCACTTGGTGTATTCATGATCAGCTGAGTGACACAGTAAGTGGTCTAAGAAAGTAGCATGTGTTTTTTGCTTGTGACATATTTGAACAAACAACTGTTTTGGTTCACCATAAATTTTTCTACAAAACATTCTGGAAATTGGAATAAGAAGTCTATCATGCAGTTCAATACCTGTAAACATGTATTCACTTTTTTTCCTCTTTTAGTATAATTATTGCTCCCGAACAAAGTAAATCAACTGTTGTTACCTGACCAGATCAAAATAAAGACCTTCTCAAGGGAAATGTAACCTCACACTCTTTGTCTTTCAGAAGAGCTCTATTCTCTTATAACTTATTATCTTTAATTGAAACATAGATAGAGGAGAATTTAACTATTTTCTCTTCTCTCTGCGCTTTACTCTTAACAATTGTTGCTATGAAGGAAGCTTATAGTAGCTTGATTTTTGACATTTTAGAGTTACTAAACTCTTGAATAATTCCATACCTGAAAGAGCTTTTGTGCTATGGCAGAAACAGGATCCTAAATGTTAACTCTATAATGCACGTCAGAAGATCACCGTATGTTATATTCTAATATACCCTGGAGTTTCTAGAGTTTGCTGAGAAACTGGTTGAAAAGTCAAAAATCTTATGTCTGTACTTAAAATCATATAGATACAACAGGAAAAGTATAAATTATCATTGTAAAACATGTCTAGAGTTCCAGTGAGGAATACCTGGCAAAATTGTGGCATCAGACAACTATAGCAGAGAAGAAAAGTGTCAAAAAGTGTGAAAAAGTGTTGAAAAGTGTTTAGGAGGACGCTAATATTTTCAGGCTTGCAACAGGCATTGACACTGTGATATCAGGTTGCTCAATCCATCTGTCCCTGGTTTTTCATTGTTAGCAAGGGAAAGTACCCCACTCCATTGACCCCAGTCCTCCTGATCGTGGAAGCAGGATTAACATGTCTGTCATGGGTTGGAACAATTTTATTTTATTGTCCTCCAGCTGCAGTGGAGCACAGGAGATGTCCCTGGCCATCCACAGACATATTATTTGTGTACCTTATTACCTTTTTCCCATTTCTTTACCCTATTCTTCACCACCCTTCCTGCACCCCAGCTCTGTCCCATGATTACTGATAATTACTTTTTATCCATTGAACTTAAGTCTTTCAACATCCATATACAAATTTGGTGTTTCTTATTCTGCTACCTAGGTAATCTCAGTATTACATGCTCTACTAACAAAGCTCCCTAGGTGCTGCTAATCTTGCAAGACTGTTCTCCCCCAAAGGTCTGCAATGCTCCCCTGCAGTTATCTGTGATGCTCAGCCCTTTCTCACTCACCTTCCCCTTAACCACCTCTGAGACCCAGGTGTCCCTGAGAGCCCTCACAGTGCTCTCTGTAACTTTTGGCAGCTTCTCACATTGTTTATCTGTCATGTCTAGCAATTTTCTTATGTCATAATTGCTCACGTGCTTTTCAGTTAGCTTACCCCCAGGCTTATTCAAATGCCTCAATATCTGCCTGTAGCCCTAACAAAAAAGTAAATGAGATTTGGCTTTTTAATTTTTGCAATATGAAGACTGAGGCCAGATACAAAATAAAATCTTGCAAATGTCTGTTTCATAGCATGTAAGGCTAAAACCACAGAAAAGTGTAATTTTAATTTAAAAAAAATTATATGGCAGCAACTGAATATATGTATAAGAATGTATCAGGTTCCTAAAGATCATTGTGATGTTTATAAGACTGGTAAGCCTGGTCAGTTTGAACTCCAAAGAAAACTAGACTGACATTCATTAACATCCTTCATGCTAATGGTTAATTCCTACTCAGTTTTATTTGTTAACACTACGCACTCAAAGCGGTCAGTCCTTAGCAGCTGTATACTATGCCCACTGTGATCATACAGTACTGCAGTGCTGGTGCTATACCCTCAAGCGGTCCCCATCATCCCAGGGTAGGAAGCAAGCTCCAGAGCTCTTCCACGTGGGATACTGAGGTGAAAAACATGTTTGGGAACTTTCCCTTTTGTAAAATGTTTCAAGCTTCTTGACATGTCTGAGCCCTGGGCCTCTGGCACTGGCACAGGTGCTATGGCAGCTGCCCTGTCCTGCAGACTGGCTCTTTCTTTCCTGCTCAGTGGCTTCTCTTTTTCTTAAAGGCTGCATGTTTTCAGTGAGCAGTAATTGACCGTTAGAGGGTTGTTTATAGTACTGGGGCCTATGCTTTCAAGATATGCCCATATTTCAAACACTTCATACTCCGTGCTTTTCAAAACTGCATATCTTAGTGAGAGACAGCAGGTACCAGGCTCCAGTTCGCATTGCAAGTTCCCAAAGCAAGTTGGTAACAATCTTAGACCACAACTGGGACCTTGCAGATTTTGCTAAAGCACAGTTAGCTAAAGGCCTGAAGCTTATTCTGTGAAGCATTATGATTTTTACAGAGCCACAGGGTGCCAAAATATTTTTACAGCCGTTACGATTGTTTACTGTGCTTATGTATAAGTTTAAAACAACCTAATATTTATTAAAGCCTGCTTACTGTAGATTTGCTTTTATTGTTGCACTAGACCTTTGCTTTGGCTGTAGTATAAACTGTTCATGTATTAGGAAAGTCTTTCTAAATAATAGACTGTGAAATTAAAGGCAGTCATCCAGTGGGACAAAAACAAAAATACTTTACTTATAAACCAGAATTTAACAAGTATGTAAGGAAGGACTATATGATGTGTCTGCTTAGAGTGATCAAGGATTATACTTCTCACCTCAGGAACTCACTTCCCACTCCACCGTCCAAAAATGTATTCTGTCTTGGCTTCTAATATCTCACTGACATCACTTAGCTCTGCCCCCAGTCCAAGCCAGATTTACCCTCTGCTGTAAAGCTCAGTCTTGCAGAAATAAGACACAAGGACAAACAATTTGAAGTTAATTCAGCATTCTATTAAAAGTCAATTTAGAAATCAACCAATAACATACCTGTTTAGTTAAGGGTAGACATGAACTGCAACAATCACACAAAACCTGTGTTACAGCTGACACTCCAATTCAAAGATCATTTTCAATGAAAGTACAGTATCTAAAGGCATATGCATGCCATCTTCTCTAACTCCACTTCTTTTATACATCTATTCATTAGCTTTGAAAGACAACTTTTGAAATGAGAGGTGGGCACTTATATATGAAAATACACTCACTTGAACTGAAACAGAATTAATTGATTGGGGGCTAATACAAGAAACTAAATTTGCAGCTGTTCCTTGAAAATAACAATCTAATCCTATGGGTGCCAGCAACCGACTTCTTATTAATGTCATTTAATAGCTGTTATCATGAATGTGTGAATACATGGATTATAATTTTCTAGACATTAACAATATACATGTAGCAGTAGAAAAATTATGCCAAAATTGCTAATTAGGGATGAGTGTGAGAAACGTTAGGCATATTTTCAAGTACTGAATAGCAGTGTGATAGCTGTCTCTCTTGTATTTAACACACTGTATTACTATTTGTTCTACATTTATTAGCTATTCATCCTACTGTTCTGGCAGCAAAAAAAAAAAAAAATCCTTTTAAATTAGGACACACTGTCTTTTCTTTGTTTATAACTGAAGTATAAAAAGGCAAGAAAGCTTAAGGAGTCAAGAGACAGTTTTATAAACATATTTTGCTTCTTCTACTAAAAAAGAAACGAGTATCTCATTCTTCAGAGTGTGAGACAATTGGAGTACTACATGCCACCACTGTGCTGAACATGAGATTTGAATTCTGCTGTTGCCTCTGCTTTCAAGTTCTCAGACGTAATATTACTATTATATTATCTTACCTTTTTGAAGTGTTTTTCATTCAAAAGTTCCTGAGGCATTTAAACTTTATATCAGCTTGTTATTTCCCTACAGTGAGCTTTCAGAGAAATTTTCATACTACACTTCCCTCCATTCCACTCCCCCGCAATCTTCCCTACCAGGTGTCATGCCAGGTCTGCCTCATTGGTATGGCTTTTTAAAATAGGACATGGCCTCTTGCATTTCACACACTAGGCAATAAAAAAAATAGGGCTTCTCTTTCTAGTTCCCAAAGAAAAGCTGATCTCCTCCCTGCCTTCTCTTTGTGATGTGTTGTTCAATCCTGGATGCTAGGAGAAATTTGGGAGCAAATGGAAGCTGCACAGGAAATCATGTTTGCTACACACCCAAAATGACCCTTACTTTGGTGTCCAGCTATCTATCCTGCTGTAACATGGCTATATCTCTGCATGAATGTCCAGTTTCCCTTCTAGAAACAGGACAGATACAGACCTGGTGTCTCCCTACACATAAATAAAACAGTGTCAAAGTTAAAGATGTATAAGAACTGTCTAGGCTGCTTTTAAATATTTTGCATCTTATTTTACCCCAATCCTTTTCGGTGATCAGTAGGACTGATCAGTGACAAAACTTCGAGCTAACCAAAGGAAGATTATGTCTACTCCAGCTGAACGCTTCTTGTCTCTGCAAACATCAGAGCACTACCTACAGAAAGTGCTACTAGACTTCAAATGCACCCTAGAACTGACCTCCAGTCCATAGTTTCCAAGTACTGAAGAAGTGAAATAGTGCTCCCTCATGTTTCCTTAATTAAAGAAATGGTTAATGAAAGCTGTGTCTTCATCTTTGTGGGGTGGATCAGTTCAGATGGCGGGAAAGACTGGCTTGTCAACCTTGTGATTAAATATGTGTTTAGAAGGTGTTTTAAAGATGCATTACATAAAAGGTACTCCATCATCAATTATTCATAACATAGTTTCAAAAGCTAAACTAAAGACGGAAACAATGATTTAAGTAAATTTTTATAAAATTCATCCAGAAATTAAAAGATCCCAACCAGAGAGTCAAAGATTTTGCAGCCCAACACCAGAGAACACAACTTCCATTTAGTTGTATGTTGCATAATTACTATGGTATCCCCATGATGTGCAGGGTGAAGCAAGCATATAAAAGATAGATTCACAATAAGGTACTTGGCTAATTAACAAAATGGATAGAAAAAATCTGCATTTCATTAGGGTGAGATGTATAGGTTTCCTCCTGTGCTTCTACATGTTTGATATATTATACCACAGTGAGTTATTTCCATTGCATCTGGTTGGGATGTTGTGATGAGTCACATGCTAAGCAACATGATAAAATAATTTATGATCAACCAGACCAGAAATACCAGTTAGAGGATTCTCTGTATTTAATGGTTCACTATATGAGTTCATCACATTGCTCTCAGGCTTTCAAGGTGGTGTTGCTATTTATTTGGACAGTCAAATCTAACAAAAGAGCTACTATGAAGCGAAGAATAAAATAACTGCAGGGGTTAAAATACTTGGTAGAATCTTTATTGTTCAGGTATTGCACTAATCCAAAATGAGGTGGTAAAACCACTATCTCAATTTATACAATGATCACTTGATAAATTCAGTAGAAACATAAACAGAGTCTGTATATTTAATTGTGAATAGTTTGTTATACACTATCTTTCAGCAGTCCTAAAACACTTAGTACTATCAATGTTATGGCTGTTTTCATTTATAAATACTTTACTTAAAATTAATTTTGCATGATTTATATTGCTGTACCCTGTGAGCAAGTACTAAATCTTGTCTAAGTCTGCATGTATGGTGCTGCTTTCTCCAGGATTTCAGCCTTTGAAGTGCTATAGATTTGTTCATAGCCAATCTATGCCTCACATTTTCTTCATCACAAGTTTTACAGGCTGATTTTTGAATAACAGCTTCATAGGTTTAGAAACAATGTGATTTCAGGCCCCAGTGTATAAACACAGTCCATCTGATGTCTGGCTACTCTTAATAATCTGGCATACTGAAATGATAATTTTGGCTGAATATCTAGAAAACGAGACCAGGGTTCAGATGTTCAAAGGCAGTTAGGAATCCAACTTCCATTGAAACCAAATTTTTTTTTCTCTATTGCAATGTTGTAGCTGTTGAAATCATTAATAAAGATATTATAATTCCTCAAATAATGCAATCAGTGAATATTGGATCATTTTGGACAGTGATGCAAAGTGAACTGAAGGTAAAGTAAGTGGTGACAATTGCTCTTGTCTGCCCAACAGACAAAACTAGGGAAGCATTGCCACCCTCCTACAAGTTTGAAGAATGGCATTCTTATTTGTAGGACTTTTTTCATTATTCTTTTCAGTCTTCCACACTGGTATGTAAGCTCAGATGGTATCTGAAATGCTTGAAAATCTGCAGCTGAAGAATTCCAGCATTAGCTTGTAAGAAGTACGTGTAACACTGACATTAGTTATTAAAATGACATCTGCAGAGAAAACACGCAAAAGCTGTTGTCATTAGATTTAGGCCACCCCAGATGACTAAAATGCATTAGACTGCTGGGATACTAATAAAAACCCCAGCTAATTCACTTACCATATTAGTTGCTAAAATGCATCTGGGGATTTGGATTTGCAGGTAGAATATCCCTGCAAGACTCAAGAGAAAAGGCCAATTAACCTAGGAACAGCTGTTAATCCCTGTCAGGTAGTGTAGAAGAACAAGTACAAATACATACATGGTACAAAAACACTTTTGATTTTGCTAAGCTGCTTTTTAATACAATTCTTAGACAGTCATACTAATAACACTGCAGCACTTCACATTTTCTCAGTGCTACACAAACATCTAATAAGGTCTCAGAGTAGGTTATTGTTCTCCAAATCTTACAGTCAGGTAAACAGAGGCACAGAGCTGGGAGGTATTCAAGGCCAAACATAGTGCCAATAACCAAGTCAGCATGACAGTTCTGGAATGGTTACAATCAAGTCCCAGGGTTGCATCACTCCACAACAATTCCACTGACAAGAAATGTTATGGAGGGAATACAAATTTTCAAGATCATGCTGCTTTTAGTCTGAAAGCTAGTTATTAATCCTAATGGGCTCACCCTAGCTGCTAAGCATCCAAGCCTGATCCAAGGCAACACTTAAGCACCCATACTAAATAAAAAAACCAAACACTAGTTTTCAAGTATTTTAAATCAGTCTCAAACAAATAAACCTGAGGTTTTTTTCCTTGTAGTTGTCACCCCAGCAGGATCAGTAGACTTGGTTGCCACCTTTTACCACGAATAGCTCTTTCGCAGTTGTTGGTCACTCATTTCTACTGACCAACATAAAGACAGTGAGTAAAGCCGATAAACTGCCTATCAGTTATTCTGTTCTATTTTTCATGGCTGGATATTATGGCACTGCTATGCAGCCATTTTATACCATCATAGTCTGTCTGGCGAGTGATCTTCAGCACCATGTTTGCCCACATATGTCTTAGAATTTCTTGCCTACATTTTATCTTTGACATATCTAAGCTACTGCATAGAAAAATTAAACATTTATATGTCAAAGAAGTACTAATTCAAGGAAAAAACAAAACTTGTGTTATACAGGATGTGATTATCTTCTGACCTTGCATAATCCAGCCATTAACATTGCTAACTTCAGAAATTCAAAATCTGGACTTAGCCCATCCCAAATAATGAGGGTTATATTTACCTAATTATAAGTATCTAACATTTTGACCTCTAATTTTTAGCTAATTACTCTGGGCCTCATCTGTGAGAAAAAGAAGGTATATGGAGATAATTCACCTCCCCTATTTTTCAATGAGATTCATCACTCCCTCCACTGATAATAAAGAGAGAATTGTTTAAATAGCCTAAATTTTGATAACCACATTTTAAAATTAGACCATGGATGGCTCCATCTCAGGTGAGCTTGAAAAGAATGAAACAAAAATTCATTTGAGAATTATTTTTCTTTGTATTCTGTACTCTGAACTCTCTGGAATAAAGATAATTAAGTGAATCATATTGTGACAAATGCAAAATCTGGTGCACTCAAATGACGTCATAATTTTGGACAGTAAGAAAAGAAAAAATTTCAGAAAAATGAAAATAAAAACCAGTAATGTTAACTTTACTTGTGATTTTATTTTTAAATCCTTTTAGTGAGTAATTATCATAATTTACAAAGTTAATTCTTTTTTCAAACTGAAGAGTCTAATTATGAATATTTCCAATAACTTCAAAGACAAAGACAGACAGAGCAAAAACTTCACCTGATTTGGCTACCTTATTTCCTTATTAATACCTTGGGTAGATAAACTAAGCCTGGCTGAAAATAGTATATTGATATTTTTTTGTTGTTGTTTTAATTAATATGTGGGGTTTTATTAGATGTGCCTCCTTGAAGCATCTTCTTTTCTTAATTTAAGCAAAATTTAACAGAAATTTTCTCTCATATTCACTGTCTCCCCAGAAGGTTGGTTGTTTTTTTTCTGAAACTTTTTGGCTCTTTGACAAAAACCACAGAATTTCCCACTTACTTACATTTTTAATGAGAGAAGTATTTTCCATTTCCTCTAAGTTTAGGAAGGTGTAAAAATATGGATGGAGTTCTGAAGCACAAATGTAACAGAAATCGTACTTGGTAAAATTTATTTTTTTTTAATAGCAGGTACCAGACATACAAATACAAACTATTATTACCATTCCAAAGGACTAATGTCATGGTTGGTGCCCAGCTATAGTAGAAAAACTGAGAGTAACAGTGTCATTTTAAACTGCTTCCACTTGAAGCAATATGTACAATTTGTTTGTATGAGAAATATGTAATTGTATAGCTGATCACGTAAATTTGTTTAAACACTCAGAAACATGCTCCTTGAATTTCATAATGCTGCTGCTTGCATCCTTCGGCAGTAGATTTTTTTCCTTCTTAATGAAACTGCACACCTGAACTGAAGAAGTTTCTCTGCTCAGAACCAGTTTTAATTAATATATGCATTTATTTATATGAAACAGAATATCCCTGGTTATTTCAGTCTAGATTCAATTCTTTATGATGTATACATATTCTACTGTATTTAAATATGTGTATTTGCGCACACACATATTTTGTGTAATCCAGTATTTCCTGCCATACCTGGATTCAAAGTTAAATCCAAGAGGTATGTATGCAATGAGTATTTTGTCATGCAGAAAAGTAATAGAATATTGTATTTGTGATTATTCTGTGTGTTTGCTTAAAAACACAGCTGCCTCAAAAGTTCTTTTCTCCATTTCTATAGGAAGCATCTGTCTTCTACAGCTATAGATCTCCTATAAGTCTCTTGCAACATGGCTTTGTAATTGGTAATAAGTATGGGTTTGTTTGGGGTTTTTTTTTTCATTTTCACACAAAAATAATCTTGTAATAATATTTTTTTTTTCCTCCTCAGTGGAGTATAATGGAGAAAAAGAACCTCATTTGAAAACACTGGGCTGTTGATAACAATTACATTAAGACAAGCAAACAAAATGATCAGTCAGCAATATGAATAAGAGATCCAAAGCACACATCTCTGCTTGTGTACACCAATCAGCCCAGAACAAACCAATGATTCTTTCAATCCCACTGTATCTGATACATCTAATTTTACATACTGAGATTCTGTTTATAGGAGTCTCTTATAACACATACTATAATGACCAGTATTTTCTCACGAGTTCACTCTCCCTCCCCCAGTTTAAACTCCAATTTCATATTTCTAAATTGGTTTCTCTTATTTTCAAAAAGCCAGGGATCAGTTCATAAAAACTCTAATTTTACTAGTTTTATTGAAAATCAAATATCCCGGGTTTTTCCTTCTCCACATACTATTTCAAATAGATATGCTAATTCCTTCAATCCATTCAGTGTTCTCAGCCTTGAATTGAAGTTTATTGAAAATGTGGTGTTAAAGCAAATGCACTATATTAAATCAACTTTCATAACAAACAGAGAAACATGATTTCAGTATGTTAAGTTTAGCCAATGAAAATACATGCACAGAATTTTTAAATGCTATTAAATAACAACCTGCAGTAGAATGATTTCATCATTGTCCTAAAAAATAGAAATACTGATTTAATATCTAATTTCTTCCCTCATTGTAACTACTGTAACCCCACTGACTTCAATTTATAATTTCCACAGAATTTACATTTGGATACAGATGTATTCCCAAGGACCAGTTATGCTGTTCTCACATATTAGCTTCTCTCCTACTTCAGACCAACAAAGCCACTTGTGGAATATAATACCACAGCTGCTCCCATGTTGAGTATGAAAGCTCCTCATGATTTTAGACTCACTTGCTTATGAATAGAAGTGGTGTTTTTTGTTCAGGGTTTTGGTTTGGTTTGCGGCAAGCTGCTTGTGCAACTGAAAAGACCAACTCGGACCTGGGCTATTTTGCTGGCTTGCTGACTCCAGTCCTGTGAGAACTAGCTACCTTCATTCACACTCAAAAATACAAATGATTACCTTGTGTTTCTTGGACAAAAAAATCAAACTAATTTGTATCTACATGTCCTTACACACTAAGTGATTGAAGGAGTGGAGGGAAAAGTAGGATTCCTATCTATAACTACAACTATAAATATTTGTTTTCAGGAACCTTGTCTATATTTTTGTTACTTCTATAGAAAACAAAATCTCTTTTCTTACACACATAATAGTGTCCAATAATAATGATCAAAGAGAATAAAACAAAATTGGTAGTGAGTGCCCATTGGAAGGACTAAGTTTATTCTCATGGACTTGGCTCACCTCTTATTCGAGCGCATATCTATGGCCACAAAATTTTCTATGCCCTGTCAGAAGATGCATACAATTTTGTTGCTGGAGTCAGTTCCTTCAGTTGTATCTTGTCCTGATTTAAACCCTGCTGGTAACTCAGAACCACTCAGCCATTCGCTCACCCTCCATCCCCCTTTCCCCCTCCCCAGCAGGATGGGGAAGAGAAATGAAAGAATGCAAAACCGGCGGGTTGAGATAAGAACAGTTTAATAACTGAAGTGTGATATTATACTACTACAACTAATAATAATAACAAGGAAAATAACAAGGGGAAAGAATATAAAACTAAAAAGTGGAAAGGAAAAACAATAAACACAAGTGATGCCCAATACACTTGCTCACCACCCACTGACTGATACCCAGCCCAACCCTAGCAGTGATCAGTGCCTTTCGGGTAACTCCCCCAGTTTATATACTGGGCATGATGTGCTGTGGTATGGAATATACCTTTGGCTAGTTTGGGTCAGGTGTCCTGTCTTTGTTCCCTACCCATTTCCTGTGCCCCTCCTTAGTGGCCAAGCATGAGAAAATGAGAAGTCTTTGATAAGGGTAAGTGCTATTTAACAGCAACTAATGCTGTGTTATCAGCACTGCTTTCAGACTAAAGCCAAAACACAGTACTGCACCAGCTACTAAGAAGAAAATTATCTCTCTACCAGCTGAATCCAGGACAATCTTTTTCTCCTTTTCCTTTCCAACTGCTAGGCTTTCAGTATTTCTGACTTCAGGTTTTATTTATAAAATTTGCCTTTTCTTTGTTGAGCCATTAACTTCTTTTGTGCTTTCATAAGTAGTCTAAAGTTGTAGTTGAAGCTTTACTTCTTATTAAGTTTCCTGTGTGGAGGGTTTATTACTTTTTTTGTCTCAGGATGTAAAGTTACTATTGATATGTCTAGACATCTTCCTTCTGTCAAAATCTGGAGGCTTTTTCAAAAAGAAAATGTTGCCAGGGAAGACCAACTGACTAAAGTTTTTGACTTTTAAAGTTTCCTCTTCTTTGAATAAGGAGGCAATGTCTGCAGAGATCCTAAATAGAAATTTCCATGCTACTCTAGTGCTTTCTTCAGATTACTGTTAAATACTGAAGAGAAGAAAGGGGAGAAAGGAATGAAGGGAGCACTTATACTTTATCTGAAATGTCTTGCACAGTGTAAGGTAGTGTCTTCTATATAAATTTTGACAGTGTCCTTTTATTTACCTCAAAATCTAATTTAACACATCTAATCTAGAGCATTGTCAGGCAACTAACGTGTTTTCAGGCAGTTCACAGAAGACATCAAGCTGGTTGCCAATTTTGGAGAAGTCTTCTTTCAGTCGGAAATTGCCTGGGGGGATATGGCTAAATATTCTCACCAGGAAAAAATTATACTGAACTAAAAACTGACTATCCCCGTTCTCACAGCAAACTTTCAAGGGAGGATGCTTCCCTTCCTAACCTCAAATCCTGCAATCTGCCAGGGTCTGAGCTGCAAGAAACAGTTACCACCAAAGCATTTAGAAAGAGTGTTTTCCATCACATCCCAGATCTGCCCCAGTCATTGTCTCATCTCTATTATTTCAGAAGAAAAAGCTTGCAGGGGTCCGGGAAGGAGCAGATAATCAAAACAGAACCAGGGCATATCCATCTAGTTGTGTTTTAGGGAAAGAATTGCAGAATTTGGGTGGCTGAAATGCTGAGGCATGAGATCTGATCAGCGTCATTATCCCAGTGCAGATCTGCACATCCTTGTGAATCTGTTTGTGTTACTGCTGGCATGAAGAGAGATGAACACAGAGGCCCAAAAATTCACACAAGTAAAAAGTAAACCATCATGTTTAAATTATTGCTTGCATAGGTTGTTTAACAGCTCCAGAACAATCAGCCTGAAGAACTTCGTTAAAGGAAATCTTGCATTCTAAAACAACAACAACAACAAAAAAATCCAAATGATGCTGAGGTCACTGTTAACCTATGTGAGTTGTTTTAACATCTCTTTTTCAAATTCATGTACAAAGATCTCAGCTCAAGTTGCTGAATACTTCTATTAAATATGTAAATGCAAATCAGATTAATTACAGAATAATTAACCAGTAATTAAAGACCAATTAAACTGGAAGGTTCTGGGAAAAAAACCCACAGCAGTTATCTCATGAGACAAAATGCTGTTTTACTGTGTCAAAGAGAGTCAAGGAAAAAAAATCTTGTATGTAAAATGTGAATACCATTAAAGAAAAGAATAATAATCAACAGAAGAATGGAACATTATTGCAGACTCTTTAACAGGTCATTACTGCAATTGGCAGTATTCAGGGAGAGGCTAAAAAGTGCAATTAAGAGAGGTCAAAACTGCAGATAAGCTATGAAGGCCATGTAATTGAGAAAACCTGCTGCAAGCCGATTTTCCTCCAGAGCCAAAGGGAAACAACAGGTGAATATTTTTTCATTCTCAGAGATTTTTCTCAAGGCTAATCAAGAAGTTATTCCTCTAGACGAGGCTACATATAATAGTAAAGCCCAATCTCTAAATGTGTGTATTCTAATGCATTAACTAAAGAGTAGAACAAACAAATAGTTCAGAAGGAAGACTAAATTGTCATTTCTCAGAATCACATTCAAAAACTGGGTGAGGTTGGAAGGGACCTCTGGATGTCAACTGGTCCCACCTCCATGCTCAAGCAGGGCCACCTAAACCCGGTTGCCCAGGGCCATGTCCAGACAGCTTTTGAATATGTCCAAGTGGGAGATTCAGCTACTTCTCTGGGTAACCTGTGCCAGTACTCAGCCACCTTAAGAAAGTGGTTCCTAATGTTTTGGAGGAACCTCCTCTGTTCCAGTTTGTGCCTCTGGTCCTGTCACTGGGCACCACAGAAAAGAGCCAAGTTCCATCCTCTTTGCACCCTCCCTTCAGGAATTTCCATATGTTGATAAGATCCCCCTGAGCCTTCTCTGTTCCAGGCTAAACAGTCCCAACTCTCTCAGCCTTTCCTCATAGGAGAAATGCTGCATTCCTTCAATCATCTTTGTGGCCATTCACTGGACTCTTTCCAGTATGTGCGCATCTCTCTTGTACTAAGGAGCCCAGAACCGGATACAGTACTTTAGCTATGGCCTCTCCAGTGTTGATTAAATCACCAATACCTTTCATTCCTTAATGTGTGACATAGCTTTATTAAGTATTTTGAACACATTAAGTCCTTTTTAAACATCTTTAGCTGAATATAGGTGTTTATTTTCCTGAGTGTACGACATGAAATATGTTTACTAAATGCTGTTCAATGAATTAGTGACTTTTGTATATCTGTTTTGTAAAATCTATACCGACAATGTTACACTGTGTTTGAACTGAGCTTACAGACTAGGTTTTCTGCTTGTACTTGGGGGGGGAGTGTTGTAATTTGGTTGGTTGGTTTGGGGATGGTTGTTGTTATTATTATTGTTATAAATAATACTATTGTTGTTATTATCATTATTATTATTTAATTAATAAAGACACCTGGAAATAAGGTACAATAGTGATGCTTAATACTTTGAAAAAGGTGGCTCATTCTCAGATGGTTATATGGAAAACCATCTTGTTCAAGAAGATGACCTTGCTCCCATTATGTCCCTGAAGTTCCCAAAGCAAAGTGACTAGCAGGCTTAGGTAGCTAAATGTGATCTGGTTCATGGCAGTGACTCCCCAGATTTGCTACTTAAAATCCCAGGTTGGCGATCCAAACAACCAAACCCCACTGCACTTTAGAATACCCTGGCTACCTTTTTTATCACTGTCATAGAAACTTAAATAATTTCATAAAATCAATACCAACTGGATTGCAATTCATGTCTGTCCATTTTGTTGTGGTTTTGATTTTGGTTTGTTTGTTGGTTTTTGGTTTTTTTTCCTACAGTTGATTCATTTTAGACAAATTTAGGAGAGGGAGGTCTGATTCCTCTGTTTCATGAATAGGCTTTATATATACCCAGTATCTGGGTAGAGAGAAGAAATCCAATTAGCGCTCTCATCAAAGAAATAAACATAGTTTAAAGTCAGCTGTTATTTGATCTGTTTGGCCTCCTGAGTAGTCCATCAGGAAATGCATGCAAACATTTGCCTTAACAACACTAAGGGTTGTGTATCACACTGTCAGTCCCCGGAAAAAATAGAAGGGAGCTAGTTATACTCTACAAGTTTGGTGCAAAGACCAGAAGAGTGAAGATATTGTGGTAGAATAATCATAAGGAAAATCATAATCATAATCATTTATAAACAGATCCACAGGAAACCAAGTACTACTAGTGTTTCATTTTACTTGCTTGTATTTAAATTCCAAGTTCTGTGTATCCCTTTGGTAGTAACGCTCTCTCCTACCCAATCAATATCAGAGATATTGCAGAAAATATTTTGTTTTATTTGTATTCACAAAGATACTAATATGAAAGTAGCTAATATTTGCTGTGGGGAAATACATTTGAAATTGTTTGCCATGTGAACTATGTTAAGATTGTAAACCATGAGACTATTTACTATCATTCAATAATTACCACTAACATTTAATGGAAATCAATACCACTTTGAAACTATGAAAAAAAAAAATTGCCAAGTTCCAGTTCTGCACTTCATTATGAGCTACTGACATCAATACACATTTTAAAAGCAAATTAAAGAAAAAAACAAACTATCTTTATTAGGCACAAAAGGGGACTATTTAATTTCCATCATTTTTGTCACTTATTAATTTTAACAATGTGTTTCTTCTATCTACAGGTAGCTGTCTTTGGTGTTCTATTAATGCTTTTCTGAATACACTTGAAGTTACTGATATGTACATAGAAGCCTTGAAAGAGCTCTCCATTACCAGAACAGGGTTTTCCTGTTAATACTTCTGCATCACTCTCATTAATACTAATTGCAGTTACAAGGGAAGAACAAACCCCGAAGTATTATCTAAATGCAGTTCAGACAACATTACAGAGATCTATTCTGTTACTTAATGTTTTTTACTGTACTTGTTGAGTGATTTAAATACTGACATTTAAAACTTCAGAGGGGGGAAAAAAAAAAAAACCAAACCCAAAAGACAGGCAGGGAAGAAAGAAATAAAATTCTTTTTACACTTGGCTAATATTAATACTCTGCACTTAAGACACGGGTGATCAATTTCAGCATGGGTGTTCAGTGGCCTGCCTTCAGAACACAGATGTACACAGCTCACCAAGGCTTGTTTTACATATATCTTAACAAAAACTGAGGATTTTGCAGAATTCCAGGACATATGGTTCTCTATCACAGCAGGTCCTCACAATGTCATGTTACTAAAAAAAATACTTATTTCATAAATGTAAGCCAAGTGTGTAGAAGGATACATATGTCTTGTCACCTTTCCATGTTAATACCACATGAAATGATGTATTTTAAACATGGAGGGATTTGTCAGTGTTTTTGAGATTCCATATAAACAGACATACTTTGCCAGGCTACAACAATGACCTAGACATGCTTTCTCTATGTTTTGTGCAGTGTTTGTGGCTATGCTTTATAGTATTCTCACCACAAATCCTGTGCCAAGTCCTGAGCTCATTCAGAGTAGATAATGTAGTCATGCATTGACAGGAAGATTGTTGCCTCATTAGTCTGCAGTCCCACACAAACTTATACACATGTTAACCCTAAGACTCAGCAGGCAACTCCAGTGAAACCACTGAATTTTTTTCAGAGCATAAAGATAAACAGATGGGTGAGCATTTGTAAAACTGGGTGTGCTCAAACCACAACACTGGGATCTTAGAAGTTATGCCATTTTTGGATGACATGGCAAGGTGATATCTTTTCTGTTCAGTCCCACGGAAGTGTCAGAGCATGTGCGCTTTATGTAACATTGAGCAATTTTGATTTTATGGTATGCTCGATATTCTTTAAAAACCTAGGGATAACACAGACATGAATCAAAGCTAAGTCTGCATGTTAAAAAGAAAAGGACTAATTTATGCAAGTCTTCATTTTCTCATTAGCAGGAAGACTACCATATATGTTCCCTGCCAAAGTCCAGCTCTCTCCAGGGTGCTACCAAATGTACTTAACACTTTATGGTGCAGAAGAAAGGCTTTTTTGAGTTGATAAAAGAGGAAATAACTGTGGATAAGACTGAATTCTTAGTAGGACTATTTAGGAACAAGAAGAACAATTTATTCCAACTGGGGTTTCCAGGTTATGGGAGAAAGTGGAGGGAATTGATCCCTATCAGATAGCATATTGGAAGAATTACTGAGAAAATTTATCAGGATAGAATATGTTGGCAAATGAAAAAGATTATAAAACTTTACAGTACGTATTAAAGTGTCTTTGTGTAATCCCTGTCAAGCTTCTAAATAACACATAGGAATAGATTTCCTTAGTCTTCAGAATTCAAAACAGTCATTGAATTCTCTTTGTTGTTAGGCTTTTTTCTGAACCAAAACAAAGAACTCATATAAGCTTTTAGAAGGAGGCAAGACAGATTAATGTCACCAATGTTATCCAATATAGTGATACCACTGGCAGCATTAGTGTATGACAATATCTTGTACCAGGAAATAAATAGCATGACATGTGGAAAAATGTCTTTAAAACCAAGGTGCATTGAATTGTCTATAAGAGGGGGGAGGGCTGGGAGACAATAAATAAATAAATAAATAAATAAATAAATAAATAAATAAATAAATAAATGTACGAACAAATAGATAAATATATAAAATCACAGCCCCCTCCCCCCCAAAAAACAAACAAGCAAAAAACCCAAAAAACCCCCAAAGAAGTTATAACTCATTCTTTTTTCAGTGTGAATTTTAATCTGACCAGACTTCACAGTTTTTGAAACATTAAATGACCTGAAAATTATTTCTTCCACTTCCTTGCACATAGCCACTTGTCATTCCTGCTACTTGGGAACCTGTATAAAATATAAAAACTTTAATTGAGAAGTTTGATTTGTCAAAAAATAAAATAACTCACGAAGGGAAGAGTAGATTTCATTGTGTTGCTTCAAATTTTTTGGAAAATGAATGACATATTCTAAGTTGCTGTTTAGAAATGTTTTTTCATTTCATTATCAGAACAATTTCTTTTAATGTTGAAATCCAAATACTGAAAAAAGTTGCGTTAATCCCACTAGAGATTTGTTAGGGTTCAGTTTGCTTTCATATTATGGCTCCTTTTTTCTACTTTTACTTTTGGTTAAGGACAGGAAAGAACTTAAATCTCTAAACAATCCATGAGATCAGAAATATTAATTCCTGCCCAGCTCTACTCACTCCAGCCTATACTTTTTTAGCTCTGTGGTACAAATATAGGCACAACCTTGTTTCAAAAGTTCCTGGAGGAATCATATTTCTGACACAACAAAAAACCAACATTTACTCTCAGCTAGTGTAAATCAGCTTATCTCCTTGTATTTGTGAGGAACTATAGTGATAGAGCTGAAGATAGAGACACATGTATTTCATATGAGTGGTGTTTAAATTCTCCTCTGAACTGAAGTTATGTTCCTGAATTCAGAATTTGCCCCAAAGTACATGGTATTCCCTGTGTGGATTTCTATAATGCTTATTATTCACAACTTGTACAATAGCATAGTATGTGTGATATTATTCAATGTTTGGGATCTAACCCACATCACACATGAAAGTGAATCTTGCTGCTAAGAAACACCCTAGCTCTCAGAGGTGCATGTCATCTTTCTTCTTCACTTCAAAAGCAAATAATGAGGCGGGCAAAAAGGCTGAGTGTTTCAGAGGCTGTGCATTCATCTACATGTTGAAGGGAGATCAGCTTAGTACCCCTTTTCTTAGGTTGTTCACTACAAAGTGCGATCTTGACATGCAAACTGAATTCTGACTAAGGAAAACACCCCTTATTAGGTAAGCTCTGAAAACAGTGATTTTTTTTATTACTTTTTTATTTTATTTTGTACAGGGCTGGGAGAAACAAGTTACCGCTTAATTTTAGGCACAATTTAGCAGTAAGAAATTTCAGCACATTCCTAACGCAGGGAACCTCCCACATTAAAACAGCAATGAAAATCAGCATAACTATAGGAAATCGACCATGCTGCTGTTTGTTAGCCATCAGGTAAACCACCCTCGTCTGGTGAGCTGAAGAATTCAGATGAACTCAAGCTAACCTACAGAAACAGCTCCATAAGCCCCAGCTTACAGGAAAGAAAGGTTGTGTGGGGAAGCCTCCTGTAATACTGCCATTATCCAAAACATATGTGACTCTTGTTTTAACACGTTTTAAAAACAATGCAGCTTTTAGGTGTCATACTCAATAAAACACTAGTTCTCCAAACACAGAATGAGTTAGAGAAAGAGGAGAAATAAAACCCACACTTTTTATCATTACATTTTTATTGCAATTTAAACACCCAAGTGAAAGAGATTTACATAAAAAATTTGACCTACACGATATACCATACATGATTGAAAATTGCTTTGCCATTCTTCATAAAGTCTCAGTTTGACTGGCAGATAGAATGTAAAAGCAATATGTGAACTCTGCTTTCATTTAAATTTGCACTCTCACACGTCAAATAGTATCATATATTTTTGCTTAATACTTTACAACAACAAAGACATTAGTTCAGTATCCTTCTGAAGAATAACCCAACATATGCCAAAAGAAAAAGAATTTTGGTTTCATTACTTAACCTTTTTTATGGTCATGCTTTCAGAGACTAAAATGTAAGCAGAGGTCAATGTGGATACTTCTGCTGAAAGTCAAGAGGACCTGGATCATAATTTTAAAAAGGTTTTTATCTGTTTGAGGAAACTTTTTAAGTATCTATCTGTAGTCCTCAAAGGTGTTAGACATCTGCTTTCCCTAAGTAAATTTTGGAAACTCACTTTTCTTGACACAGAGGTCCAACTCATATAATCTCTTATGTCACATCAAGAAAATTATTAATGGGATTTCATGCCATATTTATCCCACTATTCCTTTCAGTGTGGTAAACAGACAAGAAGTCAAAATTTCAAATTGCCTTCAAGTTGGAAACACAATGTTGGGTTTTTTTAGTACAGTAGAAAATTTTCTTCAAAACATTAATTCAAAAAAGTCCCACTTAATTTAGAATTTTTCTGTGAATAATAAAATTAGGAAGAGGAGTAATTTCCAAAGTTTGTCTGCAAAATGTCAAGGCTAACAAAAATTTCAGTCAGTCCACTTTCTTCATGTAATAAAGATAATTTGCAGAGGAAAGCTGAACTAAGCTACAAATCCTTCACTATGCTCTTCAAAGACTTTCAAGTAATTAACAACAGAATGAAAATGCAGCAAGGAATGACCCAACAAGCTAATATGTGTTGGAACTTCTTGTACATCCGAATATATGCAGAAGCTGGCATGCCAGGTAAAACCAGAATAAAGAAAGAAGTATCTTGAAAGTGGTTGCAATGAATGAAGTACAGCATAAAGCTTCACTCAATATGAGAGTACCATGAAAAGAAAGATCCATAATTCTGTGGGAATTGTGCATGAAACCCTTACATCTTTTCTAGTTTACTCAAAAATGCTTATTTGGGATGACAATAAGCATAGTAAGTACTAGTGCTAGCTTTTATCCTTTTCTTGGTAATAGTTTCATAAGTTGGTTATTGACAACAGAGAGGAAGTCTTTCTGAAAAGCAGATTCAGTCAGTAAAAGCAAAAACTATTCCTGTTCTGTAAGAGATGAGCCTTAGAAACATTAATAATAATTTCTAGGGATAGGGCTGAAGAACATGAGGAGAAGGCCAAACAAAGGGTAAAGGAGTGAGCAGGCAGGACAGAAACCTACTTGCAAGCTGCAAGCTTCATCAGTAATGAAGGTGCTTGGAGGTGAAACAGCAACAGAGGAGATCAGAATTTGCTGCAAAGAGCTTTGAAAAGTTGAGCCACTTCAAGTATAGTATTGAAAATGAAGCTAAAACGAATGTATTATGAGAGAGCAGGGAGAAAAAGAAAGGCACTGCTGGACAGTAATAAAAAAAGAAGCATAGAAAGATATGTAGCATATTCTGAAATTTGAAGGTTGAATCATTATGTTTTGATTGGTGTGTTGCTATTGAAAGTGTGAATATTTTAAATTATAAAGGTTTGAACCTTAAATCTGATAAAGAAATATACATATAAAACCAATGTAAAGCAGTAAACTACAAAAATTATAATGAAGAAATTAAGTCCAAATGTTTTAAAAATATAACATCACAAAAAAACCCGCCTACATATATGAATATGAAATAACAATCCCAAATTATAAAAATTAAGTACTTAAAAGTATTACTAAAAAATAAAATGCTGGGGTTTTTGACATTTTTACATCCAATCTTAGTGCAAAATTGCCTTATTGACCAAACATCCTAGTGCAAGTAAGACTGCATTAGTTAATGGAAAGTTGTTTCACAGAATATTTTCAATCCCATTAATAACATCTTTTCTTAAAGTGGTGTTCACTTAGGAAGTCAAATAGGGATTTAAATACATAATCATGCACTATGCACCTCAGCATTCAAAGTCAAGGTTATGAGAAATCTATTTGCTAAAAAAGTAGAGTGACTGCACCTCATGAACCCTGAAATATTTAATTTTCCCATTATTTTAAAGTTTTGGTTTTACTGTTCATGAACGTCCCCCACTACACTTACAATTGCCTGTGGGTTTTTTTTTTTTTAGCAAAGGTAACAATAATTTGGAGTCAACTATTGAAAAACAAATCCTAGAATAAATTTTTCCATTCAGCAGTAAAAAAAGCAGTCAAGTGAGCAGTCTCCTTGAGTCCATCCACATAACTGTATTGATTCTTTTCCTGTAGTGCTCACTGTTACCATACTAAAGTGATGCACAAAAAGGTTAGAGTCAGCCTTCACAAGGTCCTATCTAACTAAGTCTGAGACAAGAAAGTTTGACTGGGCTTTTTCTCCTTCATGGGTATTTCATCAGTGAATCGTCACTTTCAAATTGCCAAGTCTTTGTGTGTTTGTTCCTTTACTTATCATTGTTTGGGATATCTGTGTGTGTGTCTCTGTGTGAAACATTGTAGGGTACTGGGAAAGCTTGTCTTAAAAAAAAAAAATGTACTATGCCTAGTGGTATATTTTATACTGTGTCTGTCCATCATAGCCAAACCCCTATAATCCCTTCCTCTTTATACCTGTATCTCCTCTTAGCCTTGCTTTTTGTTAGTTGCTGTGCTCCAGAGGATCAAAGCTGTCTTGGTGGATCACAAATATAAAGCTGAATCTAGGTTAAAAAGTTATAAAAAGCTACATGATGCAAGTCTAACCCACTCATTAGTATGCCTCACAGGTTCTCCTCTGAGCCATACCCCTAGAGGCTATCAGCTTCTCATGGTCTTAGCTGAAAAACTTGGGATCAAATTGCTGAGACTTAAGCATTTAGGTTCTGAGATGCTCTGGTTTGTTTCCCAACCTGTCAGCGAATATTTTGGCCTTCACGTGAAAGGAATGGATCTGAATTTACCTCACATGCTGGTATCTGGCTTGTTTTGATTTGGGGAAATAAGTAAATCATTGTTCAATATGTAGTATAATCAGAGAGAATAATCTCTTATACACTTCTTGCATCTTCACTTCCCATATACCCTCATGAAATTCAGTACATGCTTTATTCCACTGTTTCCCACCAATCCCTAGTACATTGTGTAAAAAGGTGTCTAACGTTTCAGAAGATCAATAGCTCAGTGAGACTGAGTTTTGCATACACTAGCGGGGCATTTTTTAAGGTTTGACCTTGGTGCACTTCTATGAAAAGACTGTCCACTGCCACTGCCTAGGTTCTTCCTATGCTATTCCTGTACTATTCTTTCAGTGCAGACAAATAACAAATATTGGGATTCAACTATATTACCATTCCTGTACCATTCCTATACTTCCCATACCATTACTGTTACTTCCTATATTATTGCTATACTGTTCTTTCAGTACAGACAAATAACAAATATTAGTATCCAAATCTCATATTTCCCCTGCAATTTCCTTGGTAGTAATTTCTCAGCCATTTGAAAGAGATACATAGTGATAAAATACCTGGAGAGATCTCCTCAAATAACTTTTATCCTTCTGAGGAATGGTCAGTCCTCTGTATTGTTCGATCCATGTACAAAAGATGGGAAAGGAGATTTACTAGAGGAAATCAGGGGCTTAATTTTTCTTTTCTTTCACCATCCTCTTCTACTGACTAACACCTGCTTGTTTCTTTTCCATGTCACTTCTGCTACCTGCAACCACATCACTGTGTAACTCCCTTCCTTTAGGTCAAGGACTTGTCTACCTTGGCATAAATATTAACAATTTCAGTTCTTTACAAAGAGTGGTGCATATGTTGAGTAAGGAATTTTTTTAAAGCCAAACTCCTCAAAACCTCATGATCGTAGGGACAGAGTATTGTTTAGAAAAAGAGGTGGAACTAGAATAGATGACTTTGAAGCTTTGCCACTGAATTCTTTTTTAACGCACAAGTAATTTGATTCCTGTGGTGAAGTTTACTCACTTAGAGAATTAGTCTAATAATAATGACCAGGCTCATGGCATGTTCCAAGACTGCATTAGTGTTTATAGAACACTATGTCAGTTTTGAGTTCTTTGCCTCAAAACCCTGCATAATGGGAAAACAAACAACGAAACTGTTAATTATTACTAAGGAACTGGTCAAGTAAAGCAGAGTTCTTCATCCACACTCATAGCCTTTCTGTTTATCTTTTTGCGTATAAATGTGCTGCCTTCTATCAGATCCTGCATGTTGAAAAAATATTCAAAACCTGCAACACCGGAAAGTTGAAAATTTCCGAAAATATCTCAGAGCTGAAATTATCTCAGAGACCTCAGTTTTGGGATGCGAGGGAGGCAGAAAAATGCACTGCTGGATTTCTATGGGGCACCTACTTGTTATCTCAGTGGACGCTCTAATCTGAACTACACTGTACATTCAGAGTATCACAGCTCCTCCAGCTTTTGCGTCCACAGCTGAAATCTGGGTCTCTCAAGGAGCAAATAAGTCAAGGGTCTTCCCTGCATACATTCTTGGCTGACTTTTTTACTGAAAAATAAATTTGCACTTTAAAATCTAGACAGCATGCACTCATGTGCCTCATGGCTCTCTAGTTACATAATTTTATTTAATAAAATACTGATTCATTTCACTTCTCGAATCAATCTGCCATTCCAGAGGTGATATGTTATCAAGAGACACAACGAAAAACAAGCAATTCACAAAGCAATTCCAAGGAAAAAAACTGATGGCAGACAATTTAAAAGACCCATTTTTTTCTCAGTTTCCTAAGAATAAATTCTGTGAGGGGATTTTGCATTAACAGGTATCCCGCATAAATACACTGAAATAGCTGTTGGGATATCATCAGTAAGGCAAAGATTGTCTCTACTCATTTTAGTGGGATAGCTACAGTGATATATTTTATTACTGTAACTTTAATTCCCGGGAGTTCATTCTATCCTATTACTCAAACTGTGAAAGTTGTCAGTGTTTTGGGTGAATATTTTGATTTTGAGTTATATCATTAAGGAATTTGGGAGAAATAAGTAGGAAAAGATAGACAGTCAAACATTAACTTTCAAGAAATGGAAAGAATTAAAACAACTTTCAAAACAGCTTACTTATAAAAAGGGAAGAGACAATGTTCAGAGCCATCCACATATTGAAATGGCATGGATCATACAGTTTTTCTGGAAATATATCAGTGCTACCATGCACAAGTAGAATGACACTGAAAAGGATTTTTGCAGTGATTCCCCTTAAGCGTAGACAGTTTGTCAGTTGTTCAGGTTTTTCAGAATATGCATGTAATCTCTGATGGGGACAAGATTTTGAATGAGATATTGTCTCATAGCAAAAAAGCCCAAACAACCCTGCCTTGAAAATGTGCTGGTTAAATAGACTTAATTCAAAGAGATATGTAATGCATGCATATGCAGGTAGCTATGTAGATGAAAGGCAAGTATATCCACTTGGATCTAATACTGCTGTATCCAACTTTGGCAGGACATTCCTGGATTTTTCCAGTGTCTCATCTACTGCAATTTCCAGCTGTCTTTCAGTTTTGATATGTTTCCTGTAAGTAATATAATCATTTTTCAGGTCCCAAGCTCACAGCTTCATATTATATTTGCAAATGGTCAGCTAAAGTACATCTGTTCTTTACAGAGAAATAAGGGTTTACCTCCTTTTTTTTTTTTTTTTTCCCATGGCATTGACTGTGGCATGCCAAATAATTTGTATAGATATTATTTTACTTTAAACACTGTATATTCTAGTAAGAAAGCACATACACATAGAAGTCTGTCTGATTTAGCCACTAAAATATTCTGTTAAATAGAAAACACTTAGGAAAGACGTGTATGATACTTTTATATTATACTAGGCTACTTGTTTTAAATCCATGTAGGTATAGAACTGACATTGATGGGAAATCTTGGAGAAGTTTTTTGCTCACTAAGCACAGATTTACATGATGGCAAACAGTTTCTCCATTACTGATGATATTAAGGGGCAGTATTCATCTACCTGACAATTTTGTTGCCTGCCTTCCCCCTTCCTTGTTTCTCACTCTAGCTAGCTGGGCTGGACAGCAAAGACCTTTTATTTAGCTGTCATCCAGACCTAGTGTTTTAGCTTGACACCCAGAGTTAATTTAAAAGAATAACATTATTGCAATGCCAAATAATTCTTAGTATCTACATTTAAAGTATGCAAAATGTACTGCAATTTTAATGGCTTAGTTGTTCACATTTTTCTTCAGTTGCTGCAGAACACACTTTAAAACATATGTTTTAAATTACATAAAAATATATTTTACGATGGTGCACTGAAAGCAAGGCAATCTGGAGGACAAAATTTCCCAGCAGCAACAAATCTGGTTTGATGTTATTATTATGTTTTTATATTCTGAAGTTTGTTTCTTGTTTTGTTTTGCATTTGTATATTTGTTTTTGGAGCGGGAAAAGATGAGAAAAGAACACTTTCTATTAAAATAATATATCAGACAAATTCAGGAGTAAATCAGAATGCAAAATTAATCACTCCTTATTTTTACTAGCCAAAAAAGTGAGGAAGTGTTAATACAAGAGAGTATTAAATTCCTAATATACACTAGATTTAGTAGTTTTCCCTGTTTATACAGCTCCGACAGTATTAAAGGCTTTACTAATAAGTATACATGGAATTATGAATGACTGTATTGAAAAATACTCTGATGCTTAGTATGTCTGTGCATTCTTGCAATAGAAATTAACCTGTGGCTCTGGTGGACTATTTATCGTGTCATTACAGAAAACCAGAGGTTTTCAGAACTATCCAATTTATCCTTAGTTTCAGTATTTTGCGTTTAGTATGTAAAGGCAGGAGCTTAACGAATTAGGAGTTATTCATTCCCTGGAGAGCAGAGACCCAAGGGAAGCTCCAAACTCCTATCAGAAAGTGGGAGCTGAGATATGTTCATTTATTATTTTGAAAGGAAAGTCTACTGTCATCCACAGATGTTTTGTTTGCCATTGACATCCAGCAAGATGTTCAGTATTAGGAAAACCTCCATGACAAGAGCAAATGATTCAGATTACAGTACTAATCAGCCTTTTGCAGTCAAAAATGCCCCAGCAAAGCCCTGCTGGGCTTGGAGGAATTTTGACTCTATTCTGGTTTAACAATGAGCCAGAAAGGAGACATTTTAAGCAATAAAGTGAGGAACAGATGGGTGAGCCAAAGATTAGTGTTAATATGATCCTCTGAAAATTAGCTTGATGGTCATTGTTACTGCAGACTGACACAACAAGAAACGTAATTGGAAGAAACAGACGAAAGTAGTACAAGCAGAGAGGGATTAAAAAAAAAAACACAAGAAAAACAAACAAAAAAAATAACCCAAACAAACAAACCCCAAACCCTTAAGAATATGTACATATTATTTCATAAAAAGAATTTCATGCACCTTCAGAGCTACTAATTGGAGATGTAGGTGATCTCCAAAGTTGTCTGTAACAGAGACACCTTTAGTAAGGACACTCTAATTGGAATTCCTATCAAGTTAGAGTTGCTAAAACAGACTTACAGGTTTCAGAGGATATTATTTGCCTTAGGTAGAAATGCATTTTGTTAGACAGCTCTCCCTGAGAATGCTTTCCCCAGTTCTTGTATGCTTTGCCTCAGGGTTGTGATACGCATTACCATAGACAAACACAGTTGTCTCACTGATTCATAGACTGTAGTAGGGGCATGATCCTTTATCCTAATTACCATATTGAAAGAAATATTAAAGAAAAAAAGATGTCTTTTTAAGCTTCATCCACAGAATCATTCATCCACTGAATGCACTGAAGTTTATTGGCAATCTTATATTAAACTCATTGGCACAGATTATAATTCCAGTGAAGTCTATGGAAAGATGCCAAATTACCCTAGGTGCAAACAACTAGGTCTAGCTACATTTTGTATTCTTCTTTTTCTTTCTGCCATTTGAATGAATTTATGTATTGATTACATGCATCAGCCCCATAATATAAATAGCAGTCCTTTTTTTTTTTTTTTTTTTGATGACTGTATAAAACGGTTCTTGGCAAAGGATATAAAGAATGAAATATAAATCCATACAAATCTCCAGAACATGACAGATTTTCACAATGAGAGCAAGAAACAATTATTTATTATCAGATTATTTTGAAGGTCACAAAACTTTGATAGTCAAAAGCTCCCAGAAATAGACCCTGTTGAGAACGATATTGGACCGAAGAATAAAAAGAGCTGGTATACCACTACCTGGAACCACAGTCTAGGCATGAGAAAATGTCTTAATTTTATCCAAGAAAAGTAAAGAATGCAGGAGGTGCAAAATGACAAAGTCCACCTTAAAAAGAAACAAAAAATGGCATGGAAAGGCAACTAGCCATGGATAGAAACAATCCATTTGAACCTACCTATTCTCCCTCACTTTTCTATATCTTAGAAAGATATTGGCTTGAAATCTTTCAAAACTCTAAACTCAGGCTTGCTCTAAACTCACCTGCAATCTTTGAGCTATCATAAAAATACCTGCAGGTTTACAGCATTTACAAACATTATCCAAAAACACTATGCCAACTGGCCACCCAACATCTTATTTGAAAAGTAATGCATATTTCTCCATGGAGTAGCTGAGATAATAAAGACCCTTTGTTCACTGACTAAAAGAGCAGAGAAAGAGGCAGAAATGTCTCCAGTTTCTAATGCAGTTTCTATATTCTGTGAACAATTATTGTCTTAATCAACACCCACACCGACAACTTCCCAATCTACTCAATCATTTACATACAGAGACAGAATAAACTATTCTACTGTTATTGTTGCTTTCTGAGAGAGAACACATTTTTCTAACTTTCCTGCTAACGCATTAAATAATCCAAATCTAGACAGCAGTGAGTGTATTTTCCTCACAGCATCATTTAGAGACATTAGAGGAACTGCAGCTAGGGAAAAAAAGAAAAAATTGCTTGAGTCTTAAATGACTGCATTAGTTTCCAATCATGTTCTTATTTGTTTTAGCTTTATGATATAAACTTGTTCTCTTGAATAAGTCAGAAACAATTCTTCCCTATGATTCTGCAGGAGTAAGGGGTGTATCAGCCTCTATAATCTGACAAAACATAAACCCAAAAGACTGTGACGCAGTCAGTCAAGCACAGAGAAAGGGACCCTTTCCTTGAATTTAGGATTCAGGATCTAGAAGAATTTGGTGCAAATTAAAAGTCTCTGCAATTACATTATTTTATATCTCATGGAAAAGACACACAGACACTACTTCTGTTAGATAATGTAGATATTTCCGCTCCACAAAGTCAAGGTTCCCAAAACAGCTAAACCATAAATGAACACAAAAATGTGCCTTTCAGAAGACATGGGCTCCCAAAGGGTGTCTTGCTCCTGGAGGTTATATCTATATTCAGGATATAATTTTTCCAGTCTGTCCTTTCAAACAGTTTCAAGACTCACAGGTACATAAGAAATACAGCCCATGGAGTATTTCTCAGTTGAGGTGAATCCTTTGTTGCACCCTCCCAAACCCCTGAGATCTAAGGAGATAACATTTTACAAAAATATTTCCCTATTGTTAAATGTTGCCTGGGAAAGCACAAAGACTCCGCTCAAAATAATGAAAACATAACAGCATGATTCTGTGTTCTCCTAAAACCTCTTCAAAGCCCACTTGAACTTCTGTAGACATAAAAAAATCAAATATTGCTCCACCACCGCAAAAACAAACAGACAAACAAAAAAAAACCCCAAACCAAAACCAAATAACCAAAACAAAATGACAAGCAAACAAACAAGCAAAACCTTTCAGAATTTGAGTTTGCACTGGTTATAAGGTTGCTTATAAAATTACTTCACATATTTTGGAAGGTAGTTTTTCACAAATACACATTTTGAATATACAATCGAACCATTTAAAAATTCTGATGGTAATTTGCGTAAGATCAGCTAGTCCTGGCTATCATAGAATCATAAAATAGTTAGGGTTGGAAGGAACCTTAAAGGTCACCCAGTTCCAACCCCCGCCACGGGCAGGGACACCACACACTAGATCAGGTTGCTCAAAGCCCCATCTAAGCTGGCCTTGATCACTACCAGGAATGGGGCAGCCACAACTTCTCTGGGCGACCTGTGCCAGTGCCTCACCACCCTCACAGTGAAGATATTTTTCCTGATGTCTAATATAAATCTACCCTCTTACAGCTTAAAGCCATTACCTCTTATCCCTATTATATAGTACCTTCATCTAGCATGGTTTGTCTAGCATAGGTAGTGGAGTTTCTCACTCCTCAGGTGAGAAAACTGAGGAATGGGAAAGAAATGGTTAATCTCTTTACAGAAGAACAGGGACCAGAACTGAAGTAGATCTTGTTTATAGTCTATACATTGACCTGAATGTTCATGAAGTAAAATCTGTGTGTTATGAAGTCTCGAATATATCCTCAGACCAAACATTTTCTTTAGCCAAATAGTGCTGACTTTTGGGAAAGCTTCCAGGGCATTTAATACACTAGAAAATTCATGTCACTCTTTGTAAAACACACTTTCCAGAGCTAGAGTCCAATTTACAGAGTAGCATAGATGCAATGAGTCTCGTTGAATGGGATAATGTCAGACAGTTGCTTAAGCCAAGCCTCAGTGTTGTTTTTCCCCTTGCCATTTTCAGTTTGGCCTTTCTAGTCTCTGGAATTCAGTGCAATTGTACTTGTGTTATCCATAACAGCTTTACTAGTAAGTCTGTCTCTGGAAGCAGCCAGTGAAATTCGCATTGAATCAAATCTCACGTGCCTGCATGGCACTATTTTATTTTATTCCTCTCGCATCAAGACACTGACTCTAGTTATTTCTGAACAAAAAATATGTGGAAAACAAATTACGTATGCATGCACATGGGTTTTATAGACATGAACAAATGCATACAGTCATGTACTTTTTTTTTTTTTTTAATTGTGATACATTACAATTAAAGTGCATCACTGTTTTATAGCATTTTTAGTAAGGGAGAAACATATATGAAATTTACCAAAAATTATGACATCTGTTTTCTGGAGATATCAGCATGCACTGTTCAATTACACTATTTCAGAACCAGCTTGAACTCTGGGCTGGGACCATAGAGAACGATGTGCACACTCAAACCGCAGAATAGAGAGCGAAAATAAAGAACAGTGCCTTTCCATCCCAGCAGAGACTCAAAGGAGTACAATTCCAGACTCGCAGGAGTTGGGCAAATTCATATGCCCAAACTTCTCTTTTCTGAGTCTTCCTATAAGAGACTATTTAGGCAAAATGGAAAACTCTCAAAGGAATTAAAAATAAATCACTTAAATGTTTCAGGTTTTATTCTCAGACCCCAAATTAAAGGCATGTATCATCATCATCATCGTCATCATCATCATCATCATCATCATCATCATCATCATCTCTGGAAACAAGAAATGCTTATAAATGTGCTATTGTTTTATTTGGTGTGTTCCACACACCTCCTCCTTTCCAATGCCCATAACTATTTCTGTGACTAGCTGAAAACAAACAAAATTACCCTGATAAAAAATGTGTTCCTAGAGGCCAACCTAGCCAAGTTCTTTCTTCTCCTTGCACAAACCTAGGATGGATCCTCACCAATAATCCCCTACTTTACACGCAGAGTGAAAACATGAGATGAGCAACAATGTTTACAACCTAACACTGGCAGTTTTGGAAAGGATGGCTTAGAGCATAAAGTAACTAGGTTGTTGCTGCTCTGCAATACACCTGTAGTTTATGAGAACTTGTGGCTCAAGAAAAGATTAATGATGTTAATTATTTAGTGCTTACATATTGTACTGTATTGTTTTATTTTCAGTTGTGTATATGTGCTACCTGTCCAGACTCATATGCCCAAAAATTTGAAGAAGAGACACACAGTTGCTTTGCATATATTTGGAGAGGTATAAAACCAGACAGTAAAATATTTAACAAACAAAGGACTATCCACTCCAAGTATGAGATGAAAATGAGGCAATCCTTTCTTAAAAGGGTCTTTGAAACATAATTCTCAAGGTAAGCAGGCCACAAAGAAATATGAGCAAAGGCCTGTGTAGGAATCCTGAGTAGAAGTACAGTCTAGGTTTTGGCTTGTATGAATATGAAAAAAAAATGATGTAGCCAGTATTTCAATGAGCCCTTATGAACTGAGCAAGTTTCTTTCAAATTCTTTTCATTGTAATGAAATATCCTGTTCCTAACTGCTAATGATACTGTTATTTGTATCTTCTCCCTCACATCCCTCCACAGTCTTTTGAGCTTAAGGAGTGGTTTAGTTTGAAGCTGAGGGATAATTTTGTTATGTTTCATGATTTTCAGGTTTAACTAAGCTAGAAAAACAAAGAAAAGGAAGCTTACCAATTTGTATTGCTTTGACTTGGACTTTGCCTGATTTTAAGAGAAAAGCATGGCAAAAAAAGTAGTAACCTGTAGGAATACTTTTTTTCCCAACCTGTTTTAGGATGTGCCATGTTTTCCTGTGATCTATTAAAACTTCCTCCCTTATTCCTCACCTGCAATTCTATTTCATTTTAATTTCTTTGAATTTCCTCATCAAATTATTATTTTCAAAATGAGATACACTCTTCTAAGCTCAATTCATAGTTACAGTAACTAACAAATTACCATTCAGAGCCATTGCATGTCACCTTAAACTGACGCATTCCTTTGAATTAATACATATTAATAGAAACTGCCATTTTTTGCAAAAAGATAATGTACTAAAAATAAAAGCAATTACCTTTCTTTTTAAATGTTTGCTGTTACCATGGCAGTGAAAATCGTAAGTTATATTATGATTTGAGGAATCACTGTACATGAAATTTGTCATGCTGTTTGGTGCCTTTTTAAAATTTTTTTATTATTGCCCATGAATTGTCTAGAAACAGACCATCAGAGAAAAAAGAAGTAATAAGAACTTAACTGTCAGAGTATAGGCATGGTTTTAATTCAAGGCATGGCTTTACACCTATTTCTTTAGTCTTAGAAGATAGGCTATAGTAAACTCAAGGCTAGCATACAACCAGTAGCTCATTTCTATATAAGCACATTTTATGTTCAAATAGATGAAGAGATCGCCGTATCACATATGAACAATGATCAGAAATGTATTTTTATGTGTCCAAGACCTTTAAAGGAAGAAGAAAGCTATGGTAGATTATGACTGTGCTATACACTAGAGACAATGGCAGCATGAAAACTGGCTGTGAATTAACTGGCTCTGGCAATGGATATAGCATCTTTGCACAGCATAAGATAGGTGGTTTGTAGGTGACTTCGTTATCCTGTGTTCATTGCTTTGTCACCCACAGGCAACTGCCAGTTCATGCAGTGAAGGTTAATGTTCCTTTTCTTGTTGGCTAGATCTGCTGATACTATCTACAGTTAAGGCTTATTCTCACCCGTGAATAAGCCTGTTTCTTTCCTGTTTCTTAACATCACATAGCAATTATCTCTGCCTTTCAGTGGGCTGAGTATAGCAGAGGCTTAAGGAGTTGCTATGACCCCTGCACCTGAAATTTGGCATAGAATCAAGGTTTTGAAATCCAGGCTTTTACTTTGGATCCTGATATTGGCCTTACAGAATGAACAGATCCACATTTCCTCTAAGATCTGATATGTTCTCAGTGTAGTTGTGTTGAGTTAGTTCTGGGCTTTGTCTTAAAACATTAACTTTCTACAAGTTAGAAAAATAGTTTCCCTGTTTCTAAACAAGAGTGTTCTCTACTCCTGATAATTTCATTGCAGACTGCACTTTAAGCTTGCAATATTTTCACTTTTTACAGTTCAGACACTTCTAGATAGCCTGTATTTCCAAGAATTAGTAACTAAACATCAAATCAAATGAAGGGGTAAGTTTGTATGTGGTGAGCTGGACACACATTTGCCCACACCACTTTTAATTTAGATCCCTTTTAACTGTATATATATTAAGAAGTTCTAAATGTATGCACTTTCACCCAAACTAATATAACTTTATGCCAATGTATATTTATTGTTATTAGATTTTTATAGCATTTTTCCTGTATGACACCTCATAGGCGTTAAGTTAGCTGAATTTTCTAAAATTTAGGCTGTTTAGAGAACAATAGGTCCATTCACAAGCAACATTAACTGCTTAGCAATTTATAGCTCTTATTTACACTTACCTTGTGCAATATAGGTAGCATAAATCTTCATTGAAACCAAGAAATTAATGTATTTGGATATAATGAAACACGAAAATATCTGAGATGTTTTCTTGTGTTTCATAAAAAATGGTCTTTAGGCTTGTGTGTAAGCAAAAATATCTCTATTAAATATAAAATGCAATTTCTGAAAATAGAATTTTTTGTTCTCCCTGCTCCTCCCACCCCCCTCATTTAATGTGTTTAACAGTGAAAACCTCCAGTAAAGATGAGCTCGGAACAGAAGAGGAAAATCAACCTATTATACTGGAGCACTGACTCTGACAGTGTTACAAACGACGTCAAGGCTCCAATTTTTAAAATTGTTCCATTTAAAATCTAAACATTGAATCCCTGTACAGTGTTTAGAGGCTTCTCAGCCTTCTCTGATTCAATTTAGAGGAAACATTTATGGGGTTTAAATTGTTCCTGGCAATTCTGAGCTCTGTTGCATTTTAAACAAATGTAATTTATACAGAGCTGTGCCACATATAGTCCCAAGAAATCTAAAAATATCAATCAAATTTCATTTGCAAACCAGTTTTACTAATAGTCAGTGCTTCAATTGTTCTTCCCTCCTGGAATAAAGGGTAGTTTAAAACTGTTAACTGTGAAATACACATTTCCAACAGCACTCCTTTTCATATGGAATGACAGACTTTCACAATCAAATCAAATCAACCCTTCAAAACAGCCTGTAGATTTCTTGTTCAGTTATTATACATAAGTCAAATATATTAATCAAATATCAGGTAAGTTCAGCATGGCAGTATTTGGACACTAAAACTTTTTGTTTGGATGCTTTTTTTTTTTTCTTTTGACAATACTAAAAAATAAAGAACATTCAGGAATTCTGTATGTGTCCTTCTGTTTTAGAGATGTTATAATTAAATACCAGACAGTGTATTGGCTATTCATTTTTGTAAGATTTTTTTTGTTCTCTAAGCAGTTGCTATACTATTCTTCTTCTATATATGCCTATAGCTGAAGTGACACAACTGTGGTAGGTTCATCCCATTTTTTCTACTTTTTGTGAGTTTTATAAGGAGGGTAAATCTGTTCTAACTCAAGACATAAAGTGTGTACTTGTATACATAGAGTAAAAGAACACCTAAAGGCTGGATACAAAGTAATATGGTCCTATTCTCAGTGATTTATTGGCAAATTCTGCAGTCATGTCAATATCTGCATAATATTCTTAAAATATTTGACCTTCCATTAGCACTTTTAAGTCTTCATTTACCTTACCTTTTTAATATTTTTCTTGTCCTTTTAAAAATTTTCTTTCTCTTTTTTTAACACTTACCTGCCTGCTCAATTTTTTCCGTTCTAATGAACTAATTTTTACAAAATCCGACTTTAATTCTATGTTGTCTTTCTTGCCTTTTTTTTTCTTTTTTATTTTATTTAGACAGTATAATTGCCTGTTACTTTATGTTAGTCCATTCAAGGTGCAGATTGATTGTCATATTTGTTAGTTAGTCGCAGCCTGATTTTCAAAGCTGATAGACAATTACAAAATCCACTAACTTCGGTCAGAATTATATTTGGGTGTCTTTCTGGAAATCAAGTTCAGAGTTATGTTTTCATCTTGATTTATATTTTCTGCTAGCCAAAATTTTTTAAGTACTTGCCTTCCACCTTTCTCATTTGTGAGAACTTGGAAATTCTTTCACTTCAAACCCTACTATTGAAATGATTGGCAGTACCTCCAATTAGCATAACTTCAAGTAGTCAGATGAACAGTTAGAATCTTTTTTTTAGCTTTATAAATTGATTAAAATTAAGCAAGTACATCATTTCTCTTTCTAGAAATCTAAAAGATTTACACCAACTGTTTAGAGCAAGCACTTTTTTGCTTGCAGCTGTCAAAACAGCCTGTCAGTTCAATTATCTGGAATGCCTATTAGTCAATTTTTAATAAAGCTTCAACTACTTTTCTCTGGTGTTTAATGAATAAGGTCCTTCTGCACACCTTTTAAATAGGTGTTTCGTGGCCCCTATGGAATTCAGAAATTATAAAAAAAAAAAAAAGTTATTTGATTTATTCATAAGATGCATTATAATTTCATGTGTTGCATGAAACTGCCATTACTCTCTGCTTATAGGACCTCCTGCCCTCTTCTCATATTACTAGGCCTTCTGCTGGAAAAAGCATCTTGTGTTGGTGAAAGCACTTTAAAAAAATATGGCACTAGTAAGATGTTTTGGCTTAACGTCTTTGTACATTCATGAAGTAAAAGAGAGATCGATAAACTGAGTGTTTACTTATATAGTAATCATATGAAAAGGCTGTGACATTTTATTTTTCTTTAAAAAAATAATCATTACTAGTAGAGCAAGGTGGGGGTGAAATGGGGAAGGATAGGACCGTATACATAGTTCATATTTTTTTCCTGTCTATTGGATTTGTTTTATCTGCTTCCAAAGTAGGTCAGACCACCTGCCCTTTGGATTCAGATTGTTGTTTAAGAGAGCACAGCACCCTTTCTTGCTCTGGAGAAACATTATTATGATCTGTGCCAGAAAGTGTGTCCTTTGCCATTTGGCCATGGTATAAATGACGTTACAGTACTTGCCCATGTGTTTGCCCTTTGATGATGGTCCTGTCATTTAGCAGTAGCACCCTCCAGGCTTCTTTTCTAGCGTCGTCAAAGGGAATTTAGTCACAAAGTTGTTGCAGTATTCAGGAGTTGAAATGACCATTACTTGTTTTGCATTATATTTCTTGGCAGCTGCTTTTTTGACACAGCTTTCCAGGGGATATTGTCTTTCACATGATCTTCTGCTCAAGCAAGAGAATAATTTCCAATGGGAATGAATCTTCTTGCTGTTCTACCTTACACATCTAATCTACATGAAATGGCACTAAGCATTTCTCTAATGACAGTGGACCTTATTGCCTGGGTTACGCAGATCATCCAGCTGTTCAGTTATTACTTTTGTTTTGTTCTGCTTTGCTTTGTTTGCCAGTGGAGTGGGTGGTGTCACTATTTTTCCCACTGAAAAATATCAGGTCATGTAAGTATCATAGAATCATAGAATGGTTTGGGTTTGAAGGGACCTTAAAGATCATCCAGTTCCACCCCCCTGCCATGGGCAGGGACAACTTCCACTACACTAGGTAACTCAAAGCCCCATCCAACCTGGACTTGAACACTGCCAGGAATGGAGCATCCACAGTTTATGTGGAAAACCTGTTTTACCACCTTCTTCATTAAAGAACTTTTTCCTAATATCTAATCTAAATCTTCCCTCTTCTATTTTAAAGTCATTACCCCTTGTCCTGTCACTACATACACTTGTAAAAAGTCCCTCTCCAGATTTCTTGTAGGCCACGTTTAGGTACTGGAAGGCTGTTAAAAGGTCTCCCCTGAGCCTTCTCTTCTCCACACTGAACAACTCCAACTCTCTCAGCCTGTCTTCATTGGAGAGCTGCTCCAGCCCTCTGATCATCTTCATAGCCCTCCTCTGGACACGCTCGAGCAGGTCCACATCCTCCTTGTGTTGGGGGCCCCATGGCTGGATGCAGTACTCCAGGTTGGGTCTCATGAGAGTGGAGTAGAGGGGGAGAATCACCTTCGTTTACCTGCTGGTCACGCTTCATTCGATGCAGCCCAGCATGTGGTTGGCTTTCTGAGCTACAAGCGTACATTGCCAAGTTATGTCGAGCTTCTTATCGACCAACATCCCAAAGTCCTTCTCCTCAGGGCTGCTCTCAATCCAGTATTTGTGCTTGGGACTGACCTGACCCACACGCAGGACGTTGCACTTGGCCTTGTTGAACTTTATGAGGTTTGCATCGACACACCCCTTGAGCCTGTCAGGGTCCTTCTGGATGGCATCCCTTCCCTCCAGCTTGTTGAGCATACCACACAGCTTGGTGTCATCAGCAAACTTGCCGAGGGAGCATTCAATCCCACTGTCCATGTCACTGACAAAGATGTTGAACAGCACTGTTCCCAGTACCAACCTGAGAGGGATACATCTAAAGTCTGATGAGACTTTCTCATCTAGCCTTATCTGACCCATCAAGACACAGCAAGTCAAAATCCTTCCTGTAAGGATTTCTCTTATCTTATTTCTCATCCTGTAAGGATGTTTTAAAATCATTATGAGTTACTGAATAGCTGATAGTTGTTTAAAAATTAAAAAGTTTGAATAAAGAAGCATGTCTGTGATAAGGCTGCCAGTGAACACGAGATTTGTGATGAAATGGCAAGAACCTTTTACTTAAAGTGAGCATACCAAGATGTCATCAGGACTTCTAAACAAAAAGTTAAGTTTTGTTTCAGCATTGTCATAAACAAGAAATCCTAAATCTTTTTCTTATGGAAAAAAAAGAATAAAAATCTCTTCCTTCCTCCCATGTATATTGTCCTCTAACATTAGATATCCTTCCAGTCTTGGTCTTTGTCCAGGAACTTTTAGCAGTTTCTCAGGTTCTGGCAGCCTCTGCCCCTTCCCTGTCTAAGGAAAAGTCTTTCTTTTCTTCTGTCCTTTGGGAGGCCTGGCTGCACGCCTGCTCGCTGATCCTCTCTAGGGCTGCCCAGTCTCTGTTCCTGTTGTGGATGCTCTGCTTGCTCTGTGTCCTTCACGCTCTGCTACACACATCCTGCTCTCCAGAAGCTTGTCCCAGCTGAGCAAGGTCAACTGCTGTCCAGGAAAGCAGCATCTCCCCTTCTTCCAGAGGATTTCTCCTGACCCATGCTTGAGCTATCTGAACAATGCAAAGCAAAGAGTTTTCCTCTCTGATGCCATTTATATCCCTAAAAAGGAACTGAATATATACATATATATATTAAAAAAAGAAATATAAATCATAATTGCAAATGGAACAGAGAAACGTACATTACACTGATGTAAAGCTTAACTCTACAAGTAGCCTCTAATATCAGATGTTTGAAAACCAGAGAACTGGAAAATTGATAAATAGATGCTGGTTTTAAAATGACATCCCATGTCAGACATAAACAGAGTCATTTGAACAGAAGATTAGTATAGCCTGTTAAGAATGAAAAAAATCGTACAGACCAAAATATGTCTCTAATACTTTGCAACATTTTAAGTGGCATTATGTCATATTATTTTTATCTATCTTCTCAGATGCTACTATCATTACATTAACTCTGTATATCAAATTCATAATAGCTGCATACTACTGAGAGAAATTATCAATGTTACATATGGGGAAAATGAAACACTGAAAGGCTAATGATGAGATCTAATTCTGTGTGTAAGTATCTAAAATAGCGTTTTACTGGAATTTGGGTATTTGAATCCAAATTTGCAATCAAAATTAGTCCTCTAATTAGTGTTTAGCCCTGAAGGTGCCTAAATTTCATAGACTTCCTAGTTTTTCACCTGTAGGCTGTTTGGTATTTAGAGATCTGAGCTACTCAAGCACAGTTCAGTTCCAATTTGGGCCTCCTGCAAGAGTTCAGTTAAGATGTCAAAAACCCTGCCTTGGCCTGTTGCAGGGTTTATTCCAACAGCAACTGTCAGGAACTGTGTCAAACAGTTGAAACGCAAAGGTAGCTTATGCTTTCTCTAAGAATGAGAGGGCTGGCATGCTTTGCTAGGATCTTTACCCCTTTCTTGTTTAGTAGGAGATGGACCATTTGTCTAGGATGTAGAAGTGGGTTCATTCCCTTCCATGACTCTTGGAATTTAAATATATATTTTCCTGTTTTCCAGATAAGTGTCCTTGTCTCAAAAACCATGCTTTACGCGTAGCCCTCAGGAGCTTCTTTCTCTCTGCGCGATGACTTTAATGGAAAGGCTAAATGGCCATCTTCCTTAGAGAGGAATGCCCTTACATGAAAGTTGGGTTAAAAAGTACTTAAAATTCAAGTCTTTCATTTTCTAGGGATTGCTCTAACCTAGAGCATGGTGCAAAAGATGTATTGTGAAAACAGCTCAGCCACAATTGCAATTTGTGAAAGTTTTGATGGGTGTTTACCCATAGTTAGAACACACTTACTTACTTGATCAAATTCCACGTGACTGAAGACATGATGCCATCTACTTTCTTAATACCAAGACACTTATGTAGAAATGAGGTGCAGAACATATGGCTATGAAACCTCCAGGATGAGGGAGGAGGCAGGTGAAGACACATAGGTGGCTGCTCAGTGGCTGCTGAGGTCACAGTTTTGAACTACACGCCTAACAACTACATTTGATATTTGGTTTTGGGTTTTTTTTTTGATGGGGTTGTAGGTTTTGAGTTTTAATTCTTTATCTTAGCAGTCCCCAGGTCTATAGGAAAGCTTAATTTACTGCATTAAATTTTAACTGCACAAGACCTTTCCAGAATGCATATGGCACATAATTAAAAACGTAGATGTTCAGAATATATATACAAAAGACAAGCCTGTTGAATTTAATATTGTCATATATTGACCTTTGATCTGCTAAGGGTGGGGGTTTTTCAGATGGAAAACGCAGCTCCTTCTGTAGCATCCCACCATGCTATTCCTTGGTCCTGAATGATAACTCCTTTCAGCTGAGACAAAAATGATTTTCAAGGATGTAAGACAATACTTTATTCTGGTGTTGTTCATTACATTACTTATGGTTTAGCATTTATTGAGAAAAACAGCATGGTGGAAACAGGACTCCCTATTCACTATCTTCAGGCTCTGTGCTTTTTATTGTTTGCAAAATACTTTCTTCATTTGTAAATGATGTGACCCTAGAGGGGAAAAAATGATTGTTCATTTAAGTAGAATGCTCACAGGACAGAATAAGATTTTAGATCCATTGGTTACCAGGTAAATTGAGATAATTCTGGTTCAAACAGAACTTGTTCTTCTTTATTCTAAATTTGAATTACAAAAATATGTAAGAAACCTTCAGGGAGAAGGGGGAGAGTTGTAAGGGAACAGGTTTTGGACAGCTGAAGGAAAAGATGGGCACCTGCTGTTCAGCAAGTTGAGGGAATTGTTGCGTATTGCAAATTTTCTGTGTGTTACCAGGACAAGCAGATGGCCAGAGACAGAGTTTTCTCCTTGTGTGTAGTTTATCTCCTTACAGATTCTAACGGCCTATATTAAAGTTTCCCAGCATTACATTCAGTTCAATTTAACACAGTTAATATGTGTTTAAGCGGTACCAGTTGCTGTCAAAATTGCCTACTTGGAATAGATAGCTTTTTCAAATACTTCGGTAACAATGGCAGTATAAGGGGAAACACTGTTTGTATGTTATTTCAGGGTGCTAACTCAGACCCCTAGGGATGAGGCTGCTGCCGCCTCACTCAACATGAATCACTTGTGTTTTTTTAAAAAATTACTTTGCCTTCCTGAGCCTCCTGAGCCAGGGGAAAGGATATAACAGCTTCTGCCTCCTGAGAACTGTTGCAAGGTCTAATTTATGCTGACAACATGCAGAACTGGTCAATGTTGAGGTTTTTCTTTAATGCTACACCACCTTTTGCATTTTTGAAAATATTTTGTTCATAAAATTACAGACTGTCAAAAATATCTTTGTGGAAAATTTAGTGAGGGCCTGACCTTGGGACACAATCATTTTTTGTTTTTATCCAATGTCTTTTTTTATATTATTTTTATAGAATCATAGTACCATAGAATGGTTTGTGTTGAAAGGAACCTTAAAGATCAGCTGGTTCCAACCGCCCTGCCATAGCTGACCAGGTAACTCAAGACCCCGTCCAAGTTGGCCTTAAACACTTCCAGGGATGGGGCAGCCACAATTTCTCTGGGCAACCTGTTCCAATGTCCCATTTTAAATTGTTTCCCTATATAAATAATGTTACATGAAATACATTATGGTTCTGGAAACAGGAATTAAATCTTACTTGAAATAAGAAATGAAGTTGTTTATGAAATGTTGCCAAAAAGCACAGTTAGACTCTCACAGAACTCTCAATCTTTCACCACATAAATTAGCAGTAATATCTTTGTTATTTCTTTCCTGTCCATCTTATATGATACAGGTATAACAGGGCAATGTTCTGTCTGAAAAATTATGGAAAAATGTTGAGACCTTGACACTAGAGTATCATCAACTTTGTTGCATCAATTTTGACTCAGACACTTTTATTTCAGGACAGTATTTTGTTAAATGTAGAACAGTGTTATGAATTATGATAAAGTGTAAGTGTAGCTTGTAACTAAGAGAACCTTCATGTGAAAATATCATTTTAATTTTTTTCTCTCCAGCTTTCAGATTCAGCAAATCTGAAATATTTTTAATTTTTAATTTTCATTTGAGTTGCCCTACAACTGAAATATATTTAGTTGCCCTAAACCTATTTCCAGCTCTAAAACAGGACTTCAAGGTGTATATCTGTTTCATATCAAAACTACCACCTGTACAGCACTGAACACAGTGAAATTTTTATCGCAGTTGACTGTTTCAGAGATTGCCTACAGAGCAGTTTCAGTTATAAATGGGTTTTATCTGCAAAAAGATGCATAAATTAACCACATTGTTCCACACTGGGGCTAGATTTTGTTTAAGGAGCTCATAAAAAAATGTACACATGGCATATATGTATATACTAAGCTGTTACTGTACTTGTATAACAACCATGTATAAAAGTGCTCCTCTCTTACACCAGTCACTGTGCTTGAAGGTGGCTATTGTCAGGTGTGTAAACAAGTGAAGTGCAAACACTTCTGCATAAAACAAAAGCTGTTATTGACCAGTATAGTGCTACTGAAGCCAGCTTGAACTGCAAAAAGCCTTACACATTATAGTGCCTGAGATGGAATAGCAAAACAAAACAAAACAAAAAAAAAAATCCCCACAAAACCAAACCAAATTCTAAACTGTTACAGGTACAAATTCTACTGCAGTGTTCTGTGATGACACAGGATTTTACTGACTTTGTCTCACTCCATCCTCTTTAGTATACGCAGGAATAACAGTCACACTTTAAAATATTAGTTGGCTTGGTTTTGATAAACATCCAAAAACCCTGCTGCTCATTTAAACTTTGATCCTGCAAAATTGCTTTCATTGCATTCTGTCATTTTCCATTGATTTTATGTGGGTTTTTTTTTTTTTTCCCCCTTTGGAGAAGGTCTGAGAATATCGTTGTTTTCAGAAGGGTCAAAAGGAGAGTAAAATATGCTCAAATTATCAAAACATGAGAGAGGTCTTTTTAGTTAAATGACACAGAATGGAATTCTCCACAAACTTCAGCAAATAGACTGTAATTTACAGTATCTTCATTTCTGGAGGACAAAGAAGTAAGACTTTTTTTTCAGTAACTGTTTGGTTTTATCACTAAACTATTACAGAAATGTTTACTTTCAGGTAAGCAATTACTTTTATTACTTTAATTTTAGTGATTATTTTTAAGATGTACGGAGTACCGGTGCTGGCTGAAAAATGTCTCAAAATGCTTTTCACATTGTCAAATGCCAGTTATTTAATTCAATTTTTTCAGAAAAGGAATTGACTTTGTCATAATGTGCTAGGTGCAGGATTGCATTTCTGCTCAAAATGAAAATGGTACACCTGGCACAGGCTGTTAATATTACTTCAGGTTTTTGCCTAAGGTGTGGGAAATAGATTCAGGTCTTGTTATGCAGACAGATAAGGAATGACACCCTTTCTTATCCCATCTCCTCTCATCCCATCCTATTCCATCCCAGGCAAATTTTCTAATGCAATTGGTTTTATATCATGGAGAATTTTAGACTTTGTGTTGAAGTGGGAGTGTTAGGACAAGGTCCTACTTTCATTTTAACGCAGAATAAAAGCAGTCTTTCCAAATTTACATAGAAGAATTTATTTTGCCTTTTCCAGGGCAGATCTGAAGACACAATGAGTTCTAAATGACGTTAGCCACTCAAAATTCGTTCAGTAGTGGACTAGCAACATGCTCACACTCTGTGATTATTTGGGATTAAAGTATGTGTGTTTCTCAAGTGGCTTGGATTTCATGTCACCCATCAGGACATCTCATGTCATGTCATTCCTCATCAGGACATCTGAACAGTCTCTTATGTTTTCCCCTTCACTTTTTCCAAGGCAAACTGCACAAGAGACTCCATGCACCTCTTCACTGCCCCTACCACAAGCCTTTCTGTCTGCCAAGTCGTATAATTAGGGTATGAATTTACTAAATTCTCTTGCAAGTCTGGTTATTTTTATGATAGAAGACATTAATTGAGTGTTATCAATTAATTCTTCAGTCTTTGCATAGTTTCAGGAGCTCTTAATCTACCAGATGAGAGTCCCCACTGGGTCCTTGCTTTGTATTTTAAAAATGCAGGGTTTCCCTGAAGGCAAGAGGGTTTTTCTCCACTGGCATCTAGGCCTGACACTGATCAGTTCCAGTATTTCAGGGAATATTTGGTTAAAATGCAAAGGCAGAAAAGTACTGATGAATATATGGTCTCAGCCATCTCAGTCAGTGAGTAAAAAGACACTTTATAGCTGTTCACAGACATGTATTTAATGTAGCGTAGTACCAATAAGATGTTGTACAATGCTTGCAGTGACAGGCTGTTTCTTCTGTGGAGGTGTTTCTATTTGTTTTTTTTTTGTAACGCCTGATCTAAGCAACTGTCTAACCACACGTTACACAAATTAACGATTGAAGAAACACCTCGTGTTCCACATTACTTGAAATGATCTGGATTTTCTTCTGCTGACTGTATTCACTCATATTTCCCTAAAAATAAGTAACAATACTATTGTGCTGTAGGTGGGAAAAAAGCTTGGCAATACAGAAGCAACTGAAATCATTATTAAGAGACTGATTATCTTTGTTTTAGTTTACATTTATTCCTTGTGTGGTAGGTACACTGCTCTGACGAAATGTAAGATTTCATGTCTCATCCATCCTCTATTCATACAGTTTTGGCTAGTATCAAAGGATTGGTGAAACAATAGCTAAGTAATTTGTGGTAGTTTTTCAAATTATTCAGTCAACAAAAAGGAGCCCACGCTCCTGAGCCCTAACTGGAATATGGCTTCGTAAGGCAGTATTAACAGCTTTATCAGCTGTTAATCAATGTGGTTAAGACCATGTTTACCCTGATCCTCAACATCAATTTGGACCTGTTTTCCTATGTTACTTAACACAGAACTTTTGTGAAGAGATTGCAAAGTTTAAGTAACCAAAGGAACAGATAAACATACATAAAATGTTTCAAAACTGATGAAATGGCTACCAAGCATTAATAGTAATGCCTTGCTGCTCTTGAAAATCTCACTATAAAGCAGATCCCACAAAGGGTTGCCGCATGCATTGTTTAGCTACCACAATGTGCTTGCAGTATGTGAGCTCTTCACACAAGTGTGAAGGAGATTTACTGGGTTAATTCATCAAGTCCATGCCAGCACGAGACTTTTTCAACCTCTAGCTTCTGAACTGGATTGCAGAGCCCAGATTTGAGCACACCCCATGAAATCTGTGTGCTTCATACAGGGATATCAAGTTACTTCTGAAAGGTGTCCTGAAGGAACAGACAGCTGAGGTGTTTTTGACATGCCATCTGTCCCGAAAGTAAGAGACCACTTGTGTGGACAAATATAATGGGGATTTTTCTCATAATAGTCCCTGTTGCTTTCAGTACTGAGCAAGGATGCTGCTGTACCATGGATGAACATATAAGTCCTTTCCTCATTGCCCTTCTTTCTAGAACTCCATCCTGTTTTCCATTAGCCTATAATTTGCACTCAGGCTTTATCTGAATTACTGATGTGTAACTGATAATTCCAAGTTTTCCCTTGATAAGAAATGGATTTAAATGATGCTTTCTCTGTTTCTGTGGTGTATGAATTCTTCCTCTTGAGAACTGGAGAAAAATTATTGGGTTATTTCAACCACTTCTTTGCCAGGACAGGATTGCATCTGTCCCTTAATTCAGATTAGGTTATGTAGAATAGCAAATAAGGAACTTCTCCACTACACTGAAAAAATACGGATGAAAGGTCATGAACTACAAAGACAGTTTCAGTCATGCCTAAACTTGGCCCACTAAAAATATAAAATAAAAACTAGTAATACACCGATTGTTGGCTGTTTTAATGTGTCACAGAGTCCCTTACAGAATAATTGGTAATATAGACTGACGAAATAGCACCAGCACAACTTTTCTGACCATCTCAACAAAAGCAGGGTCTGGAACTGTTGAGGGCTTGAGGTTAAAGTCTTCTGCACTGTATTGCTGTCTGTCTATGTTTATCCAACACCTAGCCCTGAAACGAAAAATATCCATTGCATAAATCCAAGTGACAATCTCAGTGGTAGTATATCCCCCACCACCTGACCAAGTCCAGGGAGGGGTATCAAGTCCTAGTATTGTCTGCCTGGCAGCCCTAAAACATCACAAAAAACTATCTGTGGATTTGGACTGCTTTTATCTAGGGGATGAACAAGACCCATATGTTCACCAGATGACTATTGAGCTGGGTTGATTGAGTCAAAGTTCAAGGCTGCAACAAAGGATTACTTGTTTCTTTGGGACTGGCTATGATTAGATTGCTGTTTACAAAGATTATTTTTTTTTTAAATGAATATTCCAAAATATGTGGGAGGATCATTGTTCCTTGTTATCTTTTTATTTATTTTTCAGATATGTTCTATTAAATGTAATTGTTTTATGGGCTATTTTCATTAAGCATTTATTTCCATTACAGTGGCTCACAGTTGGAATGATAGCATATGTATTTCTCTTAATTCAGAAGCTAGAAAACTGAAAATTAATTCAGAATAGAAATGTCAGGGAATGTGTATGCTCACTCTCATAGTCTCACTCTGCATACATATATGCCTATGCATGCACCCACAGGCATAAAGTAAAAAAGAAAATCTTAAGTAATTAATGTGCATGCACGTACGCACATATACTTGTGCATATATAAGTAGTGTACATAAGTAAGTATTGATATTTAGATGTATAATAGTAATGCTCAGATGTATAAAGATGTGTGTGTATGTACGTGCAAAATTCCAAGTTTGTGCTCTTCATCCATGAAGTTACTTAAATTGGAAGGGAGGAGAAGAAAGATCTGGCTTTTGTTTTGATTTGGGTTTATTGCATCTGAAACGGATGGGGTGGAAATGCTCTGCATCATAATACCCTTAAGAAAAATGTTAACATTCTTTCACGTTCCAAAGTCTTTCTCTAAAACACCGTAAATAGTATCTGTAAGAAAAACATAGAGGCTTAACATTTTCCCTTGATGAATGCATGCTATGTACTTCCTAAAAATAGCAATGCTCTGGACTCTGAACATATTTCTTTTATGTTTACATAAATGGAAATAATGCAAATAAAAATATTCTTTATTCTTTTGTGCAGGCTACTTACACCTTGAATTTAATGTAGCTACACTGCACCTTGAATAGGCAGGGAAATACAGGAGGTAGGCAGGGAAGAGGTCCCAATTTTTTTTTTTCTGTTGATCTGAAGAGTATTACAGGCTGAGAAATAAGTTTTCCCACAGAGGTGGAAGGATGCAATGTAGAATCCTGTATTTCCATGGATCAAATGGCTTCTAAGGGCTGCACCTGGAGTGACTCACTGAAGGAAAAAATTTTCCCCAAAAGAATAATAAATTTGCAGAAACTGGAAGAAAGTTTTGCTGTAACCTAAATGTACACATTGGTAAGTTTACTTAATCATTACTGAAGGTTTAATTAAATAATTGTTTTTCTTTGGAGTAGAATAATTTAATTGGTTAAAATTATGCTTATTTAATTAAAAAATAAATTATAAGCCATTATCTAACACAAATAATAGTCTAAAAAACTCATTAGAAAGCAAGTGAGAAAGCTCTGTAAGTTTGAGAAAGCCACTTGCTCTTACAAGGTCACAATATGTTGCAAGATAAGTGTCTAGATGCCTGAATGATAAACAGATAAAAGTATTTACCATTTGCAATGTTTTGTATTTATGTATCTCTATTGGTAGGAGAGGTACATATTCCAATTCAGTGGAGCCACCAGAAATATCATAACAATGCACGATTTTCTAATCTTACAATCAAAACCCTATAAAAATAGTGTAGAATAAAAGCAACAAAAGCAATCCAAATGACATAAAAACTATTATTTCTTGGAAAATGGGAAATTTAGTCAGTTATTAGGATTTTTTTGTTGTTTTATTTTTTAACCATGAGAACAGTAAAATCATGTAGGAGGCTACCTAGACAGGTTAAGGTATTTCTGTTTTTGGAGGTGTTTGACAACCTGGTCTGTTTAGACTTGCTTTGAACAGGGAGTTGGACTAGGTGACCTCTGGAGACCCCTTGCAGACTGAGCTAGTCTGTGATTCTGTGATTGCATCATTCTGATGAACCATCTAAAGTAATGAATTCATAATCTCACCTCTCCTGTGCTGTTCAGGCAGTTGATTTACAGTGGAGGTTTTAATATTTTTATTCACAATAGAACCATAGGCTTTGTTGCCTTCTTTAGTTAGCTGCAACCCTCTGCTGTGTTCAGATATCACCAGATTGGACCCATGCATCTTTTTGTGCTCTGCGGTCTCAGTAGACCCCTGATTTTAAGCCTATTTATCAAAAAAAGGATTTGTCAGCTATTACTTCATGAACGTAAGACCCAACATTGATCATTCCTGAAATATGTTGATTTTGTTGTAAATAAATTGTTCTGTCTGCCAACAGGACATGTCAGATATTCTACAATTCTTTAAATATATTCCAGACAATATTTGAATACCAATAGCTACTTGAAGGAACATTGCTTAATCTTTCAAGGTATATTCTAAATGGGGACAGTAAATAAACAGTAAGTCCCTGCAAAAGAGAAAAAAAAAAAGGAAACAAAAAATGAAGTCGGAGAATATGGAAAAGAAATTTCTTTGGTCCGATGTGAAAGAGCACAGACATTGTGCTCACTCTCAAAAATTCTCAATACCAACTTTCAAAAACATGTACAGCCATGCATATATGATATCTATATGTATATACACACAAATATATGGGTAAACAGTGGGTTTTATCACTGTAACTGTCCATCTGGGATGACCGGAAGTATGTAGATGACCAAATATCAAACAAATCATTAGTAAGATTCCCTTCCTACACCTTAGTTCTCCTGCAGTTTTTTATTCACTCCGGAAAAGAAGATCTGCAATCTTTTGTGCACTGTATCTTTTCAAGTCTAGCAGATTTGAAACAGGTTTCACTATTACATGAAAAAAAGCAATGGGAGAAAAAAATATCATCACGACAGTAAGAGGAAACTTGATTTTCTGCTGCATTATAATAATCATTAAAAGGCAGACAGTGATTTTAAATTACAGAAAACAAAATATGATTTGAAAACAGTTAAACAGGTATTGCCTGTAACCAGTTAGTTAATTTTTTTTCTCTTCTGAAGCAGAGAATTTACAGTAGTTTGAACACAATTTCCACTTTCCTGTTTTAAATGAAGATTGCTTTCATCAAAGTTTTTCCAATATGCAAACTAATAAACCCACAGTTCGAACTCAGATCCAAAGATCTTTCCAAGCCTCCTTTCTTCTATTTTCGTGCCATTATTTTGAAGAATCACACTTTTTTTAGGAACTAGTCACCCTAGTCTTCCCTTACAGCCAGTGAATCATATCATCTGAGTAGGAGATTCTTTCCATTTACTACTTTAGAGAAACAGTTTTAAGAAATTAGTTAAAGCATAGACCCAAGGTGTATATATGTTATTAGGAGGATTGCATTAATGATTTGTATGTCCTAGGTCCTCCTTACATCTAATAGAGAGAAATAAACAGGTTCAGCATACTTCAGTGTGGGAAATAAATTGCCATGTCTTTAGCTGAAGCTCCTGTATAGCTTGGAAAGCAGAAGTTTCAAAATCCAACCACTTGCACTATAATTCTAACAAAATCAATATTTAAAGCAAGTGCAAGATAAAACTAGAATGTAAAATCATTTTGCAGTAATATGTCCTTTCTTTCTTTTCATTCTGCTTAATTATTACGTGTTTAACTAACTTATCAAAAGCTTGAAATTATATTCCCATAATCTACTTTTTCAATTCTTGTGTTAAACCTACATGTGTACTTAGCTTCAGTATGTTTTATAACTGAAACACACTTTTTATATTTTTGTTATTATTAAAGTCATATTTATTAGTATATATGAATAATTATAAGATGAATAGAAGTTTGAGATAATTCTGTCAATCTGATTGTCTAACACTAAGGCGATAATTTTTCAGACCTGTTCTGTACGTACCAATTAAATTCTGCAGTTTAAAAAGAAAAATCTATATGTATATTTTATTTTATTTTTCCAGTTTTCAGTTCTTAATGACCTCTGGACAGGGTATTTTGAGGGGATTAATGCTCTGCTGGAATATGTTCATTACCCAAGGTATAGAGATTTAGGCTAGTCATTATTACTGAGGAAATATTTTGTACTTCGATCATTGCTGTCAAGTTTCTTAATGTATTCAGACTTTAAACAAGCTCTTAAAGACCTTGATAAAGCAAATTTCAAACTTGAAGCATCTGACAATATTCACATTAAAACAACCTCTTAAGAAAAAATATCTTTAGAATATATCTCTCTAGCCTGTTATCTATGTTTTTTCCTTTCTATCTGACCTAGTTTTCTCCTGCACTTGTCCTCTGAAGTCCTTCAGTAATCAGGTTGTACATCTATCTGAATTCTAAGAGCAAAGCTTTTGGCCTTTGGCTGAAAAACTTTAAATAGCAGTGCTGTCATATCGCCCACTGAAAGACAGATAGGCATTCATGTGAACCGAACAAGTCTCTTTATATAGGTATATATACATATACACATACACTAGTGTGTGTAAGTGCATGAAAATATACAGGCAAACACATTTAACTTTTTGCTGAGACTGATGACACAGCATAAAACATTCAGAATAGGACTTTATCAAGGGTAAAGAACAGAATATCTTAGTTCGTAGCTCTGATTTGCATTAATCTGCCTGTGATAACTTTACCAAAAAATGTAAATTGAATAAAAAAATTGCTTTTCACTAAGGTTTTCTTGTCAAGTGAAGTAAAACAAATTGAGTATAACAAGAATTTGCCATTTAATTTCCTCCTCACTTTCAAAGAATCCAAACATGGTGACTTAAGCCTTTTTAATCTGTGATTTAATTTGGAAATTTTTGCCACATAACATCAAGCTTCATGTTTTTATCTGTTTGTTTTATTTGCTTTTTGAAGGCAGGGTCAGATTTTTACACATACAATTGCGAGACTACTTCTTTTGGGTGGAATACAGTCCAACACAAGACAACATCTGCATTGTCATCCTCATCATTGAATTTCCATAGGAGGAAGTAAACCTACCTTTCCCTTACAGCTAGGACTCCACCAAAGTCCAGCTGGTGGAGTCTTTGTCTCAGATCAGCCTTGGGCTGCCCCAGTACAGACTCTTCCTTCTCCAGTTTATAGCTTATCCAGGTGCCTTTCAGCACAGATGCCTTGCCTCTTCTTAAAGCTGGAAGGCAGCATAACATCCTGGCTTAATAGTTCGCTGAAGTCTAAGGCAGTGAAAGTTTAATTTTTACCAAAAAGTCTATCACTGGTGAGCTATCCTGCCTGGTATCAAAATTGATCACATGAATTTTTGATCAACTACATGAGATGGTTTTCTTGTTAGAATTCAGTTAGATTAAACCTAGTACCTTTTCCAGACACTTTTAAACTATGCCCAAAGCACCAAATTTAATTTGCATGTGTAATCATGAGAACAGCACCATTATGGTTATAATTATAATCTGTTGAATGAGAAAATAACAATCAGCTTGAAGACTGTTAGTGGCCAGCCTGCTGATTCAATTGTCTAATTCAGGGACATGAGTAAGGACAAGAAAAAGTAGATCACAGTCTGGAGTTTATTTAAGTGCTTTATTAATTTAGTGAAGTTTCTTTATAAACTTTATTAAATATTTGCAGATCTTGGAAGTGCATGAGGTTTAGCCTAAGCTAAATTTGTGCTATTGTTACCAATGTTCGGCAGCTTCAAAGTATTTACCTAACTTCTAACTTGAAGTTTGTCCTCCTGTCAAATGCAATGACAATGTGTGTTGTCATATTTGTGTCTTAGAGGTTACCTGGATGTTCCCGGTTCACAAGGAGGATTTTTACTCTTTTTTTTTCTAATTTAAATTATTGCAATTCATCTTGAAATCTGAAGGCAAGCCGAGCTGACTCTTTCCTCAGCATTATAAGTAATACATTTTCAGCTGGTCATCTTTTGCACTCCAGTATCTTCATAACACATTTACAGGATTTCAAAGTACCTTTGAAACCTTCTTTAAGGTACTTTCGTAGAAAGTAGGACTTGGCAATTCAAGTCATGATTTGTGAGTCAGAACTATCTTTCTAGAAATGTGTCAGGTGTAGAGTGTTAACAAGGTTTAAAAAAAAAGAAAGCTTGTTTGCTTTTAAAGTAATAGACATTTATAGTACTGGATGCACATCAGGAGCACATCTGTATTTAAATATACTACATATACATTTGTCAGAAACCTTGCTTATGTAGGTAAGTCATAAAACCTATGCTGAGATAGAAAGTTCTTCACACCAAAAACAGCAGATCCCCAAAGAACAAGATATATATGCAAATACAGGCTCCCCACTTAGAGTAGCAGGATCTATTTACATGTGAATCATATGTGTCTTATTGGGCCACGTTCTTCCTTGAATAACAGTAGGAGAGAATCACAGCAAGTCAAGTTAATTAAAATAATATAGCCCATGTATTGCCTAGGATATTTTAGCTTGAAGTCTGAGAAAGTGTTAAATATTCATATGTAAGACTTTTGCTGGAAGCTTAGAGTTTACAAAAGGTTATGATTCTAACATTAGGTATTCCAGAAAAAATAGAAAAAAAGCCTACAACTGCCTATAAAGCCTAGGACCCTATCCAGACATTTAGCGTGGGATTTGGTTTATCTAATTCACAAAAAGATACTCGTGTAATAAGGTACATTGTCTAAAGTAACAGTAGTAGTTAAAGAAGAAAGCCAGAAATCTTGAGAGTAATTTACCCCTAGTTAGACATTTAAAATAGCCAGAATGAATAACCCACTGGAAGTGTTCATCTTTCTCCATTGACTAAACACCATACTAGGTTAGACTAGGTATCTAGGAAAATTTTAAGCTGGAAGGAAACTTCTTCTTTTCTTTTCTGAAATATGAGGATAAAAGTGTCTTCTTTCTGAATGAAAACAATGTCCCCAAATGTTTTCAAAGGAAATTAAGAGATTTCAGAAAACTATGTGTGTGTAGAATAAGAATGATTATTGCAAACCAAACAGAAATTTAGGTAAGTAAGTTTTCTAGTATTTTTGGTCTCAAACAGATTTTTAGAGACAGTAATTTTTTTCTTCTTTATATGGAATTTTCTATTCAGTATTCTTTACAAAGTGGATTGGAACAGCCTATTTAGATTCCAGATAGAGGTGTAACTTAAACACAGTCTTTTTCTTGTTCAGTACTGCAGCCTCTTTGATGTTGAGTGCTTTTATTTTAATTTTTCTTTTCTTAAACCACCATAAAATGGTTAAATGAGTAGTTTGATTTAAGTTTTGAGGCACCTCATGGGGCAGCATACAGAAACACAGACTCTATTTACCAACATATGAAAATGATGAGTCAATCAATCTATTCCACAGAGGATCCACAAAAGACAAATGCTTCCCAATATAATGATGAATGCTGGCTGATCTGATGATTCACCGGAAAATCTTCCACCTGTTTTTTATGATAGTGTATTTCAGTGAGTGGTGTTTCTTGTGTTACAAGGATGTTCTGCTGTTGTTTCTGTATGCATGTGTTATTAAGTTTCATTTTAAACAAATTTGATTTTAACATAGCACATGTATGTAATACTTGCTAGTCGCCATCAGAAAACAGGATGATCAAGTAGCAGTAATGGAAGAAACAGCAGATGTGAATGAACCAAACTCACTTTTTGATCAAATTTTAAATATTCTCAGCTGTGTGAATTTGAGGAAAATACGCAACTTGGACCAGAATTTGCTTTTGCTGCCAGAGTTCCTGCTTAGTGGTTGTGGTGGTAGCGGTGATGATAGCAGGCCCAGAAGCAATGTTTTGAATATGTATGCCCCCTCCTCATCACAAAAATCTAAGAAAGGTCTGTGTGCTGTAAGTGAAAGATATGCAGTTGATTTAGCTCGTTGCAAGACTGTTTGTTTCTCTGGAGGCATTCCTTGCTTTGATCAGTAAGTTATAAATAAAAAAACACAGCAATTGCATAAAAGAGTCTTTTTCTTGGGAAGGAATAATGTATCCTAAAAACTCGGCAAGCCCATATCTCTGCAACGTGGTATGGCTCCAGGTCAAGGGCAATCCTTCCTGCTATTTCCTGGAGTATAGATAGTGTGGTTGAATGATTTGTGAGATGTTTTGTCTTCTAGGAACAGCCTACATAGCAATTTTGTTTGGGTTTGGGTATTTTTTTTCCCCCGACATCTTGCTTCAGCATAATAATGACAGTTTCAGTGTTCAAAGTCAATTATTTATATGGGATAAATAAAATACTGCATTTGATCTGCCCAAGAACAGTAAAATAAATGACAACAGTCCATATTGTTAAAGTGTTTGGAACCATATAAGTTGGGAAGTAGAGACAACCTCTTTTCACTAGTGCCTAAAATATAACACAGATAGACAAGAAGCTGTCTCACATATCTTTGAATTATGCAGAAGTATATTTTTCCACCATTGACCATACTATCTTTCCTTTACTGGAGAGAGTCAATTTTATCTCATGGATTATAATCTTTTGCATCTAGCACACCTAATGTGAGTTAAGCAACTTGAAGAATGTAAAAATGTGCAAGTATTTTAGTTTGTTGGGCTGCTAGGATGCTTGCTTCCTCTCTGCACGTTGCAAGGATCTCTTGCACCCTTTTGGACTCAGGGAAATACTGAACCTGTACTCATTAGAGAAGAAGGTTTTTAAGGTGCTGAAGGGGAGAGATCAAGTTAAAATTAGATCTTGCTCACTGGATTGCAATTTGCATTGTTCTTGGTCATTTGAGAAATTGAAGGATTTCCTCTATATTTTGTAGAATGAAAAAACCACTAATTAAAGTGCATATAGGTATACTTTGGGTTGGCTTGCAGTAGGGCAGGGCTTACATAAGCAAAAAAGAAAATAAATTTGAAGGAGAAGAATAATTCACAGTTTACATATCAACAACCTTAGTCTCCTATGGCACCAAGTAGTACAAGTTCTACAGGATGTGATCCACTATGCAGAGTAGAAATACAATTTCATTTTTCAATATAGTCCCACCCCCCAATAACTACGTTTTCTGCAAATATCAAACCACACTGTCTGTATACAGGAAAGTGACAGAAAGAATTGCTCAGCCACACCACAGAGGACACTGTGCTTCTTCCTTCAGATGTGAGAATTCCTACTACATAAAATATATGTAACATCTGGAAAGTGCTATACAGTACTTTGATTCTATATACGAATTTTTTTGTCATGGATATCCTGAGAGGGAAATAATTCTTTCCATTTATTTCTTGCTTTTATTTCCAAATATGCACAGTAGGTGAGATAAATTTGTTAATACAGGGTTATTTCAACATCATTGCCATTAGGCTTTCCAGGTACAGTGAACCAATGGCACTTCTGTGTTTTTTTACCTTCAATTGAAGAAAATGAACAAAGCAGAAACAAATAAATTTTTATTAATGAGATACTGTCATATATCTTTCAGTGTAAAATACAGAATTTTCTTAACAATTTGGGATTAAATTACATTGCTGCTGCAGTTATTTCATAGGCATTGCCTTAGTCCTCCACTAGTTTTAGTTATAGCTCCATTGAGATAAATGGTTAGACCCTCTTCATTTCACAATACCTGAAGATTGGAAACAAGTTGTTTAAACATAATTAAATTCCTTCAACATATTCTGTCAGTAGTTAGCCTTTGAGAACCAACATAATCACGCACTTGAAAAGACAAGCACCTTGATTAAAGATGTAGATGATTGTTCTTGAATCGCCACTTGAGATATGTTAAAGAAAGATACCTACAACAGTTCTCAACTGTATGACTTTCTCATACAGAAATTTAAATTGCTGAGAAACAGATGACTAATTAGAATAGTAGGCTATTCAAATGAGAAAAAAATTACAATAAATGCCAAACTCCTATTCTTGAAAATAGTTTGGATTTTGATTATTCCATTATGCTCCAGAAATAGTAATTTTTCAGACTTTTAATTAAAGTCTGAATTCACATGCTTTGTTTAACTCCATCAAGCAGAATAGCATACAAATAGACTACGGTTCTCATAATCAGTGAGTTTAATTTGTTAACTTCTTCAAAATAAATGGGAAGTAGGAATTGCCAGCAGCAACTCTGTCAGGACACCCCATTTATAAAATTGTGTCAAACAATTTAGAGTGATTTTGTATTTTCTTTGTAGAGAAGGCAAATTTTTTACCTGTATGTTAAATTAAATGGGGCTTTCTCTTTCCAGAAATTTTCTGAATTAATTTCAAATTCCTAGTTCTGTCAGGAATCAAAAATCATGAAGTTATCTTCTGGGAAATTGTTTGAACTAACAAATTCATTCTGAAAGGAAATCCCAAACTTCTGTGGTCGGTTGACTGTGGCTGGACACCAGGTTCCCCCCAAAGCTGCTCTATCATTCCTCTCCTCAACTGGACAGTGGAGAGAATATATAACCAAAGACTCATGGGTCAAGCTAAAGACAGGAAGAGATCATTCACCAGTTACCATTAAGGGCAAAACAGATTTGAATTAGGGTAATTAATTTAATTTATTACCCCAAAATCAGAGTAGGGTAACGAGAGATAAAACCAAATCTCAAAAAAACACCTTACCCCAACCCCTCTCTTCTTCCTGGGCTTAACTTTACTCCCAAATTCTCTGCCTCCTCCTCCCCAGAGGAGCAGGGGGATGGGAAATGCAGGATGCAGTCGTTTCATCACATTATTTCTTCTGCTCCTTCCTCCTCAGTGGGACTACTCCTCAATTCCCTGCTCCAGCATGCGGTCCCTTCCACAGGATGCCATCCTTCAGGAACAGACTGCTTCAGCATGGATACCCCACAGGATCACAAGTCCTACCAGCAAACCTGCTCCAGCATGGGCTCCTCTCAAAACAGCTCCACAGGGACTGCCAGGAGCCTGCTTCAGTGTGAGGTTCCCCCATGGTCACAGCCTCCTTCAGGCATGCCGCTGCTCCAGCATAATATCCTCCATGGGCTGCATGTGGATATCTGCTCCTCTGTGGACCTCCATAGGCTGCAGGGGCACAGCTGCCTCACCATGGGCTGCGAGGGAATCTGCTCTGGTGTCTGGAGTACCTTCTCCCCTCCTCCTGCACTGACCTTGGTGTCTGCAGAGCTGTTTCTGTTTGTAACGTTTGATACTTTTTAAAAACAAGGAAGAAAAATAAGGGATGGGGAGGAAAGAGAATTGGTAGCTGCAACAGAATTCTCTTGTGAAGCAGAGGTCTAGAAACAGGCAGCTGAGCACATAAAGACTGGTTGACAAAACAATTTAGAAAAACAACTATTTCAGCAAAACAGTAGAAGAAAAGCTGACTGCGTGTATTAAGGTTAATGAAGAGAAGCAGAAAACAGAGAATGCTGCTAAACTTAAGTATATACCAGTGAAAGACCAGGTAGGAGAACAGATATTTCAAAGACACTAGCAGAAGCTGAAAGGACTCTGAACCTTATTAGTTGTCCTATCTTCTCCAAAATGCCAAAGAATTTTCTGATTAATTTATCATTTTATCTTACTTTTTCATCAAAAATGCTTTTGCTTCTCAGACAGAGCTAACTGTCCTGCTATAGTTACCCTTGTCAAAAGGACAATCATGCACCATTTTATTTCTCATAATATATATACAAAAAGGAAAACATTTACATCAGAAAACATATACAATACAGAACTCACCTGTCTTTTTATTTTAAGCATAACCAAAATGGGTATTATTTCATACAAATATTTCAGACTTGCATTTTCTTTATTTTTTTTTCCTTTGACAGGTGCTTTTTTGTACTTTTTTTTTTTTTAATTAAGATAAAATTATTTTTTCATCTCAAAGACCATATCTTTAGGCTACTGTTTTGGAATACAGATAGTGAAAGTCTTATGTTTCTCTCTTTACCTTATACATGAAAATATATCTATGAAAATTCTACATATATTTCTAGGAAAATTTGCATGTACATTTAAAGAAGAAAATGCAATCAAGTGAAGCTCATGGTTCCATTGGGAATGTTAAAAATATTTCTGTAAATCTTTTTTATTTAATCAATTATTGAGATAGTTATTAATTTATTTGTACCAATTGCGAAGTGTTGAGTAAATAGAATCATAGAATCATAGAATCGTAAGGGTTGGAAAGGACCTTAAGATCATCTAGTTCCAACCCCCCTGCCATGGGCAGGGACACCTTGCCCTAAACCACGTGGTTCAAGGCTCTGTCCAACCTGGCCTTGAACCAACCGCCAGGGATGGAGCATCCACAACCTCCCTGGGCAACCCATTCCAGTGCTTCACCACCCTCACTGTAAAGAACTTCTTCCTTATATCTAATCTAAACTTCCCCTGTTTAAGTTTGAACCCATTACCCCTTGTCCTACCACTACAGTCCCTAGGGAAGAGTCCCTCCCCAGCATCCTTGTAGACCCCCTTCAGATACTGGAAGGCTGCTGTGAGGTCTCCACGCAGCCTTGTCTTCTCCAGGCTGAACAGCCCCAACTCTCTCAGCCTGGCTTCATACGGGAGATGCTCCAGCCCTCTTATCATCCTCATGGCCCTCCTCTGGACTCACTCCAACAGCTCCATGTCCTTTTTATGTTGAGGACACCAGAACTGTACACAGTACTCCAAGTGAGGTCTCACGAGAGCAGAGTAGAGGGGCAGGATCACCTCCTTTGACCTGCTGGTCACGCTTCTTTTGATGCAGCCCAGGATACGGTTGGCTTTCTGGGCTGCAAGCGCACACTGCCAGCTCATGTTAAGCTTCTCGTCAACCAACGCCCCCAAGTCCTTTTCTGCAGGGCTGCTCTGAATCTCTTCTCTGCCCAGCCTGTAGCAGTGCCTGGGATTGCCCCGACCCAGGTGTAGGACCTTACACTTGGCTTGGTTAAACTTCATAAGGTTGGCATTGGCCCACCTCACAAGCGTGTCAAGGTCCCTCTGGATGGCATAAATGAAAAACATAAATGAAAAACATCTGTAATTTATACCATTATGAAATCCTTTGAGGTTTAGAGTTCTTAGCCAATAGCCTGGTCATCTAGCATATGGCACCAAATAAGCGAAAAATAAGTTAAATATTTGGGTACTGAAGGCAGTTTATAAGAAAGAAACATCCCTCATTTTACTTGCTATTTTGTTGCTATTTTCTTGTTGTTGTTTTTTTAGTTTTTCTTTGCTTTGGTTGAAGTAAGACTAATAAAATTAGAAGAAATTATTTTTCAATTTGGAATTTATTTTTTTTTTCAGGAATTAAATATTTTTCTTGAACTCTTTCTGGAAGGAATAAAATAATCTTTCATGTTTTCATGGATCAGTAATAAAAGCAAGAGCTTACTCTGACAACAGCTTAATGCAGCACGCTGGAGGAATAAACAGTACATGAATGCAGTGATTTAATTGCGCTTAATTTCAGTGAAATAATCAACTTTTGCCAATATCCCATTCTCTTCTAAGCAACACTCATGATACTCTTCCACTTTTTCTTTGGACAACTATTTCCTCAGTTTTTCAACAAAGTAGTTGCAGCAGGACATCTACCATCCATGGAGAAATTCAAAGTGATTCACCCAGCTGAATAGAAGCTATTATTTTATGCTTGATAATGACCTTGCTTAATTACAACTGAAAGCACAACCTGACTTCACAGAGCAAGCTAGTAAAAAAGCTAAGTATCAGCTGTCTACCACACCACCTGGTATCCTCAATCCTTCTAAGGCAGTTCTTTAATCTGGGGAATAGTAGAGGGTGTTTGCTGCTTTGGCTTTCTAACCTCCTCCTATACAGAAACAGCCAAGTGTGTCATTTCTTATAATACTGAATTTCCCTGTGGTACTTGGTGCAGCAAAACATCTAACACTGCTGTCCTGCCTTCAAGAGATGACAAGGACAAATTAACATGCCCTTCTAGTCAAGCTGAACTCGCATAGCTGTTGCCAAGGAAATGTCCCCTTGTCGTTAGAACCTTCACGCGCAGAGGAAGATGGGGCACACTCGCACTTCCCATCTAGTCCAAAGCCATAGAAAGCTGGTGGGGGAAATGGGAAGGCCAGCAGGCAAGATGGAGCTTTGTATATCCATTATGCTAAGCGTAAATAGCACCACCCTGTGTTCTCAGCCGTGCCATTTGTAAGACTCCTGTAAATCATTCCTATACACTCTTTTCTGTAGTAATTAAAACATTGCTATTTGCTGTGCTCCTGGGTTAATACAATTTGTTTTACTCACAGCCTAAGTCATTTGCCTCCCTGCAGCATGCTGCAATGTTATGTCTACCCAGCAGTGTTGGAGGAACTGGTAGAGTACATTTCAAGGTGTACATAAATCCAGTTCAGGTTATTTCAAATGAAATAATAAGGTAAATAGTATGTGTTTGACTCCCATAGGGAAAACTCATAGGAGGATAAAGAAGAGTTCAGCAAAATCAAATCTTTGCCTCAGATTCCTTCATTTGAAAAAAAAAAAAAAATGGGAGGAAGAAATACAAAGACAGAGGATAAAGAACTGCGAACTCTGGAAATGACATAAAGGACAGAGCCATGGCTACCATGGGAATACCAACCCCTGTTGGGGTGGTACCAATGTCATACCCTTCTCTCCAAGTTGACTGAAGCCACAAAGTCCAGTGAAAATCAGAGGAAATTTTTAAAGAAGGACCTATCTTAGAAATCAAATATTACAGAGCAAGCCACAAGCCATCTGGTCCAATTCATCTAGAGAAGGATAAGAACAGGGCAAGTATAAATAATTCTCCCAGCTTCTGCCAGTTTTCCGTTTAGAGGTTATCTGTTTAATAATAGGGAGATAACAGAACTTGCAAATATTCTGAATAGTTTACAGATCTTCCTGTGGCAATTAACTCCACATGTTGGTTTTGGACTTGGCTTTCACTGGTTTAATTTGATGGCAATTTGCTCTTTTAGTGGAAGAGGCAGCAAGCAGTTACTCCCTATCATCCTCCTTCATGCTACTCATGATTTCTGTGGAATTTCTAATGACCTCTTTCCAAAGCTGAAAAGTCCCAGCCTATTTAATCAGCCACTGTAAAGAAGCTGTAGTTTCATCATCTTTGTTGATCATGAATTTATACGGCTGCTTAGTAATCTTTTCTGTGTTGTCCTCCTTCCTTTCCTAAAAATTTATAACCAATTTTTTTGAATGCTGCCTAGCACTGAGGTATTTTCATGCAGTCGTTTGTCATAAGACTCCACACACTATGTGTTTGTCAGCATAGAGTTCATTATTTTGTATAAGAAAATAAGACTGTTTCTTCCCATATCTATACCTTTACATATATTTACACTGAATTCCATCTGCCTTTTTATTATCAAGTCATTCAGTCTGTTAAGGTCTTGTGAAATTTTTCACAGGTGTCTCTCAACATTAGTACCTTGAGAAAACTTGTTTAATCAGGTTTAATTTGGTTAAAATAACATAAGTTTTCATGGGAACTTTTAAGCAATGGAGTTTAGAGCTGAGTAGACACTGAAGACAATAAGGAAACCAAGAACCAAATACAAATGTGATCTGTTGTGGCCATAAGCCACAGAAACTAGTGCAAAAGAGTCTTGAGAACTGAGAAGATGCAGCTTGTCCCTTTTGTTTGATTTGCTCTGTGTTCCTAGAAACTGGACTCTTCAGTTAACAAAATATATAAACGGTGTTCTATATCCTGGGAATGACTTGTTATGGTATAGTTTGAGTATTGCACAAGAGCTTAGTGACTGAGTTGCAACAGACTCATGATTTGCCTCAGGAAGACCAAGAGCCTCAGACCTTCGGTTAGAAAGAAGCAAAAAAATATATCCATCTCTAGCCTGAGATCCATTCTGAGGAAAAAAATATTAATAATTTTCTCAAGACTATATGTATTCTAACCATTACTCAAATTCTCTCAGTTACTTCATCTGAGCTATTTTGTGGTAAAACACTGTCCCATGATAAAATATCCTAAGAATAGGATCCCATGATTACAAGTAGTGGAAGACATCTCTGGATTATTCAATATCATCTCTCATTTTTATTTTTCTACTTTCAATCTGTGGATAGTCTTTGTAACCTTGGTCAGTTGTGAGCAGGCTAAAGATAGATAGTTATAAAATAATTTACTTTATGATGAAGTAGTATATTCCCTGTTGTTTCTTTATGAGGAACAGGACATCTAAGGAAGTAATTAAGCAGTTGTTTATTGACATGAATTTTGCCACTTTGGAGAAATGTAAATAATGAGGTTTAATTCAGAAGAGGATTCACTAACAGTAATAGAGAAAGATTAAGTTACATGTCTAAATCAACAGGGCCCTGGAAGCTTTAAGAACAAAAGTTTCATTGTACTTCCATAGTCTGCATTTATTTAGTGAAAAGATTTCTGTGTGAAAGTGACATTGTCACTTCACTGCCTTGGAAAAATAATGGAAAACAACCATAACTAACATCACGAAAATATTTCTTCCCAGGCAACGAAGAGAGAATTACCTGTCACAAATGACTCACCATTTCCTGTATCTTTTCAAACAGTGCCTCTTTGTTATTGACTAATTGGAAGAACAATAGTGAACATACAAAATATTCTGAGAAAGATAATGAAAACACCACATTCTGATTGATCTATTAAAAACGTAGCAATTCATCATTTAGCATCATTAGTGGCTGATAACTGGGACTGTGTCTATAATACCCGTTTGATGTTTTATTGTGTTTCAGTCAACATAAAGCATAGGTTGACTGTAATTGCTGTCTGTGTTAAAATTTAGATAGTGCCTGTTGAAAATGGATAGTAATTTGATGATTATTCATATTTTTAAACATTCTGCATTAGACTAATTTATTATGCAAAATTAAATTAGAGTACATGGAACATATGGATTTTTTGCCTTTTTTAGATTTATTTGTGGTGGTGATGAATGGTAGATAATTCATAACACTGAAGTTTAATAATTAAAATTACTTTTATTATTCTGTTTACTAGTTTCTCCTTTCTATGGTCTCTTGTAATTTTGACACATGATTAGCAAAAAATTTTGCAAAGCAGCACCTTCTAATAGAACACAGCATGGATAACTTTCCATGCAGATTCAATTTCCATCTATATTCCACTAATCCCTTGATTGTTCCTGGGGAAAACAATGGGACCCCTGTTGTGTTCCTGATGCACTGAACATTAATAAAGATAATAACAAGATTCAGTATACCCAGAAACTCAGGATATGCATCTGCTCTTTGGCCTAACTGAAAAGGGCCACACAAGAAGCCTAGTTGATCATTTACCAAGCTTTGTCATGATTAAAAGAGCTTCATTTAGATCTACTTTCAGTGGAAATATGGTGTTGTGTTGGGTTATCCTTGCCTGGCTTCCAGATGGCTACCAAGTCACTCTCCCATTTGCCCTCCTTAGCAGAACAGGTGCAGAAAATAAGAATAAAAAAATCTCATGTGTTGAGTTAAGGAGAGGGAGATTGCTCACCAGTTATGGTAAGTCATCATGGGCAAAACAGTCTTGACTTGAGAAAGATCAATTTAATTTATTGTCAATTAGTAACAAAGTAAGATAGTGAGAAATAAAAACAAAACTAAAAATATTTGCCCCCTACCTCACCTTATTCCCAGCATCAACTTCACTCTTGAATGTTTTACCTCCTCCCCACCAAGTTGTGCAGGGGATGGGGGTTGTGATCAGTTCATAATGCTTAGTCTTTGCTGCTCCTTCCTCCTCACACTGTTCCCCTGCTCCAACATGGGTCTCTCCCATGGGCTGCAGTTCTTCAAGGACTGCTCCAGCATGGGTCCTCTTCGCAGAGTACAGACCCTCAGGAATGGACTGCTCCAGTGTGGGTCTCTCCATGGACAGTAACCGCCAGAAAGCTTGCTCCATCATGAGATCGCCAAGGGCTGCAGCTTTCTTCAGGACACATCCACTTGCTCCGGCATGGGATCCTCCATGGAGCGGATATCTGCTCCAGCGTGGCCCACTGTGGTCTGCAGGGGCACAGCCTGCCTCTGCATGGTCTGTACCACAGGCTGGAGGGGAAAATCTGCTCTGGCACCTGGAGCATGTCCTGCCCTCCTTCTGCACTGACCTGGGTGTCTGCAGGGCAGTTTCACTCACATGTTCTCACCCCTCTCTTTACTCTTTCTTAAATATAGAGTTTTTACCCTTTCTTAAATATATTATCATAGAGACACCACAGGTGTCACTGATTGGCTCAGCTTTGGGCAGCAGCAGGTTCCTTTTGGAACGGTCAGGAACTGACTCTGTTCACACGGGGGCAGATCTTGGTCTCTTCTCCCAGAGGCCATCCCTCCTGCAGCCCTCCTGCTTCCAAAATCTTGCCACCTGCCAATACAGACATTAACTAGCCAGCCATCCAGCCGTTAGATTTGTCACCTGGGAAGATATGAATACCTTTTCACAGGCTGCTCACTTAACAGTCACTGGGACCCGTCTGACTTCCTAGAAGATATAGCTTCATAAAAATCTGGGGCAATGATGTCAAGTTTTTTATGAATAATACACAACACTGGTATGAAAGCTCTCCCCAAATTCAGATGGTTTGGTACAGTTCAAGTTTGTTGTTATTGATAGTTGTCATCATAGAAAACAAGGACTTGCCTAGGCATCTCCCATCTGCTTTGGCTGCCAAGTCAAACCAGATTACAGGGATTTATCTACTCACGTGGGAATAGCTACAGGCAGAAGTCCACAGCAAGGTGCACACTCCTTGGTCTTGTTCTAAAATGAAATATCTGAACTCACCTGTTTCAGTGACTTTCATGGAGATGAGCATAGCCTTAAAATTAAAAATATACTTTCTGATGCTTCTGAACTGTGTTTTACGGAGTAGTAATTTCAGATTGCATTGACCTAAAAATGTGGAGCCTCTGTGGATCAGAGTTTCATTTATCTTAGGCTTCCTTTTTACTGTACAATCTACATAGGGAAATAGAAGGAGAAGGGATTTAAAGAACTTGTAAATTATATTTGTATATTTAAAGGTCTTCTACATTGCTAGACTGATAGAAAGAGACCTTAACGTAAACAAGATTCTGCTTTGCTGTATTTTTATCTTATATACAACCTAGCTACAGGGTAGGTTTTGAAAAGTTTTTGGGATGGCTTCTTTCTCTTCTTGCTGATGGTAGAACTCACACTGACATCAGTAAAAAATAGATTAGGCCAGTGCAGAAGAGTATTGAAAATGCCTTCTAAATGCTAAAATATGCTGGTTTACATTTAGTTACACAAATGAGTCCCTTAAAATTCTTAAGTCTAGAATACTAGCTTCCCTTAGGGGAAAAGGAAAAAAGACTATTACATGTTTTCTTTAGTCACAGGACAGCAGAACCATGGATCAAGTGAAGAATTAAAAAATAATCATTGAATTGTTAGGAAGTCAAAATTTTCATTGATGTCAGCAAGCTTTTCTGCTTGAGGATAAGATGGACATCTATAGCTTGATTCAAGACCACTTAAAATCATTAGGTATATTTCGGTAGTTGCAGCAGGTGTTAATGAGGCCAATTATGAATCTAAACTTTATATATCTGAGTCTTGACTCCTGGAATGACCATTTGCTTTCAGTATTTTGAGAGGTATGAAAGCTAAGTAATTTGGCTCCTGACTCTAAAATTCAGCTAAACTTTCCACGGCTGTCTTCTGCCGCCTGCCCACTCTGAATGTATAATTAGGAGTAGATTTAGTGTTTCTTTTGCAGTGCAGCACCATGGTCTCGTTTACTCCATAACCAGTCCCATGTTGTCAATAATTTAAAGCAGTTCAAAGAAAGATTGAAAGATTTAAGCACTACATTTTAAATACTGTTTACCCTTGTGGCCCTATGTTTCTCCATCCCTGAATCCTGTACTCACAGGGATGTCATTAGCCAGCATCTCTCCTGGCATCAGTATAGCAGTAAAGCTTTAATTCTGTTGTGGGTAACAGCACATGCCAGACACATCCCATAGATACATGATGCTATTTCATTGTCTTCACCAAAAAGACAGCACTCTAACATGAGCACTCTTTCTGATCTCTCCATAGTATAAAAGGAATAATATTCCTAAGGAAAAGCTCTATTGGCCAAGAGGCATTTCACTCTGAACATCTCACTTCAGTCATCTGAAACAATTAACTTGAAACATAAAATCTATTTTATTTTTCCATCTTAAAAAATGAGCAGTTTCCTCTTTTAAGTGTTGCAAGTGGTACAGACATAAAAAAGATTGATGTATTACAGATTTGCACGATTCTGCTAAAGATATCTTACATATATCTGCTTGTTAAATTAAAAGTAAATTGCTCAGTGTTGAAATGTAGGATTTTCTTTTACAGTAAAATTAAACCCAGATATCAAATATTTGTAGGGAGGATATTAGAAACACAAGTAGAAATTGAAATATGTACCATTCCCTATAAAGACAAATGTTTTACCAAAATGTGCTTTGCAAATATAAGCATTTTAAATAACTGAAAATAAAGTTGTCTTTTTCTCTTCTGGAAGATTTGGTATTGTTCTGACATATGGTAAAAATAAATGGAAAATTCCAACACAACAACACAATAAAAGCAAATTACAAATAACTTTATCTTTTCCAAAAAAAGATAAAATAATATACTTCTTTACTGTGACAAGTTTTTTGTGCATTGAGATGCTAAATCACAATGATTAAAAAAATTATTCAGGAAATTAAAAAAAATTGGTTTACTGACTCTTTATGTAGACAAGCAATGTGTGCCAGTGATTTAAAATATAAATGCAGATAGATATACTAATATTTTTGTTCTGTATGTAAGTGTCTTACATGGAGGAGGGTACTGAAAATCTAAAATTTAAATTATCTTGTTACATACCCTCAGGAAAACCTTCCCTAATTTAGAAAGTCCTATGTTGCCTTAATTTCGTCCCTGTGCAAAAAAACAGCATATGAAATGTGTACTTGGAGAAACATTGTTAATGTCAGCATTTTGGTTTTCTTACAAATAGCAGTTCAGTAACAGCAGTAATATCATCTAGAAGTTGGAAGGGTTTTTTGAACAACTTTTTGTAATATTGAATTTTCATGAAAACTCTGACATTAGTAAGTAAAAGAAAGGTGACTTTGCATGCTATTTCTTGCATAAACTAGAATATCTATTATCTTTAGTTGGCTTAGTTGTGGATTCACTGAGAGTGTACATTACATTAAGTTTTGTTCACAAGACTTGTTTCTTAATGCAACTCCTTCCCCCAAAATTCAGGTTTTTAGTATATTAAAATAACTCCAGTAGAAATAAGGAATTCCTGGTGCACTTTAAAACCAAAATGCCAAATTTAAAATCGTTATGATTAGCTCCACTAAAACACATGTGGTTTAAGTCTTCCAAATATACATTAAAAAGGGCAAATTTCACACTATTTAGAGGTCTACTGCAAGAAATTTCCTGGTGTTCTAGTTGAGTATGATGAAGCCAACTAGTGTTGAAGCAATGAATCTGTACTGAGGTGAGCTGAAACACATAGTACATACAGAAAATATTGAAGGTAATGGAAGATAAATTCTTTGTCCAAAAAAATGAGCGTACCTAATACTGGAATATATGGAAGCTTTGTATGAAAATATTACACCAGAATATAGTGATACATCTACCAGTGACGTGGTTCAGTAGCACACTGAGTGCATCATACGCTGTACCATGGAATGGCCACTCATTCTACATAATTTCTCAAAAAAGCAATCCAGTTTACCATGGAAAACCATGTCTTCATCTCTTCTTAAATAATTTTTTTACTGGTTCAAAAACGCAGAGACTAAAACCTTCTCTTAGGTAACAGCTGTGAACCGTGGTTGTTCAGCAATTGGCACAGTGTTGGCTGCTCACACAGATATTTCTGCCATCCGGGCTTACAGCTTGAAAAGAAGAAAAGCAAGAACGTTCTGCTCTGCCATTCAAATTCTAAAAAGCAAAACTACTTTCATCATCAGTTGATTTTTGTATGTCTCTTATGAAAATATGCACAGGTATTTATCACACTAATGAATATAACTACAACCATGCCTGAAATTTTTCAATAATAGTGTTTTTTTTTTTTTTTTTTTTTTTTTTGACAAAAAAATCTCGGTGCTTACAACTATACAGATTCAGCACTGACTTCTGTAGGTTTCTTTTTTTCTTTATGATATTAAATTATCAGATGCTTGTGCAGAATCTCCTGTGTACTTCAAATAGTAATAAGGAAAAAGCACCTTAAACAGCAGATCTGTGTTGGGAACTACATAGAATGCATACTTACGAATATAAGTTTATTGATATGTTAAAACACTGAAATTAAGAGAGTATGAACGCATTAGGAACTTGGTAAATAAGATACATAGCTATTACACACAGACAAGATTCTAAAAAAAAAAAAGCATTAATTTTATGATTTAGTGATAGGAAATAGAGCATAAAATATACCAATATTAATAAACAATAGAACATTTGGATGATTATGGGACTGGTAAAATTGAGATCTGAGAGATGGTTTGAGATACCTTTTCCACATTAGTTTTACCATAAGGTCACATGTACGAAACATGTTTTATATGTGAGAGATGAGTAACTTTCTGTTGAAATGCACAATGTTTTGTCATTGAATAGTCCCAGAACACGCATAAGGAGACGGAATGTTGTTTCCTCCTTCTGAAAAGAAGCACTAGGAAAAGAAAAAAGAGGCAAACAAAAACGTAAATTATGATAACTTAGTAGAGGAAAATGGGAATTATACGACAGCAGTTTTCAATTAGCATGCAACCAGAATTCTATTTCTGTTCACTCTATTCCTTTGGGCTTAATTTTAAAAGTCTTGGTTGTGAAACACATTTTAAGCACTATATTGAGATATGTTTTTTTCAGATATGCAGTACTGAAAAATTCCCAGAATTCACAGTATAACACTGGGAAATAAAAGCAAAGACAGATAATTACAAGAATTTTCTGAGAAAATAATGACACACTATACAAACATTTTAGCTCTGCAGTAGCCTGAAGATCGGCTGTAAAGTACAGTAGGTATTATTGTACATACAGCAGTATGAGACAGGCAGCCATTCATTAGATGTGTGGCATATTCAATCTTCACTCCAAAAAGGGTTGTTCTTTAGGTCCTACGTGTAGTTATTGTTAACTTTAAAATAGCTGAACTCTCATGTGAGATGGTATATCAGCATTAAACCAAGAAACTTCTCCCTGTTTTGTAGGACGAAGAAAATATTTCTTGCCGAGAAAAGTAGACTGTCTTGTTCAGGAGCAACAATCACTATTGAAGAGGTTATAAACATAGTGGAGGTTGTTATTTCCTGATGGCTGGGTGTCTCAAATGTATTCATAAAATGACATTTTTGCTATTGCCTAAATTATCTGGGAGGTTCTGTGATAAAGTATAACGTCAGATATTTAACAAAAGAATGTTAATGAGTGTCAAGAAATTATTTATGTTCACTGGTCTCACAAATCAAATGCAGTATTTCTCACATTGTTAAAGTGCCACGGTACCTCCAGAGCAAGTATTCTGTCACAACTGGACAATTCAGGCTGAGCATATTAGGAGTCTAGGTTCTCATTGAGCTAGACAATCAACAAAGTGTACATGACAAGTGAGATACAACCTAAAAAGAAAAAAAAGGACATACCTTAAAAGAATAAATATTAATTTCTTCTTTTATGTGAAACTTTGCTGATTCTGAACTGTAAATTAAGGCATCACTGCTCATTTAATTTTCAAAATCTGAGGGTTTTGTAGTTGTTGTTTCTTTCTTGATTGTAATATCTAACTGAAGAGTGATCATTCTTTAGAGACTGGTAGAGACAGGTTACCCTCAAAATGAGAAACATAAATTCCCAGTTTTTACTTGAGTTTACAGTTTTTGTACTCTCCTAAAGGTGGCAAACATATTAGCCAAGGCAGGATTGCCTTTGTTGTGCGAATAATAAAGATAATATAAGATCACACAGTTTCACAAGGCTTAAATAAAAATAAGGTAGTGACTGTGTTTATATTGAAAATATTACTACCTTTTTTTCTATTGTGGACCCAAGAAAACAAGAGGCATGAGGCCAGTCAGAGAGCAAATATCTAAGCAGGCATTCAGGGAGAAGACTAGACAGGTCTGTTACTATTTTTTACCCAAGGACAGTCTAATAGATAAGTACTACACTGCAGAAGTCGTCTTTCAAAATTCTGTGTATTTGCTTGTACTAGTATCTGCTAGTTTGGGGACCTAAGAAAAGCTGAAGGTGACTGTCACATAACTGTAGAGGTGACCTGATTCTCAGATACATAAGACTTTGGGCAGTCACATACTGATTTAGAGACTATTCAGAAGGTTGTGTTGTATGCATTAAGCAAATAATTGCTGGACAATAGTAGATATTTTCTTTGATATACTTCACCTCTAAAGCTTAGCAGGTATATTCATATCATCGACCCTCCCCAAATAAGAATAGAATAATGTCAGATGATAAAGTCTACTTCTGAAAACTCCAAAGGAGACTGGTAATATTTTGCACCTACTCATATACCTATCTGAAGTCAGGTGACAAGTGCAGTCACAGTATAACATCAGAACAGACCAAGAATTTCTCATACAAGCTAAAGGAGGTCAATAGCTTCTCTTTCTGGAATACAGTCACTGCTTGAAGTGACCAAGAAGCAGTATGGGCTATTAAAAGTAATCGTGCTAGCTTCTGCCTAACCTGCTTTCCTAAGGAAAAACAATCCTGCCTTGTTGAAGCCTTTGTCTGCCTATCACTTCTTTCTTAGTAACATTTGAGCCTAGTTCAAGAGAAATACAGGATGCAGAGACAGTAACGTCCTACTGGAAGCCAAAAAAGGATCTTGCCTGGGAATTGCATCCTTTGCTTGGTCCTCCAGGCACCAGGATGCTACATGTTTTCCTTGTTTCACACAGAGGGCAAGAAGAAGCAACCAGACACTAATCTGCTCACGCATGTTTGCTGGCCACTCGTATGTATTTCCAAACAAACCATGGTTGACTTTATATCAGTAGGATTTCTAAATTGTTGTAGAAAAAGAAAATAACTGGGAATATCGCAGCGAAGGTGCTTGAAGTAGATTTGCAGTTTTAAGGTTTGTTATGTCAGCTATAGATTAGATGATGACAGGATGAAACTAAGTGTATGCTGCCTTCATGCAGACAAAAAGCCAGAGTGTCTGTTCTGCTGTTTTAGAAGTATGTAACTATTTTCATGGTTGTGATAGATGCTAGGTATGCACACCCTTGCCTAAAGCATGATCACAAAATATTCATCAGTAGCAGCTTTGCACAATAATCTGCATGGCAATCTCAGCCTTGATTATGAAAGAGAAGGGTTCCTCTACCAATTATCCCTCTGCGAAGAATCCCTTGAAGGCCCAGTTCAGAAACAGTCCCAAAGGAAGGACGTGTCTATGTAATAGCCACATCACACTTCAGAGAGTGTGTGTACAGCTGTGGCTCACAGGGCAATCCTGTAGAGGTTCAAAAATATGCCAGACACATCTTCAGCTCTAGGGAGGCACAGAATCAGCAGAAGGGCTTGAAGTTACCTCTCTGCTATCTTCTGATGTGGCTGCAATTTTTTTGCTGTGCATACTACAAAATCTCTGCCTCTGTACTAAGATTTATCTGTTTATTTGCAAGCTGGAGTCAGGACCCTGATCTAAATAATTCAAATACAGTAGTGATACTCAAGGTTATTTAAAATGTTGGGTACTGACTTGTTTCTTTTAGAATTAGCACAAAAGCATCCTACAGGAGTACACAGGCAGGGTTAGAGTACCTTGCAAGGAAATATCATGTCCAGTGGCTCTCACCTTTGAACAAAATGAAGGGAAATCATGCTGTTCAGAGGCCCTCCTTTCCCATTCCCCCACAACAGAGAGAGTAATACCAGAAAGGACAGGAGAGACTGAGCCTAGCAAATAGACAGATGGGTATCAGGCTGACATAAGGCCTAGAATACGCAAGTATTGTTCAGGCAGTCCCAGAGGATTTATAATGACACATTTTTTTGACATTGAGGAAGTTACAGTGAGCTCAGTGACTTATTTTTAATCTTCATTGCATACATCCCTCTGCTCTGCCTATGTTGTATTTATATTGTAATTTGAACCAGATCATCCCTTTTGGTAAGAAAATGGGGGGAAAACCACACAAAACAAAAAAACCAAACCAAACCAAACCAAAAAACCCCCAACAAAACAAAAAACCCAAAAGAAACCCCAAAACCAACCCACACCAACCCAAACAACCAACCAAAAAAAAAACCAGCGATGAGAGGATTTTGCTCACACTGGATATGTAGCTTTGCGATACAAGTTTATGTGTGGATGTTGGTATGAGAAGAAGCAAATCAGGAAGGTCAAAATGATTACAACATGGCTGAGAGGCTGAATTTAAGTGTCTCCTACAGACTTGGTTTAAGACTTAATGTAAGTACTTTTCTGTAGAGGGACTTTTTACAAGGGCATAGAAGCATAGAATCATAGGGTTGGAATAGTTAGGGTTGGCATAGTTAGGGTTGCAAAGGACCTTAAGATCAGCTAGTTCCAACCCCCTGCCATGGGCAGGGACGCCTCACACTAGACCATGTCACCCAAGGCCGTGTCCAGCCTGGCCTTGAACACTGCCAGGGATGGAGCATTTACCACTTCTTTGGGCAACCTGTTCCAGTGCCTCACCACCCTCACAGTAAAGAACTTCCTTCCTTCCTTATATCTAACCTGAACTTCCCCTGTTTAAGTTCAAAACCATTACTCCGTGTCCTATAGCTACAGTCCCTGACAAAGAGTCCCTCTCGGGCATGCTTGCATGTAGTTATAGGAAAAGGGAGAATGGTTTTAATCTGAAAGAGAGTGGATTTAGATTAGACATTAGGAAGAAATTCTTTACTGTGAGGATGTTGAGGCACTGGAACTGGTTGCCCAGAGAAGCTGTGGCTGCCCCATCACTGGAAGTGTTCAGGGCCAGGTTGGATGGAGCTTTGAGCAACCTGGTCAAGTGGAAGGTGTCCCTGCCCATGGCAGGAGGGTTGTAACCAAATGACCTTTAAGGTCCCTTCCAACCCAAACCATTCTATAATTCTGTGATTCTAAGAAAATACATCAACTACTGAAGAAAAATGGAAGCTTATATAAACCATATGAACACCTGAGCAAGACAAATAACTTTTCTATGAGTTGAATTTTAATCAGGATAGATAAAGCTTTCAGAAGTTATTTTGGTCAAATAGTAAAAAACCCCAAAACCTTACAGTTTGTTATAAGTTTTAAGATTGACAAAAAAGTGTTCGGCGAAATCTAGACTGGAAAAATAGATCAAACTTGCAGCCCAAGAGACATGCAATATCCATAGGTTTCCAACCTGAAATGAATATTAAAAATATTAATGTAACTCTTCAGGGTCTGCTTCCAAGTCCAAAATCCTTTCATTAACAAAATATTTATGAGATGTTTCAAATATTTTTTCATTAAAATATTTCTTCATTTAACTCCAAGTGTATTTAAAACATATTTCTAGTCTGACATAAAAGGACCAATACTATTTTCTGTTGTGCTATATTAATTTCCCACCCTTGTCATTGTAGATTTGTCCCAATATCTTCAGAGACCCTAGTACTTTTTGTACAAAATAGGTAAAGAATATGTTTTTCTAAAACAACAAAAAGGGTATTTTTTATTTGCAATCTCATTTGTGCATATTTCTAAGATTTTGTGTGTATTAATATAGCAACATATGTATTGAACAAAACCCCTCTGTATAAAACCTATTTCATTTTTTATAGAAAGGTTTCTTAATTTGTATCTTAAATTACAGATATATAATCAACTAGGTTCTGATTGCATTAACAGAGATGTAAATCTAAAGCACCTCCACTGAAGTCAGTGGAAATAAACTAAGGTAATATTGGTTATTAGGCAAGCTGAGATTCAAGCTATTAATACTGCTTAAACTCTTGTGCCCTTCACATACATCAAGATAGCATGAGGCGTGTTCTGTTTCTTTCTCCTTCCTCTTCTCCTTTTTCTCACTGTGCAGAGGGCAGCAAAATCTGTATGTTCCTTTCAGATGTCATTCCATATTAAGGGCCGGGTCGTGGCATCAATTTTTAAACACAACTACACACTGAGATCAATGCAGAGTGCTACTTAAAACTTGACAGTAAGGTGTGACCCTATAACACCAAGAAACATCTCTTTATTTGACTAAAAGCCTGATTCTAGTCACAGCCTGATTCTACTAGCATTAAACACTGCATTTGTAGCATTCCACTGCTGATGTGCTGTGTCCTACTGTGTTTCCAAATGTGATCATTGCTTATACTGTTTCAGCCACCCAAACTTCATTCTAGTTCCCATTTTTCTTAAATAAACAACTGCAGCAACACAGATTTTAACATTGGGTAAAGAACTATTGAGTGTGTAGGGCCAGACCAATAAATGCATCATGCACACATGCATCCTTGTGCTGCATAAAGTTTTATTGGTCTCTGTAGGACCAACAAGGTAGAGGGTAACTTACATCCTGTCCTTTAATCAAAGCTACAGGTCCTTAGTATAAAAAGATTGATGTTCATCTTTACCCACTCAGTAAATATTGTAACTAGTGTCAATAGGGGTTTTCAGAATTTGGAGCATGAAGAAAATGCACAAGGTCTTTGCAGAACTGGTCACACCACATGTTTTCAAAGTTTCACCCTCTTCTTTGCAGCTGTTATACATCAGAGACACTGATAGCTTGTTAGCGTTAGTAGTCTCCCTCATATTCCAGTGTAAGTGGTTTCAGGTAAGGTGAATGTTAGAGAGGTAGCACATGAAAACCAGGTAGAATGTAAGAGCTAAAACTGGAGCTAGACTATAACAGATAAGCTAGCCAAATCAGACACGCCAGCAACTGTGTTCATTTTACAAATTCATTTTGGTTTTGGCAAGCTAGTCGAAAGCATTAATGTACCTAACATCCATTCCATTCCTCTGCTTCGTCTTCACATATTTCCACATACACATCATACTGTATACAGGTGAAAATGTTTTGATTCATTTCTCTGGTACAGGCATGTCATTGCCTTTCCATGAAAGAACAGATGAAAAGCATTTGCTCAGATACTGCTTTAGCATGGAGAGAAAGAGCAAGGGAATATACCTCAGGCATGCATTGAAAGCTTCTAACTCCATAGTTAGAAGTATCCTTACAAGTGTGACATTTTCAAAAAGGATTTTAAACTAGCTTTTCCAAGGGGCCTAAAGATTGCTGTAAGTGCAAGATGTGATTTTCAAAAGGGCAGAAACAGATGACATGTAACTTCCAAGTTGCTTCCAAAGTAAGGTTGAGTTATTAAATGCTCTCTAAAATGTGATTTAGGCTGTTAAATCAGGTAATAACTTTTGAAAAATTTACCTGTGATTAATGGAAGGATAAGGTTCTAATGAAAGAGGAGGTTTTATGACACCATTTCATGGCTTCCAACACTTTTTGACAGAAGAAGACTTGGTCAGGGAACTATAATTTTTAGGGAATTAATAATACTTTTTAAATCCTCTTCTAGCAAAATTTAGCTTTGGGACCTTGTTTCACCAAAGAATGAGTGAAATCCCCCAACTTTAGGAACTCCCTAGAATTAATGCGTGAAAATCATATCCTGCAAAACATGGGATTAGGAATTTGGGGACTGCATTTTTGTTTTAAATGTGGAGGCTTTTAAAATATCTTCACTTTGATGCAGAGGAAAATTTGACAATCGCTATAAGTGGGGCATGCATTCCATAAAAACTAAATTCCTCCTGTAGCTAACCTCCAAAACTGGTTTCCTATTACTTTTTAAAAATCTAAGTAATTTTTTTTTGGTAGAAAATAATTACTTCGATATCAGATCTAAAATCTTTCTGTTCCAAGAAGCACAAATTTGCTGTCAAAATCCCCTCCTCTTGTGATGACAGGATCACAGGAAAATATATCTGTTCCAGTGACTTTAAGCATCTTCCATTAAGTCAAGTAAAAACTGCGTCTCTGACCTATCACCTTTGACCTATGATGGTGATTCTTCACAGTAAATTTCTTATAATATGAAAATGGGTGGGGTTTTTTCAGTATATACAAGACAGTAAAAAATTATGACATGGATGATGGTATTTCTGAAGCCAGGTGGTTGAGGGCAAAAATATTTATTTTGTTGTCATAGACAAAGATCAAGTCTGCCCTGATTTTCCTGGATGCAAAATAAATGTTTTTACAAAGTACCACAAGTGCTGCTATCTTTAATGTGACATAAATTGAGGCATATACATAGAAATAGTTGGATCATTCATTCAGCCTCTGCTGTATATTTTGGATGTTCCATTTACAACCCTGAAAATGACAAACCTGCCAACTAAAATGATATAAATAACAGCGTAGTAGAAGCTTGAGGAAGACATTATGCCAGCTGGCTTTCTGTACAACAGAAAGTGTATCACCTTTACATTCTACTTGGTGGCAGAACTGAGGTTTATAAAATATAAAAGAGATTATATCTTCTCTACTGCCTGTGACACTACTAAATACTTCCATCAGTTACTTTTAATGCATTGTAAGTTACTTAAATTATATATCAAGGTCAGAGCTCCACGGTACCACCTAGTATACAACTCAATTGCATAGTTTGGCTTTTTAAAGATACAAATGCTGCAGGAGCCAGACACCCGTAATTTACTGTGACATGAAATTAGATGAGGTGCAATTTGACACCATGCAATTACAAACTTGTGATCCAGCACTGTGGCTTCTGAGGCCACACCATATGCAACAAGGGAACTGTCTGCAGAATTAAGCCTAAAGCAGATCATTTGCATAGTAAAGATACTTCAAAGGAAGACCAATACATTAGAATTGTAGAATCATAGAATCATAAAACCATAGAATAGTTAGGGTTGGAAAGGACCCTAAGATCATCTAGTTCCAACCCCACTGTCATGGGCAGGGACACCTTGCACTAAACCATGTCGTCCAAGGCTCTGTCCAACCTGGCCTTGAACACCACCAGGGATGGAGCATTTGCAACTTCCTTGGGCAACCCATTCCAGTGCCTCACCACCCTCACTGTAAAGAACTTCTTCCTTATATCTAATCTAAATTTCCCCCGTTTAAGTTTGAAGCCATTACCCACTGTCCTACCACTACAGTCCCTAAGGAAGAGTCCCTCTCCAGCATCCTTATAGGCCCCCTTCAGATACTGGAAGGCTGCTATGAGGTGTCCACACAACCTTCTCTTCTCCAGGCTGAACAGCCCCAACTCTCTCAGTCCGTCTTCACACGGGAGATGCTCCAGCCCTCTTATCATCCTCGTGGCCCTCCTCTGGACTTGCTCCAACGGCTCCATGTCCTTTTTATGTTGAGGACACCAGAACTGTACACAGTACTCCAAGTGAGGTCTCACAAGAGCAGAGTAGAGGTGCAGGATCACCTCCTTTGACCTGCTGGTCACGCTTCTTTTGATGCAGCCCAGGATACGGTTGGCTTTCTGGGCTTTGAGCGCACACTGCCGGCTCATGTGAAGTTTCTCATCAACCAACACCCCCAAGTCCTTCTCTGCAGGGCTGCTCTGAATCTCTTCTCTGCCCAGCCTGTAGCAGTGCCTGGGATTGCCCCGACCCAGGTGTAGGACCTTACACTTGGCTTGGTTAAACTTCATGACATTGGCATTGGCCCACCTCACAAACGTGTCAAGGTTCCTGTGGATGGCATCCCTTCCCTCCAGCATATCAACCGAACCACACAGCTTGGTGTCGTCAGCAAACTTGCTGAGGGTGCCCTCAATCCCACTGTTCATGTCGCCGACAAAGATGTTGAACAGGACCGGTCCCAACACCAATCCCTGAGGGACACCACTCGTTACTGGTTTACAACTGGACATTGAGCCGTTTACCACAACTCTGCATGTGGCCATCGAGCCAGTTCTTTACCCACTGAGTGGTCCATCTATCAAATTGATGTCTCTCCAATTTAGAGACAAGGATGTCGTGCGGGACAGTGTCGAACGCTTTGCACAAGTCCAGGTAGATGACGTCAACTGCTCTGCCCTGTCCATCAGTTCCGTAGCCCCATCATAGCAGGCTGCCAAATTGGTCAGGCAGGATTTCCCCTTAGTAAAACCATGTTGGCTATCACCAACCACGTCATTGTTTTTCATGTGCCTTAGCATGCTTAGAAGAATCTGCTCCAAGATTTTGCCAGGCACAGAGGTGAGGCTGACTGGTCTGTAGTTCCCCAGGTCTTCCACCTTCCTCTTCTTGAAAATGGGGGTTATATTACCCTTCTTCCAGTCATCAGGAACTTCACCTGACTGCCATGATTTTTCAAATATGATGGACAGTGGCTTAGCAACTTCATTCGCCAGCTCCTTCAGGACCCGCAGATGGATTTCAGTAGGTCCCATGGTCTTGTACATGTTCAGGTTCTTAAGATGGTCTGGAACCTGATCCTCTCCTATAGTGGGCCTAAGGTCTTCATTCTCATAGTCCCTGCATCTGCCTTCCAAGACTTGGGTGGTGTGGTCAGAGCATTTGCTAGTAAAGATGGAGGCAAAGAAGTCATTAAGAACCTCAGCCTTCTCCAAATCCAGGGTAGCCAGTTCTCCCGATAGCTTCCGGAGAGGGCCCACGTTGTCCCTAGTCTGTCTTTTATTTGCTACGTACCTAAAGAAGCCCTTCCTGTTATCTTTCACGTCCCTTGCCAGATTTAATTCTACTTGGGCCTTAGCTTTCCTAACCTGGTCTCTAGCTTCCCCCACAACTTTCCTGTATATCATAGAATATCTCAAGTTGGAAAAGACCCATAAGGATCATCGAGTCCAACTCCCTGCTCCTCACAGTACTACCTAACACTAAACTGTATGGCTAAGAACACCATGCAGGTGATCCTTGAACTCTGACATGTGTAGTGCCATGACAACGAAGGATCACAGGCTCTACATTCTTTCATTGTATTGTTACTTGTGATATTGAATGTCATCCATCTATTTGTAAATGTATTCATCTATGATGTTGTCAGTGAAAGTGTGTGATTTCAGCTGAATTCTGTTTTGCCCATAATTCCATATTAAATTTTCCTTTATTCCCCTAGCATCAGAACTGATATACACTGACAGCTACAGTCAAAAGTTCGTCAGTGTAAACATACAAATGCTGAGGGGAAAAGAAACAGTGGGGACTTTCTTGTACAGTTTCAATGGCAAACGCTACAGAAAAGCCCGACACCGGGAGCATCAATAGTAACAAGCAGTCAAAAGGTGGCTGAACCAGTGTAGGGCAATGTAGATATTGAGCCTGTGTTTTAGTAGAAAAGATTAAATGTATCCTATTAGCAGGCTTTTTAACAGTCAGAGTTATGCTGAATAAATACTGAAAGCCAAATTTTTTGTAAAATTGTAGTCTTGTGAATGCACATCATCAGGGTAGATATTTGGATCACTCTGTGGCTGCTTGGTTTATCTGGGATCTTCACTAACATTGTTTCAGTTAGAGGCAATGTTTTAACATTGCTGATGATGGTAATAAGTGGGTCAGCAGACATGAAAAACATTAAATGGTTGATAGAATTCTAGTTTTTGGTAGAAGCAGATAACTTTAATTACTCTTTCTTGTTCTTGCTTACAACAGGGATAGCATAGCACAGAAAACAAACCTTCCCATGCTGAGAAGAGCAGGTATTTTGAAAGCTGACATTTCTTTCTTTTATAAAAAGCACAGCCTTGAATTCCTGCCTGGTTAAAGTGGTGACAAAAGATTCCACTTTTCTGGAAAGAAAAATAGGGCACTGATGTTCTTGGTTCTCTCTGAACTTCGTGAAGAAAAATCTTACAAAGATGCTACCAGAGCTCTTTTTTCTTATCATTGTTTTTTTCTAGGATGTGAATTAAATAATTATCTCAGCTTCTGGCTCATATAATAATGTCACCTGCCACGTTTATTCTCTGTGGCTGTACTGTGTTTGGAGAACATCTGAAATATGCACAGCAGCTGCAGAAACTTGCTAAGCTAAGAAATTATATCTGTACTTTTAAACTTGCTGCTGCTGTACTTAAAATTATTCAAGTGCTGGCACAGACAAAAGAAAACTGTTTTCAGAAAGATTGTCTTATGTGTGAATCAGACTTGATGGGAGCAAGTCTTCTGAAAATGCCTTTAGCTATCAACACTATCACATAATCCATCTTTAGAGCTAATGAGAAACTAATGTTACCAAGATAAACAGCATTTTTAGTCTGGCTGCATCATAGTCTGCATTTGAGGGAATGTATGTGGTGGCTATCATGAACACCACTGCAAGCAATGGGTGAAAGAATCTCAATTCAGTAGAAATACTTTTAATGTCTAAAAATGTAGCATTAGTGTGTGCCTTTGAGAAGTCAGAAACTTCATAGGCTTCAGAAGAGCACTTACACACACACACACAAAACCCCTTTGAAATTACAGAGTCTACTCCTATAAGTAATTACTCAAAGGTGGGATCATATCATTGCCCTTTGGGACCAGCTTTCATGAAAAGGCTACTGAGCATTTCAATAACATTAACATGTACAGTGTATGAAAAGCCTTGAATATGAGCTTACTTCAATTGCCTGGAGGTTTTTAGACATACACATGCTGCATAGCTAGACATTCCCCTCTCCTTGCTACTTCTTATCTTTTACTCTTTTTTCCTGCCATATGCCACTAATGTGATCAGAGGCCATTAGGGCAACTCACTCCCAGGCTCAGATATTGGAAAGTATAGTAAATGATCAAAGCTCAGGGTCAGTGTGAGCACCTGGTTTGCTTTGATCACCATCATTAGTTATGACAAGCAGGAATCCCTCTTGTCATCTCAGAAAAGTGTTCACGCTGGTGGTGTATTTATTTTGATCTCACACCGAGTATAAAAGTAGACTTGTGATTAAAACCTGCAGCATTCTGCTGGAAAGCAAAACTACCTCAAAGTGATGGGGATGGAGTGCGTGTACCTTAAAAATGAAAAATATAGTATGATGCTTTTAGCCCACAATGTCCTTGTCAAAAAAACCTATCCAGAACAAATATGTGTAGCTGTCTGCAAGAAGGATAAAATGCAAGAGCTTTAAACAGAAAGAAAATAGACAGCTCACAGTCTGTTTTTCAATCCTCTTGCCCTGTTAGCTTATAGTTCTTTTTGTGGTTAGAAACATCTTCTCATATTCTTTTATATCTCCTTTTCGTAATTGTAAAAATAAAGTAACACTCCGTTACAGACTGATTTTTCAAATGATTAATTTCTCCTGAGGTTTCACCTGTGATACATTGGCTTAGTCCCTGCAGACTAAGTATTTCATTTTCTTCCAAACATACTTTGAATTTCTGGTTATCCTTTGTGCTTTCCAAGTGAGTGCCTACATTAGTTTAGATTCCAAGCTTTTTTGTTTTAATGTAGCCTTCTATCAATTATTTCCATACGTTAATTATTACCATATGAGAAAAGTGGAAATCATTGAGCAGTTTTATTTTTTCTGCCTTCTATTTTTAATTTACTCTTTCTTGTTCTCTCAGAAGGGATGGGGAAGAAGTGCCTTATAGTTTTTGACATTTCACTTGCCCATTTGAATTTTTCTTCTTTGATTATAATATATTTTCTTCTCTTTAAAGTTTTATGTTCCAAATTCAACTATATGCAATTGCATGAAAATAAACAGTGTGGAAATCAGGAATAGTAGATAATAAAAGGAAAAATCACAACAAGCCTAAGTGGTAAATTATCCGTAAACAATAAAAACCCCAGACTGTTCCAGTCTAGTGATTTTCTATCAGTTGTCTGATATTCTGTGGAATACTTACATGATTTTAGAAACCCACTAAATAGAAGTTCTGAATTACACTTTACAAGAATCTTCCTCCCTATCCCTCTCTCCCTCCTCCCTTCTCTCTTTGCCTTTACACATACACACACATATATATGTATATGAATTTGCAGTAGCAGAAAAACACTAGCCTCCAGATTTAAACATTTACAAAATTGCTACTCTTGGTATTTAGGCATATTGTCTTTGTATTCCAGACTACAGTTTCAAATTGTTTAGATGGGGACTGTTTGCCAATACGTTATTTTCATTAAGAGTTTATCACACCTAAGTAAAATGTTTAATGGCTGTTCCCGCTGAAAATAGACTTAAATGCCCACAGAACTCTTGACCAGCTCCAAAAATGTTCGAAATTTACACTCCTAAGCATTCTCTTGTTATCTCCACATTATATTACACAAAACCATCTTGGTGTGAGTTAGCAATGGAAGGCCAGTCCAAACAGTCTGCTCAACCCTCTTTCACACAGTCCATTTGCTCTTTGGAGTTCTGTTCTGCTAGGACTGTGTTGAAAAAAATAATGTTTCCTCTTTGTATTCTTTTTCCATACAATAATTAAAAAGAGATTTGAGTTTCTTCCCCTGATAACCAGTTATACTTTTCTCTTTGTTCTTCCTATTGTGCTTTACAACCTTCTCCCTTCTAGCTAACTCATTCCCCTAAATCCTTCAAAAAACATGTTGTCCAATTTTGAAACTCGGCAGTTCTGCTTTTGTTTATCCATTGGCTCCTGAAAAAAAAAAAAAAAAAAAAAAGATGGAGAAGTACCTGAGTCAGCAAAAAAACACAAAAGAACCTTACTTTCCACCCAGGAATAGCTTACATATAAACTTAGGTAACACACATTTGTTATAACAATGGAGTGTTATGTTAAATATATCAAAGTTTATATATTTTGTATTTGTAAGAGATAATTTGAATAAGGCTATTTATTTCTGATTTAGCTCTTCATGTGTTGCAGCATGAATCATGGCAGAAAGTACCAGGCAGTAAATATATTTGAATTTAGGACCATTTATAATAACTTAGAGGTTAGTGGCTTTTATAGATTATCTTGAGCAGTAAGAGGGCTAGAGATACTTATTTCTGAATAAATTCCAGCTTTCTTTTATGTAATAGGTACCACTTTCATCTAGAATATATGACCCGTTTTAGTTCCTTGGAAATTTTTTTCCCGTCATAGTGTTTAAACTTTTCTTGGGTGTTATTTGATAGTTTTTATTTCTATAAGAAATAAAATGTAGACACTGAACAAACACATGGTAAGACCACCCTAGGTGAACACAGCCTAAACGGAAAAGACATTTTAAATATCAATGGGGAAATAAACGTGACTTTCTCACAGCCACCCCACAATGCAGAAGTAGAGCTGAAACCAGAATCTGGCTCAGATGCCCCCTACATCATTGCATTTACTGCTCAATCCCACCATCCACCTGAGCGAGCTGTGCTGTAGGCATTGCCAAAGTTGGTCATGTATTTGGGAACATTGTAGGTGGTCTGAATTTGTTAAAAGAGCTTTCCCAATGCCTATCTAGATTCTTAATAGGCATGCAGACTATAAACTGGTGCTTCTTGCATTTTACCAAACTGCTCTGAAAAAAACCTGCAGATAAAATGCCTGTTTTTTACAAACTGATCTGCTGCCACTTGAAGCTATACTTCTTATTTTCATTCTGTGTTTTGAGAGATCTCATTTAGTTGCAACAACAGGAGCCTAATGCCACAGACATATGGATGTTTAGGGCAGCATGTTATTGACAAATTCTCTAGACTGATGATTTATTATGTACATCAATGGACAACACTTTTTCTGTCTATGAAGCCTGTTTTCTCAAATCTGCTCATCTGGGAGAGACATGCTGTGCACAAATGGATACATGGTTTGTTTTAACCAACTGAGCCTTCGACATAGCCGTGTGTTTCATTCTGATTTATGTCTGGTTTAGCCCCTTTAGTCTGTTCTTTGACCTACAGGAATGCCATTCCAAACCGAATTGCACTTAAATACATAAGTGGTCCTCAAGGAGAAGGGGAATACTAGGAAGAAGAACTATTCCTTAAACAGGATGCTTGTTGAAAGACTGAGAATGTCACTTGAAAATGACATGTTGAGCCCTGCCAGTGGCGTTTTTAACGCAGATGAACAATGGCGACTTCAGAGGGGATGAATGTGTAAAAATGCACAGCAGGTGGCTCACCTGAACTTGTTTTCAAACTTGGTCACAAAGTTTACAAAAACTGTATACTGCTGGCATGCTGAATAGTGTTTTCCAAGAAGACTGGTATTTATAATCATCCCCAAAATTTCTGGTTCACCAGGTGCTATATGTCTTGAACTCCCAGAAAACAAAATACGCTGTCTTTGCCTGGAAAAATCAACTAATATTGTGATAGCAGCTCAAACAGATGTACTATACAGGTGCTCTAGCTAAAAGTGAAGTGCTTCATTCACTTTTTATAACGTATTTATTTTTGGAACTAGCAGTTTTCTTTGTTTTCTTCCACAGCTATTGTTTTCTATGTTTCAATGGAAAATAGTGAGATTCTAGAGGGACACAAATGAGATACAGATAGTCCTCAGGGATGCTTCTTGTGAAGTCATCTGAAATCATATGCTGGCAAGTACAAGACATACCACATAAGAAAAAGTGAAGTTACCCTTACTGCAAGAATGATTTGATATATTGAATGTACTACCTTGACAGCTGTCATTATGAATAATTAAATAATATAATATAATTACAGATTTCTCAGGTTGCACTGCACAACACTGCTTACAGTACAATCTTTTAGGTAAGTCCATAGCATAGTCTTGGCTGGATTTCTTATGTATGGTATTGCCCAATCTGATCTCCATGTGATTCCTCATGTGCAAAACAGGGTTTGTTGCTTTTTTTTTTTCAGTTTTTATTTTGTACACATTTGCACATCTGAAGATAAGAACTTTCATTTCAGCCAGAATCTATTTATTTTGGAACTGGGACATGAGACAAATTCACTAGTGCATTGCAAAGATTCCAGCCTCCCATAGGATTCATGCAACCAAGACAGTGAAAATGAGAGAATGTTGTTGCATATAAAAGAATTCCATATATTTCTTCCCAGAAATATATGTGTAAGTACAGGAGATAGTAAGGTCACATCATACCTTGTATCTGCAAATCAGAAATGTGATTAAAATCTTAATATTCAGGATTTTTTTATTCTGATTACAATTCTAGTAATTTCAAAAAATAGGGATTTTTTTAATATTTATTTTTACAGAGCACCTTTAGTTGCAAAGCTGTTACTTTTAGATTTTTGTAGATTTTTTTTCATTGTTAATATGTTTTCTGCTTTGTCTGTAACATTAGTAATCTATAGAATGAAAACAAGTGACTCATCAAAATACAAAATATTCAGTTCAAAGTGCTTTAGCACCAAAACTGTCAGTATTTAAAAAACTTTCAGCTATCTCCATTCTTGTTTCTGCAATAATAGGTGATGTGAAAAGTAAAATTTCTACTGGCAGTTCAAATCTCTCACCTTGCAACTGAAATAGTTGTTCACTCAGTTGGATAAAGGAGGCTTGAATTTAGTTGTAAATCCAATCATCAATGTCCAATCTGTGATTTATCAAAGGCACTCTCTTATGGTGGGATTTCTGCTACATAACTTTGGAAAGTAGGATATCCAAGACTATCATCAGTTCTGCATATCTATATTAGTCTTTACATTGGGATTCACCATGCTCTAAAACTGGTGAAATGAATTAAACTTCAGTGGATCCTTTCACCGTAAATTGACAGTATGCAGAACCAATTGCTTGGTCTAGTTGATTGACTTTTAGATTGCTCAAAATAAACGAAATGTGCCCGGCTTTAAAAGCCATCTCTGAGACTCTGCAAGGGAATAGGATAAAGATCTGATTACAGGACCAGGACCCAGAGATTACCATGACAATATCATTCTGCTATTTTTGTGACAACTATTGTATGAAAATTATGAAGTGACAGAAATAGAGGTCATTCTGTCAGCATCTTAAAATGTGAAAGCTGAAGGCCCTACTTGTTCTTTTTAGCTGTCATTTTAGGACTGGCTCACTTTACAGTGCGTTTCTCTTTTTATGAGAAGGTGTCAGCTACAAAAGGTGGTCTTAGATAGATACCAGTGCTTGTACTTTAGAGGACATTGGAGACATGCATACATATGCACACACATATATATGTGTATATGTGTATGCTTATATATGAAATTGACATACAGATGGAAGATATGAGTTACAACATAGTATAAAGTTTGCACCTGTATTTCAATATATAGTTTTCCATAATGAGTTTATAACTTCTGATGGAGTTCATGGTTTGAGTTAAACCCTCAATTTCCACAAAGGCAGGAGACAAGAAACACACAATAACTGAATACTGAATGAGTTAGGGGTGTTGTTACCCAGCAATTAAATGTATGTTCAATATCTTGCTCAAATCTATCATGCCTTCCACATATAAAAACAAAGAACTATTTCACAAAATCATTTTCCAATTTTTAATTTGGTTATATCTGCACAACTCCAAGATAAAGGTTTTATCACATATTAGAAGTCTGGATTCAAACTGAGATACACTTTAAAACACTTAATGATAAATACTATATTGATTGTCTTTTTTTTTTTTTTTTTAGAGAGTGAGCTTACTGTTTTTCACTAATTTTCTCACAATTTCACAGTAAATTAATTTTAATCTTAGTAAATTCAAATAATTCTGAGCAGTTTTATAAAAAAAAATTTTCATTTGTTTTAACATTCTGACCCTATTTGATATTTCATCCTTCCAGATTTTGCCTGAAAAATTGGGATGACTGAAAAATTAACCCTGTGAAAGTTGATCAGTGCTTTCTAGTTGGTTCTGTATTAATAGAATGTTCTGCTTCTTAAGAAAATATTTATAAAGACACAGTGATTTGCATGCATTGATATATCGTATATTTTTTTGAGAGGCATGGCTAATGTGTATCATTTTTGTATTTAAAGGCATAAAATTTTGAAAAGGACTAATTATATCCTGCATTATCTCTTGATGAGATAGTATCAACAATCTATTTTAAGTGACAAGCAATTTGTAGAAGAAGCTTTGCCACTTCTAAACGTCAGTTAAAAATAAAATCAATGTCGTTTAGGTTATGGATTTCAGGAAGACATGAAGATTGGTGCTAAAAAGCACTGAAAGAATAACTATGCATTTGAAGCTATGCAAAAACAATGTTCAGGTACAGTGAGCTCTAGTAAAACCTCAGTAAATGTGACTTCAAAATGGCACTCCAGCACATCATTTTTGAGGCAGTGGACAGACAATAGCAGACCCTGCCGATCCATGGAGTACTGGATATTGAATTTTTAACGATCCTCACTGTATTATTCTGTTCTGATTATCCACTCAGCAGCTGTAATATTGGTAGAGACCTTGATATCTCTGCACATTCCTGTTCTCCTACTCAATACTTCCTATGTTAGAAATCTTCTGTCCCAGAGTAATTTGTCTAACATTAGATCAACTATTTTCACTTATCAACTAAATCAGCAGTCAAACCTTTCCAACAACAAATACATTTTTATGTATCTTAATGTTTGTCTATTTATCTCAGACTAAAAAAATACTTTGGAAATTGTGTGGTTTTATTAGTAATAAAAGTATCAGCACTCCATGCTTATATCTTGGACATCTTGCATCATTTAAAATGGTTGTAGATGCTAATATTCGGACAACTGAATTGATCTCTCAATTTTCTTAGAAAAACTTAACTTTTAGAAATAAATTATAATATACAAAAGTTTTAACAAATTAATTCTGAATCTTCTAATGCTTTTGCTAACTTGTTCTTATTTATCTCTGATTACAATGAATGTAGTAGGTATATGATCCATAATATTCCTAAAGCACCATAAAACTATGAGTGAAGCATCCATTTTTGTAATAGAGGCACATGTGTACTTTCAGGTTGAATAATTAATTCATAGAATCATAGAATGGTTTGGGTTGGAAGGGACCTTAAAGATCATCCAGTTCCAACCCCCTTGCCATGGGCAGGGACACCTTCCACTAGACCAGGATGCTCAAAGTCTGATGAGGTTTCCCTTCTTGCCTTCAATCATGCAGCAATTTTATCTAGACAAGCAAGGTCTTTAATTTAGCACATTTAGCAACTGTTATGATACAGACCCACCTTAGACTTTCTTCAGGATAAGAGAACAAGCGTAGCAAAGACAAAAAAAAAAAGAATCCTCAGACACTCACTTTCAAGTATCCATTAAGTATAAGGTATGTCAGAAAACACAGTGATCGATAATGTAATTAGAACCTGAAGAGTAACACTACCTAATTCAGTGGAATTAGTATTTTTGTCCCACATTTATGAAAACTTAAAATATCCTCTGTTCTGAACCTTAAAATATGATGATAAATAATAGAGTACCCATTGATAAAGTTGAGCAACTTCACTCACTTCAGGTAAGGTAATGCAGGTATATATCTGCAAACAGATATATAAATCTGTATAGGTTTTGGCTTCATAAGTTTCTATTGCTGAAACAACATTCAAACTAAAATTATAAGCAATAACCCTAGTAAAGACGAATATGAATTTACTATTTAATCTGTTAATTTAACTTGTATTTCCAATATAGACTCTTTTTGTCTGTATTATTCACTGGTGCTCATTTAAGATTACTCTCTAAAATACCAGGAAGGATGAACTATTTGTAAAGGTGACTGTCTTGGTTCACTAACTAGAGATAGAAGGGCGTCTACATGATGAACTTGAACTAGACATGTAACTTCTATAAAACTAATGGTAGAGACAAGATACCTCCCATAAATAATTAGGCCATCAGACTTTTTTTCCCATTGGTACTTAAAACATTATGAAAAATTGTAAGTATAATTAATTTTTCTCATAATAAAAGGTTATATATCTATGTAGTATATATTTTAATGTGATATCACAATATTCTATTTATTTTGCTCCTTAACACTTACAGTAGGAAATACTATCATCACTATTTTAAGATAGGGGATAACAGAATTTTATGCATAAATAGTAAGTACAGGTACTCAGCTGCTGTTTAGGGCAAGTTTTTGATCATATGAACGTACCCATACAAAACTATGGGCCAAATCTTTATGCCTATGCTATTTAAGAGTCACAGATATTTAGAAACAATCAATTTTCTTAGTTGTTAAGTGGATTCAGGCACCTATACTCCCATATCCAACTTCTTGGTACTTTAGGTACTTACTGTATTTTGAGAAAGTTACACAAATCTTCCTTGTGACTCAGATTGATAGGAATTACTTGAATTCAGAAAAAAAAAAAAATAAAATTGCTGAATGGCATTAGCCAAGTTCAAAATGAAGGAAAAATTTCAAAAATTACTAAATAAGAGATTTCATTTGTAACAGGTTCAGAAAGGACCAAAATTTTATTCACATGATTGATGAGAAGAAAGCAATGTCACATCTAATACGCAGCAACTATAATGCTTCTCAGTGTTTTACCAAGGCAAAGGGTGAAAAACAATGGCACAAAAGCCAGCTGGAGGTCAGTCATTAGTGGTATATCACAGGGCTCAATATTAGGACCAATTCTGTTTCATGTCTTCATTAATGATTTGAATAAGTGACAAAGCGTACCCTCAGAAAGTCTGAAGGTGTTACAAATGGATAGTAGTTGCTGATAGACCAGAGGCTTGTGCTGCCATTCAGGGAGACCTGGGCACGCTGGAGAAATGGACTGAAAATTGTCTCATGGAGCTCAATAAGTGGAAATGCAAAGTCCTGCCCCTGGGTAGGGATAACCCAATGCAGAAGGGGAAAACATCTTGGAAAGCAGCTTAGCAGAAAGGACCTTGGGGTTCTGGCAACCTCAAGTGGAAAATGAGACAGAAATGCAGCCTTACAGCAAAGAAGGCCTACTAAGCCTCACAGCAAAGCAAGCATCCTAGATTACATTAGGAAAAACATTGCCAGCAGATCAAAAAGGTGATCTTTCCTCTCTACTCATCACTTGTGGGACACATCTGGAGTGCAGGGTCCAGTTCTGAGCTTCCCACTTATAAGAGAGACAGGGACATAATGGAAAGAGTCTAGCAAAGGGCCACAAAGACGTTTAAGGGATTAGACCATCTTCATATGTGGAAAGGCTATGAGAACAGGGATAGTTCATCATGAAAAAGAAAAGGCTCAGGAGGCTCTGGTCAATATGCATGAGGTCCTGATAGGACCAAATGATGGTGTCCACTGGCAGGACAAATGGTGATGCATTCAAATTAAAACCCATTGAATTCTATCTGTACATAAAAAAACATTTTTTTCCTGTGAAGGTGATCAAACACTGGAAAAGGTTTCCCACAGAGGCTGTAGAGGCAACCTACTGCAGGTGACCCTGCTTGAGTAGCAGGGTTAGACTAAATGACCTCAAGACGGCCCTTCCCACCTTAACCATGCTGAGAAATAAGGCTTTCTAGCTTCTTGAAAAAAATTCTGCTATGGCACAAACATGCCATTAGCCAGGACTGTTTTATAATCTGAAAAGTCATTGACTTCCATATTTGGATCTTTAAAAATGTATTTTGATCATTCCTTTAATATCAATTATTATAGGATTTCTAAATATGATTTTCAAATCTGAAATATAAAAGACATCCATAACAAATGATAAAATTAAAAACAAGTCCATAAGGTATTTAAAAGACCAAATACAGATAATTCTTAACACTGAAATAAAACCAAGTGGGATATAGAAAAGTCCTTTTTTGGAAATCTTTTTTTTTTCACCCTCTCAATGCCAAAATTCAGTTTTGTTTCATGATGGTAGATTTCCAAAGCATACTTTTTTGAGTTACTTTCCTGTCTTTGATTCCAAATATAGAATTATTTTCCCGATGGTGGGGTGAAGGAAATAAAACTAAAAAATATATTTAAAAGGTTATTCCATGGTGTGTCAGTTTTCCAGAAGAACTGATAAGTTTGAAAGGTTTATAGAACATCTAAGTTGTATAGTTATGGAATTGAATTGTATTAATAAGATTTATAGCAGTCAGCTTTTTTCTATAACGCTCAAAGTATTCTTCCTCATTTTTCTATCCTAGAAAAAACTAGAAACAGAAAAGAAGATCCTGATTCTTCTGAGACGAGAGAAAAAAACATCCTAAGGGGGTAGGATTTCCCCTAGAGGTTATCGCTTTCAGTTTGATTAGCTCTTTAGCCACTCCATGAATTTTTCTTAGAAGTGAGATGCTTTCAGAGCACTTTCACCCTAGCATAGATCCACTGAAACTCAGGAAGTTATATGACGAATATGCTTGGTATATTCTCTGAGAAATAAGGAGAAATTTCTGTAGCATTTAAAAATAATAAACAAAATCTGTAAGGTCAGTAGGAGATTAGGACACCTGAACTATAAAGAAACCCTGGCAAAAAAGGGTTTGCCTGACAACACAGAAAATATTCTGCATTGAAACTGCACTGAAGATATGCAAGGGGGGGAGAGGGCGTATGTAAGTTGATTTTGCTTTCCTTATGGGTGAAGCACTTTGACTGTTTTTTAAAAAACACTAATTTGTATAAAAGTATTCCTGTCACATCATGTTAGATTTGAAATGCGACATATGTGTGCGTACATATACACACCTGCCTATTTGGCTCTCATTTAGTATATCAGAATTCTAATTGAAATTCAGTATAAATTCTTTGTAACAATCTTCTTTACTGTTTCTACATGCTGTGGTGCACTTGCTCAAAAATACTCAAAAAGGCTTAATGTGATGTTTCACACTTAATATAGAAAAATTAATTCATTCCTTCTCAAAGATCTCTCAGAAACTGGGCAGGAAGAGTGGATGGAACAGTGCTTATAATGGTCTGTCTTCTGGGATATTTGTTACAGGTATTTTCTTATGAATATTATTTATATTTTAACTAAATATATTTTACATAAAAATATGTTTTATATACTTACATAGAAAATTTTAGATAATTATATTAAATATATATTTTATAACAAAATAGGTATTTATAAATAGGTATTGGTTTTCTAAAGTCTCCTTAGAGCATTAACTGAAGGAACTTTTGAAGTTATGCATTCTGAAATTAAGACATTGAATTTGCCTTCATAATAATGAAGAGATTAAATTTTTCTCTTTCATGATCCAGGGAAACAACTTGAACAATTTTAAAGGCAGTGTAGGGTTGTTCTTTAACAATTTTTTGATATATTTTTAAGTTGATGTATTTTAGCAACTGGGAAAATGAATATACAATTAAGAAAAATCATATTTTTGTCATTATGATTATCTTTAAAGACAGCAACAAAGCAACTGTGTTTCTATCTAACCTTTTAAAATTATAAAAAGACAAAGGGTCTTGGTTTATGTACTGAGAAGCATAAAAAGTAGAGATTTGATCATACGGGTTGATGTATAATACTGCAGGGGTTTTTTTTAAAGCTTGGATGCTTTTCTCTTCTGTTTCTTCTGTTGTTTCATTTGTATATTTGGTGGTTTCACAGCAATGGTGAGGATTATTAATAATCTGGGAAAATGTTTGAAGGCATGAAACATACTCCTATCACTGTTCACAAGTCAGTATCGTTCTATTTCAGTTTCTTCCAACTGTAAACTGAAGGTAATTATAAGGGCCCTTAATAACAATATAGAAACTTCGGATGATGAACAGTCTACCATGCTTTTAAGAACACTGTTCCAAAGATTTATTACACTTGAGAACAGTTGTCACCTTATTTACAGTCTAAATTTCTTTGTTTCCTCTTCCAGGATTAGGACTAGTCTTTGCCTTCTACTCATTTACATTTATGAATTGTCTTCTCAGTATTTTCTTTCTGGCCACAAAGTTACTTTTAAACCTTGTCTTTTATAAAATCACTAGCCTGAGATAAAGTGAAAATAAACCAAAACATAACAACATATTTAATTGCAGTAACAGTTTCCTAAACCTAAATCTTGGCAAAAGGTAATAAAACACTGAAATTAATAAAAATATTTAAAAAATGCTTGATACAGAGTCACCGAGTATCATTCATGCATAAGATACATTGATTTCATGCTGTCACGTTTTATTAAAAGAAAAAAGTCCACCCAATTTTAGCATGTAATGCTTGTATCTTCTGCATGTCACCTTCCCCCTCAAACTACTAAAAAATGTAATATGAAGTGCCTGATTTATCCTTTCCCCTTTCCCAAGAAAACATAAAGTCATGCAATTAGAATGCAATTGGCCTAAGGTGAGGGTCTTGCAAACAGGTCTGACTTATGTCTTCAAGACTCCACAGGCAGAGAACACTTAGCAAAATGATGGCTGGAAGATGTTATGGGCTTTAATGAGAGACAGGTTTTCAGGAAATTTACCATGTAATTACCTAAGCAGGAGGCAATACCATGCATATCAAATATGAAAATTATGATCTTAGAAGAGGTAGAAGGTGCTTACATAGAAGAAAACAAGAGATAGGTAGATCTAAAATTATCAGATAAATTTCATGTACTGTCACAGCTGTTTTTTAAAATATACACGAAACACAGGTATAACACATTACACAACAGGGCAGATCAAAACACTTTGTAAAGCAGCATAACTCTGCTTAATTGCATTTTATTTTGGAGTTGTGATTGCAAGTAAAGGAATGTTGACCTCAAACTTGGCAGGTTACTGCTAATACTGTTGCACGTTTTTTGACCATATTTGAAGCAAATTGGGTAAGGGCTCTGGAGGCATTCACAAGTATTCAGAAAGTTTTAAACACTTCTTTGGCACTTCACAAGGAAAAAGATAAAGAAATCATACTTAAATTGCTCTGTGCCTCTAGTTGACAACTAGGGTAAAGGGGAAAAGTGTAGATCGTTCTCTGCTTTTAAAGTGTAAGATTTAAAATGGAATGTCTCATTACCTCTAAAATACATTACATAGGGCATTCAAGGACTCAGAAGTCTAAACCGTCTGAACAGTCTAAACTGTTAATAATATTATATAACCACTTTACCATCAAACAATTACTCCTGTTTACAGAGGGCTTGCTTTATAAATTTGGTTGGGTGAACAGAGAGGTGAGAACAGAGTTAGAAACATAAAGAATGGATCCTATAGCTGGTATTTGTAAACAAATACCCTGTAAATTGACCAAAAAAAAAAAAAAAAGCAGGCATGAGAAGTCTAGTACTAGCTTTTCTAGGATTATGCTGTAATTGGGACAGAAATGAAAACCATTTTTTATTTTGCACTGTGAGTTTCAAACCAAAATACCATCACTTGCTCCAATTTAACTCTTCTGTATTCATTAATGTTTTTTTTATCTATACTGTACTGTGCTGAAAGCATTTGCCAAGGGAAAGGAGACTTTACAAGCTAATCAGATGAGTCATTTAGACATTTAAGCTATTAAAATGATGAAGAATGTTTCTATGAATTATCTAAATCTGTTGAATATGTAAATAGCTGAAAACTGAGAGAATGCATTTCCCACTGTGATTTCTGGTCTACTGAATTGCACTTACTTAGAAAAACCACAGGACATGAGAGTAGAAACTTCCTTTTTTAAAACTTTAGAGAGCAAAAATGAGAGAGATTGAAAGTTTATTTCCCTCAAATTCTTTATTAACTGCTCCTTGGGCCATGATCCTGCAAGCACTAGAATTTTCTGACAGCAAGCCCAGACTACACTTTTATACTTCCTTGTTTCACAGAAAACTAAAGCTAGGTTATACTGGAGACAAACTATTACTCTCAACTAATAGGAGTACATAGAAAATGCTGTTAGTATTGAATTTCTTTCTGTTTCCCACTTTAAGTTTCTTTTCTCCTATTTCCTTACATGAATAGTGGAAATCAAATTTAACTACTCATATTAAAGTTCCTTTTTTATCTTGACTTTTTATCTTGACTTTCTCCCCTTAGTCCTGTTTTCTGTATTAATTGCTAAGGAAAAAAGAACTTAATAGAAACCCTGCTTCAGATCATTCTCCCCAGGTTAAAGAACCACATATAATGAAAACAAGGTAAATAAGAAAGTGATACAGGCAAAAGATCCAGTTCTCATTTCCAGTGAATGAAAAAGTATGGGTGTCTGAACTGCGGAAACCTCTATGGTTAATGAACACGTCTCACAATTTGTCAGAAATTTATAAGTAGCAGCAAAATAATTTTCCAGTGTGGTGTAACTAGATTACACCTACTTTGTTTAACTGAATACTTGAAGAGTAAGTGCTATTGAATAAATGCTGAATATCAGATTATTTTGATTTTTTGAAGGAAAGGAAGAAGACAGATTTGTTATCCTCTAGTACATTAAAATCTCTTATTTTGAATTAGTGTTATTCGATGAGGTTTCAGAGTCTTTTCTTCAGTCAGAGTATCTTGTCTAGATATCAACATGCACGTTAAAAAAGAGAAAGCAAATAAAAGTTAGACATAGTAATTGACCAAAAAGTTTAAGAAAGGTGTAAAGACTAATATCACAAGGCAGATGAAGTAGTAACTCTACTCATGAAGCCACTGTCAAAAGACAATGCTGGTTTTGAACTTAGAAACCTGATTTGAGATAAAGGGAAAAAGTGTGACTGGAGAAAAACTTCATTCTGTCCCTGCATTTGCAACATTTGGTGCTCATAACCAGGAATGCCTATTAAACAAAAACAAACAAAAAAAAAAAGTTCAAATAAATGCCACAAATATCACACAACTTCAGCTCAGCAGTGTGTGGCCTTTGAAGAAACAGCAGGATTAACCATATTCTTTATCCTTCTCAAACCATAACAAATTTTAGCAGGGGATTTAGAGATTCCCTTTGTGCAAAAATATCTTGAATACAGAGAAGTCTACAGTCACTGGCAACTCATTAAGGGATGTAAATGCTCTGGAAGGAAATGTAATCTATATAAAAAATAAAACAAATTGGTGCCCACCCTTTTGCCCTGAGGGCAAGAACCAGCACATGGTGTGCGTCCTCAGCATGACACACTCTCAAATAAACTCTAAGGCCTCTTAATTCTAGGTTTCTCATCTGAATACCCCACACATTGTCATAAGTGGAGACGCAGGTCAACATTAGCTTTCAAAAGTATTTTAAATTACATATGATCACTAAGCCATTGATTTTGTAGTGACAAAATAAATTCATTGGGGAACATGAGCTGGGTAGTAACTAATATTAATATTTTGAATCAAATAAATGAGTTTACAGATAGAATCTTTTGTTCTGTGTTTTTATCTGCAATTTCCCTAAAAACAACAGGAGCTCATTAAAAAGTGGATGATTAGCATCTTCTATTACAGTAAGTGTGTGCATATTACCTTACACAGACCATGTACTAGTTGTATATTAACACATACAATCATAATGAAAAATGCAGATTTAGAGTATGCATCTTTTTTGCAGAACAGAAAATGAGACTATTTTTCCTTTCACAAGTTCACCCTTGCAAAATGCTTGTTTGTTTCATTAGGGTATAGCTTCAAGGGAAGAAAGCTGGAAAAAGAATCCTCCAAATGCTTTTTGTAACTTAATTCTCAGGATTAGGTGTTCATAGAGTAGGATTTGAAGATTTGCTCTTGGTTAAGCCCACAACATTCTCATCTAAATCTCTTCTGCTGCCATCATTAATTTCAAGGGAAATCAAGAGGGACTAATCTCAAGGACTTAAAAAAAAAATCCAAATCCTGACATCAGTATTCGACTTTTATTCAAGTTCCTGTTTGCCTGACTTTTGCTGCCTTGATAAATATCCTGGCAAGTTTCTGCCTTTGGAGGCAGAAAGAGTGTTTCATTTAGCTTTTGCTGAAGACCTTGAATTTGACACCTGAAGGCAGGTTGCAGGCAGTTTAATCAACATTTGAACTATTTCAGGGCAGAAAAGAGTTAGTTTCATCTAAAACATTTATTTAGTATTAAAAAAAATCAAAAAAAACCCAACCTCTCTTCAGGATATGACTATTAAAGCAATGGATCATGAAACAGAGGTACCTTAACCAAATAAAAAGCTATTTGCAAAAAAATCCAGCAAGACCCCTTACAAAAAGCTTCTTTGAGGCTTAACTCAAACCTGGAACTACTTGCCAGAAGAAAACCCATCCTAACACCAAACGAAATAAATGGATCTTTCTTTAGCCTTCACCTCTTGTGGGAGTTTCGCTTGGTCCCTGGTTTGAAAGCTCATGTTCTAAGTCTCTCTCGTATACCAAAGCAGTATGATCTGTATGCCACAGCTTGTTTCCCTAATTGCTTTGTCAGTAGCCTCCTGACATTTTCACTCATGTTCTACCTTAGGACATGCAGTTGTCTCTTTCACTGGCCCCATACAACTGCAAGTGCACACTTTGCATGAGGGAGAAAACTTTTCTTCTAAACTTGTGTAGTAATTTACTCTAACATTTTGAGCAGTCCTTTGACCCTATGACACACACTACTTGCCTTTCGTACACAATGGCTTCTTACCTGCTGGAGCTCATCCAATGTGCCGTGACTTTCACAGATGTAAGGGTAAATCTTTCAAACTGTTAACATTAACACCTGCAGCAACACTTATCTATCTCAGAATCCTTTGGAATGCTAATTAGGGTGTCACCATTTTGATTTCAGATGTTAAATTAGAAACAATTAATTAGACTTTTCAGTCAAATAAAGGTGTATCTATTTTTTGATATAATTTCAGTTTATCAATAATCCAGGTCAATAACAAATATTATTTCTTGACAGATTTTGTCCAATCTGATCCACAATATAATTTAGTGATGCTAATTTTGAGGATTCTGAGCATTTTAACCTGGAGGGAGGGCAAATGACTTTACTTGCTTAAGCTCCAATAAATACATAGAAAATACAGAATATATAGAATAAGACACAAAGCTTTTGCTTTGTATTGGCACTTTAGCAAAGACTTTTAAGTTCATCACCTTAACATGATGCTACAATCTATGCAGGGGTTTAGGTATTTCCAGGGCAAGAGTATATCTAAGCTCTCAGTGAACCTATGGGGAAATTCGTCTTGCTCCGCTGAAAAATCTCCACTGCAGAGTAAGCTTAGTGCAATTTAGGGCTCAGACATGCATGTTCCAGCAATGTGCCTCAAGTTAAACATTGTAAAATAGAAACAATGCAATGTGTATATCTTTGGAAAAAGAAGATCCATTACTGAACACGAAATATTAGCATTTGAAAACCTTATAAAGGACTCCATTTTTAAGCATGTCTCAGATTTTATTTTTCAAGATAAATTAAATAATTTAAAAAAACCCAAAACCTGAAGGGTAATGCAGTGGACTGAAGAGAAAATAGCAATTATCATGTGACTTCTCACCACACATAACTGTTCTGGAGAAAAGAATAAGCAGTTCGTTAAAGAAATATTCTTTCCTACATCAGTCAGCAAGATTTACTCCACATTTAGCATAAGATTTTAGGTGTGTTATATCATCAGAGAACAACCTTTTAATCAATTGAATATTCGATTATGATCTCTCAAGCCTTAACTGCAGGTGAACTGCTGGAGCTGAAGCAGGGTCTGAGGTTTAGCATGTATGTCAAAATCAATCCCAGAGATTCTGAAATTCTCTTTTCTGCCATTTATATGTTGTGTGAATGGGGATGCGTTGCCTTAATTTTCTCTATCTCAATTCCCCCCCCACACACTGCATGATAAATGCAAGGACCACTGGGTGGACGTATTCAATATCATTATAATGTCCACTCATTTGCATTTGACAGGTTTTTACCATGCAGCATTATGAGTGCTAAATAGTGTACTCCTAACTGGATCCAGGTGGGAATGAGGTGAGAAGAAAAAATTGGAAAGTTTTATTCCAAAGTTTTTTTCCTTCTAAATTTCATCTTTAACTCAATAGTAAAAGGAAAACTTGCAACTTTCATAGCTACAAAGAAAGTTAGAATTTTTCCTTTTTGAAACTGGACTATATCTATTTCTGGTTTAAAAAGAAGAAAGAAAAAAAATGTTAACTCTTCTAATAAGCTCTATAGAAAAGATGGCAGTAATTGTGTATGAATTTAATTTTCCTTGAAGTGCTACTTCGACACCTCTCTCTGCCAGATGGATGTTCACCACCTCTTCCTCATAAATTTAGTTAATTAATATGTTTACATTATTCTTGATTTTTAAGCATACCTGAGCCTGTGTGTCCCAGTATTGTTAGACAAAATACAATAAAAAGGAAGGGGGGGTGGGGATGAGGAGGAGTGGACACAAGGGATAACTGCTGTTCTATAAACTTAACACCTGTGCAAAGTTTGTCGTTTCTGTTTCAAGCCTGAAGCAAGGCTGGTGCAGTCTTTTGTTCTATACGTCAGTTGTTCTAAAGAAAAGATAGCTACCTATCCCTACAAATTTCTTCTCTTCTAAACAGTGGGCAGATGGGAAAGAAAGTGAAAGTCATGTTAGTGCTCAATGCTGTAAGAGAATAAATCCTAATTAAAACTACCCTGAACCTGTGAACACTTAAATCACTTAAACATGTGTGGAGTTTCATTGATGTCGATGGTATTATTCCTCTGCTGTATTTAAGCACGTGCTTAAAGGATTTCCTTGGTTGGGGCCTATGAGCAGAAGCTGACCTTGTATTTTTTTTTTAAAGTGTGCATAGACATATGCAAGAAGTGTGTAATATAAACCAGAGCACATAATACAGGCTTGCAATGGTACGGAAAAACACAGTTGCATCAACTGTCTTTTTGATATATCTTTCAATTGTCTCAATTAATTTTTTGAGAATAGCAACATTTTAAGGGAATTTACTTCTCACTATATTGAAAATTCTATAGCTGGAAGTTTAATACACGTCAATCTTTTGCAAAAATTATCAAGACTAAGATATATTTAACTTAGACACTTTAAATTGTCCTCTTAATCGCTAGTGTTTCTGAAAGATTCAATCATGTTTCTTTGGTGCCATTTAATAAAATTAAACAAATCAATCAGTAGCTTTCTCTTTCTTTTTTATATTAACTTTTTGAAACAAAGACTGCTTGTGTCTGCTCTATTGTGTCCAGGGAAAATGGTGAGAGTGTATATATCTTTCAGAATACATAACCTAACATCATAAACGGCCTATCTAGAAAGTGCAGAACAACCTTTCTGGGCACAGTCTGGAAATTAAATGTTCCCCACATGAATGGGAGTATAGCTGTTGTGAATCACTAAAACATATACATACTGATGATATTTTGGTTCACATGCACATTATATGGCCCCTTGCTAAAGGCGTAACTGAGCTTTGCGGTTGCCAAGCAAGAAACAGGGCAAAAGAAGTTGAAAAAGGTAGCTTCATTTTTGAGATGGAAGGAAAGAAGTGAATATTTTCCACATCTCCTTCTATAGAACAGAAACTGAGCTACATTTTTTGGGGTTGATTTTTTTTTTGTTAGCAAGCTTTTCTTTTCACTACAGAGCTTTTCAGTGTTTTACTTTACAGCTAAACTCTCTGAGACCTGACGTGGGATTTAGTAAGCTTTAGATAACATAATCTCCATCTAATGGGAATTTCTGAAGCCAGTCACTAAGTGTATGAATTATTGTAAGAGAAGAAAATCAAATTTTATATCAAAGAACTAACTTTAGAAGTTCAAGCAGCGGACGATATTCATTTTCCATTGACAGAATTGTTTAATAAGAATCTATCAGCAGCACAGGAAACACTAGGTACTGTGGCAATAAGTGAATCATGATGGCTTATTTCCTTTTAATTCTATGATCCCAGCTGGAACAAGGTGTGATTGGAGAATGGTTTAATTGTTCATAGACATCTGTCTTTGGGTTCAATTGAAAAATAATATCCTGGGCATAAAATGACCTACAGAATTTTTGACGTTTTTATATCTTTCACAATCAAGCCATTGTCAGAAAGTCAGGTAGTGGAGCTCCAAAAAACTTATGGATACATTTAAAGTAGAAAAGAATAAAACCCTGGTAATATATCAATATACACAGCTGGAAAGCAGATGTTCAATTGAGTGCACTCAGTTCTTAGAGAAAGCTATTAAAACTGTTACTTATCCAAATGAGAATTTTCTATAATTTATTGTTCTTGCATTTCTGATTTCCCCCTTTTCCTTCATTTTAAGCAGACTATAGGACTTTTTTTTTTTAATACATATATTGTTGGGGTCAATTACCCTAAAAGTCTGACTTGGTGCAGTACACTACATGATTGCTAAAGAATGCCTAAGGCTACTGTCAATCAAATTAGCTAGTGACTTATGAGTTGTTTACTGTGTTGTGAAATGAAGTGATAAATGTGTGTCAACCAGTAAAATGTGACATTTAGTATTGGATATACCCACTGAAATGGGTTTTGCGTCAGCTTTATTCATTTTTTACCAGACTGGCACATATTTTTAACTGAGATCTGATTGTCAAAGGAGACATATAATATTAAGTTTTATAAGGTATTGGTAATCAGGCAGCTCAAGCCTTGAAAGGTCTTGTGTGGTCCAGTAACTAAAGTGGCATGGCACCGAGCAGTCACGTTTTTCACCTGCTTGAAAAACAGGGACAAAATCAATACTTTTTTTTCTCTTGAGTGTTCTCCTCAATATAATTTAAATAATATTATTAAACAATATTAAGATTATTAATAATAATATAACAATAATAAATGATATTACATTATTAACAATATTATTAAATAATATTCAAAATAATTTTGAGGGAGAACCTCTGTTTCAAATCATTCATGAAATGATGATCTAGAACAAGGAAAGGATTGGGGTTGTTTTACCGCTTTCGAGTGTTGGTTTGTTGGTTTGTTGGTTTGTTTTTTTGTTTTTTAATGAAGTTTGAAATTAACATCAGCATGGGATATCATCATTTGATGTAATATCTTAAGAATAAGCTTGCATTGCATGATTTCCTAGACGATGACTTACTAAAGCACTCCTCTGAGGTCACACTAAATTGAAACTCGAGCCTTCTGGAGCTGTGAAAGCTTAATTAGTAGTTTCTAAAAGAAAATCAGAACACTGGAAGTCCAAACCAAATAAAAGCATTTATATTTCCTCCAGAGGGAGATGACTTGCCATTCCCACCAAATGTTTTATTAAAAATTAGATTTAAATGCTGTAAAATTCCTCTTCCCATGACACAGAAGAGAGATCACAGACACAGAAGACCTCTTGGCCTGCTCATAATATCTAATCACTTCTGTAAAAAGTATGTTAAAAATGCAAAGAGGGATAAGCTACTGATAACTTTTGTCTTTTCTAAGTATTTAACTTCTTGCTATAGTTCCAGAGAAAACTTTTCCCAAAGACAATAATACTTTGAAATGCCTGGCTTCAGAGTTTTATTGTCCATGATGAATGACCATGGTTTACTTCTGCAATATTATTTTCACTTTAGAAATAGTTATTATGATAGAGACCCTTTTACACACATTTACTATTTGAAAAACAAAAATAAATCCACCAAATCCTTAAAAATTTTAAATATTAAGGCAGTATCAAATAAGGTGTCTTGATTTATAAACACAACTCCTAGGCAACTATCACACTGTACTAAGTATGTAAATAGAAGAATGGAAATCAATAGCATTCTTGGGCCCAAATCAACTCTTACATTTATCATTGCTCATTGGATACTTGGTCATCAAATTCAACAGGAGTGTTAAATTAGCCCTTTTCTATTACATCGAAGGTATTGTAATTTTATACTGGAGGCAGTACTGTACTATATACAAGCTTTTTCTTTGTGAAGAAGCTGAGCAGTATATTCAAATCCTACCTGTCTTTCAGGAAAAGTATTTTTGTCCAACTTTTTGAAGACTGATTGTTAGGTTGACATAACATACGTTCAAATTAATATCTTCTTAAAAAGGATTAATTCCATTATTAAATGGCTATAATGTTATATGGTAAGATTTTTTATTTTTTTCTTATCTAATGGAAAACAGATGTGCAAGTAAGAGGTAGATGAGATATCTGGGGAGTTGATTCAGGTTTCATTTTCTGTTGCTCATCCATATTTAATGCCAATTCTTTCCATAGTCCAATATCATTGTTTTAAAATCAGCAATGATGTTTTTAGAAGGACATTTGTAGTGACTGCCAGAACTGTGACACCAATCCATTTAATTTTATATTTTGTTTTTTCTTAGATCTTATTCAGTGCAGAGCAACTTGATAAAAGATTTCTTGTTTTAAATGCATGTGCACTAGCTGAGTTTGCAAATACCTTGCATTTATGAAAGTAAAACCAAGCAAGCTTAGAGATGGATTGAAATCATCAACACATAATTTTCCCCATTGATTTGTACATGTCTTAATTTAATTTTTCAGTCCTACCCTTTTGCAAGTTATATGACATCTGGTCCTCATGGGATAATGCCTGAGTAAGGAATTCTCTTGGGAATCCAGCTGAGTCCTTAAGAGCAGACTCCCCAGCTCTTAATTTTTGGGACCCTCAGGATGGTGCAGATGAGAGCACGCAAGTCTTCTGGTACTCCTAACATAATCACTAAGCTGACACAGAAGTGTAAGAGCAACTATGTCGTCTTTTCCAAGGTTTTCCTTTGTTTGCACCTCAAGGGAAATCTTGAATGGGCAACCACAGCCAGGTTCCAGTTTCTTTTCAGACCTGTCCAACAATTCAAAGAAGCTAAACACAGCAGGAGGAATCTGTTCCAATACATTTAGCTTTCCTGAGTGGAAACAATAAAAATAAATAATCGTCATCATGGAATGTAATGTACCGAAATGATATAGTCACACTAAGAAGAAAATTTTGAATATCTTTTACAACTCTTGCTTTAAAAAATATTGTTTAACTCCCTCTGTTCTTTTTGAAGATATACTGTGTACATATCTGTATGTGTTAGGGACAGCATTTTCAATCTTTTCCAGGTGGATCTAGGCATGCATGCTTTCTCAGGCCTCTAATAATCTGTAATCTTTCCTTTTCCCAATGCCAAAGCTTAGTTTTTCTAGGCCACTTAACCTGGAAAAATAAAATCCTCTGCTGGGCTGCCTGTGCTGGGCCAAAGCATTATACTTACAATATAGTTCTGTATTTTTTCATTCCTGCACCTTGTAAAAGATGTGAAAAACATGTTTACATCACTGTCTTTACATCATTTCACAAATGCTGTTTTGACTTATTTCATTTCCCCTTCAGGCTTGTAAGTCTGAAAATCTCCTTCAACTTATCCATCATTCTTTCTATTCTCGTCTACTTTTGCTTTTAGGTACAGTGTGGGTCTTTCTGCCAAATGAGTATGCAGTGTGTTGTCAGATGTCTGGCCAAAGAAGTTGCTCATTGACCCAGATTTAAAAGCAATGGCAATGCAGCATCTCAGAGGCGTGGTTGTCATGCCCGTAAATGGAAGAAAACCTAAAGCATTGATTTCAGTTTTTCAGGACCTTTTCCTAGGAGGAAGGTTTGAGGGCTTCCTTCTTACAGCAAACTCTGCTATTTTCTGTGTATGAACTAAAAAGAGATTAGGAAGTTGCATAGTAAATAATCACAGAATCAGACAATGCAAGTATGTCCGTGCATTGCAAGTGTTTGGAGACAGACACAATACTGCACTCAGAGGATTTAATCCCATGGGAAAAGTTTAACTCCATCAATCACATCTTGATCAAGCAGAAAATCAGAGACCTGGCCAAGGAGTGCAATGGCTCTAAATGTAGAATCTATTTAAAATAAAGGAAAGCTAAGAAAGGAGGGGCTGGTAGCACTCCTGTCTTTCCCTTGCTGGGAAAAACAGTCAGCATATGGCCAGCACACGGCCAGCACAAACAGCTCCACCTGGCACAAGGAAGTATGCCTTGGTCACACAATTTAGAGAAAGACACTGAAATCAATAGTTGAACTTCTGTTGCTTGCAACAGGGCAGAATTTTTCCTAGCATGTTTGAAACTAGAGAACACAAGTGACTCCCTGCAGCAACAGTATGTGAGCTGGTAGGGCTGACAACAAAAGCAGCAGAGTAACATTCCCTTCATGAGGGACACAACAGAGCATCCATTTTTCCAGTTTCATCACCACTCATATGGCTGAGCTGTACTGCTGTACTTTGTATTTTGACGTATTTTGGCACAGTTTAAAAAATATGCATAAGTTAAACATCCAGACATGCTAAGGCCAGGCTTTAGCAGCTCAGCTCACTGCTTGATTTTCAGCGTGTTCTTCACACCAACTGCAGACAGCGAAGTGGAGATCCAGCACTCTGGGGAACATTTGTTGTGACGTTACCTTGCTGTTGTATCTGCACTCTCAAAAAACATTTCGGTTAGCAGTTTTCAAATGTAATCAGATACTATTCTTCCTTTGGGTTTTCAGTGTGAATTTTCTTATCTCTTGAAAAAATCACTTTCTGTCGAGTGTCCATGCAAACTTCAGGCACAGCCTTTTCTCTTCTTTAGCCATGACTCCTGTGGAGATCTTGCATTGATAACTCATACCTTCTGTGATACAAAATTGTAAAAAATGTTTAACTGCTCCCTACACCTGGGCTCAGGAACATGTGTTATTTCCAAGTCACTTCTGTTTTACTCATAATTTGCTGACAATATCTGCCCACTTGCATAACAATTTATACTGAAATCCTGATGCCAATGGCATACTTCCCCTCACTCTGCTACAGTGCATCTTACACTTAGCTGGTTAGGGTCTGCTGTAGATAGCAATGCTCTCATCTGACCACTCTCCTCCAGATAAACTGGAGGGAGGAGTATTACTGCTCCAGTAATTGACCTTAGCAGATCCCTCTGGAATACTTCTACTAAATTAGTCTACCTTATTGCACTAGATCTCACTTGCTCCTCTACAAACATGTTCTGCTGCTTGTTCTTTTTTACTCTTTTTATGTTTTGCCAATGTTATATTCATAATAAGTCACTTTCAAACATACAATCACACATGTATTCATATATTTTTGGAATGTGAGATAACAAGAACCAAAATATCATCAAGAAAGCATTATTCGCCTACTCATTTTCACAGTAAATATAAACACAAATGTAAGCCTAACCTTTTCATGATAAGTTTCATAGAATCATAGAATAATATAATGCTTTGGGTTGGAAGAGACCTTAAAAATCATCTAGTTCCAACCCACCAGCCATGAGTAGGGACACATTCCACTAGACCAGGTTGCTCCAAACCCCATCCAACCTGGCCTTGAACACTTCCAGGGATGGGGCAGCCACAACTTCTCTGGGCAACCTGTTCCACTGCCTCACCACTTTTACAGTAAAGATTTTTTTTCTAATATTAAATCTAAATCTACCCTCTGTTATTTTAAAGCCATGACTCCTTGTCCTGCCACTACATACACTTGTAAAAAGTCCCTCTCCACAATTCTTGTAGGCTCTGTTTAGATACTGGAAGGCTGTTATAAAGTCTCCCTTGAGCTTTCTCTTCTCCAGGCTGAACAACCCCCCGTTCTCTCAGCCTGTCTTCATAGGAGGGGTGCTCCAGCCCTTTAATTATCTTCATGGCCCTCCTCTTGACTTGCTCCAACAGGACAATGTTCTTCTTATGTTGGGGGGCCCAGAGATGAATGCAGTACTGCAGGTGCAGTCTCCCTTAACCTGCTGGCCATGCTCCTTTTGGTGCAGCCCAGCATATATTTGGCTTTCTGGGCTGCAAGTGTACGCTTACAGGTCATGTTGAGCTTCTTCTCAATAAACACCCCCAAGTGCTTCCTCTCAGGGCTGCTTTCAATACATTCTCTGCCCAGCCTGTAGTTGTGCTTGGGATTGCCCCAGCCCAGGTGCAGGACCTTGCACTTCGCCTTGACCTTCATGAGGTTTGCACCAGCCCAGCTCTCTCCTAGTGTGGTAACCAGTTAAGGTGAACAAAAATCTATGTAAGTGTTTGCAAATAAAGGGGAGTAGTGGAAAGGAAAATGAGATATGTAGCTGTGATGTAGCCTATGCATGGTAATGTTTGTGTAAATGACGGCCATATGGCACTTTATTGTTCCTCCTTTATGGCAGACAGGTTGCAGGGATATGAGGAGAAGGAGAGTAAGAGACAGCAAAAGCATACACAGAAATTTCCTGGTGAACTGCAATAAATTTAACAAAAGCTAAAAATAAAGGCCATGACTAGAATGTTTAACCTGCTGTTTACAACCATAGTTACCATGTTTGCAGATGCAATTATAAAGAGTACATGGAAGGAAAAAAAAAGAGCCACCTAAATATGTACATTTTTCTAGACACCGTGAAGAGGATGTTCTCTCTGAATATGTTAAGTAGCAAGCAAACAAAATGATACAAATATGAAAAAAATTGTGAATGTTTAATATATTCTCTGAAACTGTTGTAATGATGATGATGTAAATTTTTTCCTATTTAAGCAAAATTGTTTGTAAACTACTGGAACTGTTAGTTAGGTATATACACTAAACTATGTGTTAATTAGTATATTCTCTTCTTTAGTGTACTAGCTAATTTGGGTTTTTTTTCCTATATTAGCACTTACAAATGAGCTAGTGAAATGTTTCTGTCTGTTCTGAAAAGTGAGTCCCCTGCTGTGGCTAATAGTTTGTGTTCAAATTCGTCTTCACCCAGAAGTCAGGCACCAAGTTGAAGGAAGCCATCAAGCTTTCATTTATACCCACTGGAGAGAAATTTCTACCTGCTAACAGTTTAGGGTACAATTTCTCTGATCAAACATACATTTCTGAAGACGAAATGAGTTGCGTGCTAAATTTATGCAAGAGCATTGGTTAGATTCCTATTGACTACATAGAAAGGCTGTATCACCTATCTCTAATTTAGATACCTCTACTGTAAATAGATAACATTAAGTGAGATTTAGCTAACTAATTTCCAGATGGATAAAGTTAGATAAAATCAATTACATCTGGTGTATTATCCAGGTAGATGGATGAAACTGGTAAAAAAGCATCAAATTTTCCCATCTTAATCAATTATCTATGTTCAAATTTCTGAGCTCTTATTTCTGCTGCTTTTCTGGAAGGTATACAAACAAAATACTACAGTCATCCAAAATCAACACTATGTGCCTTGTATTCTTTCCAGAAACATTTCCACAGAACAAGTGTTAATGCCATCTCCAGCTGCATGAGACCATCCACAAAATTATTATTTTTTTATTTTCAGTGAATCATTTAATGAAATAAGACTTTTGAAATGACCTGTACATATTTGTGTTTTGGGGTTTTTTTCCTGCTAGAAACATAATCAACAGTGAAAAGTTTCTTGCTGTGAAGTCTAAACAATAATGTTTTCTTCATGAAGAAAGTACACAATAAGCAGTTCGCCCTCAAAATGTTTAAGATAAAATAAACCATAAATTGTTAACTAATATGATAGAGATTTTTCTATTGACCCATATTACTTTCCTTTCAAAGATCATTACCCAATACAGCAGTCTTTTTAACTAAAGCATTAGTAGTGATTTGTTTGCTAAATGAGTTTAGAGATCTACTTAGACATAATTTAAATACTATTTAAAACTCCATTAGGTATGTTTATTGCCAAAATTTAAATAGTATTCTCTTAGTTCTTCTTCACTGCTTTGAAAAAACAATAAATGAACAAATGTCTGGCAAAGCTAATTAACCCTCTACTTGTCAGTCTTCTAAGGTAAAAGTTTAACACCAGCATGATCCTTTGACCACTGACATTATACACTAATAAGTCTCTACTGAAATGGCCACAAAAAAAGAGTTAAGAGAAATAAGTAGAATGGATCATTCTGTGTTTTGTTGATGTTTGCAGACCCAAAAAGCATCAAGAAATCACAGGAATTTTTAAGACATCTGTCACACCTAAAGAAGTGCTGAAATTTCTCAGGCAAAATATCATCATCAAAAGGAAGATAAAGATTTTATATCATACTTAGCCTTATCAAATAATAGGAGTTTCAGAACTTTTTATAGTAAAGTGTTGTTTCAGACAAATATTTGAATCAATTGTTTTACAACACAGTTCACAGCTCAGGATGACAGGACATATAAGAACTGTTCAAAACTTTGTAGGAAGCCAGAGAAATCTTGGTTTGTTTGCGGAATAAAAATAGGTTTGGGTTTGGTGGTTTGTTGTTTGTTTTATTTTGTTTTGTTTTTGATTTCGGTTTTGGGTTTTTTTTTAAAAACTCCTGTTTTTTTGACTTCCATCAGCACCAAAATAGGAGATTGGGAAACTGAAAACAAAGAAACAAACCCCTTAAAACCTAAACAAAATCAGTCTATCCTCTCTACTTGCATTAAACTTGATACACTAGTCAGAAATGATCCAAGCTTTGGGGTTTCAATCCCCTTCAGATCAGGCTTATAATTCATGACAATTTACATGTTGAAGTACAAGGAAAGATGCAAATAAGATGGGCTGCTAAATGCATGAATAAACCCCATGTAAAAAGTAAAATAAGTGGCAGTGTGAAATCATTTTGCACATGCACAGTCTTCCAATAAAATATCATTGCTCACAATAGCCTGCTAGAAAATTACCATATAAAGTGATCTTTCCAGGAAAAAGTCTTGAAGTGTTTTTCCTGCTTTTCAAATAGCTCATTATTTGTCAAACTTACTGGTTTTTTATATATTACAATAATAGAATTATTCTTTAATATAAGCACTGATAAATATGTTATTGTATGTCCTATATTTGCTGTCAAGATAAGCTGATTTACTGAACATTCAAGAACTGAATATTTATTTTGTTTACTATTAAATATTTCTTCAAGAAAACGGTTTATACATGATTCAGGTAGAGATATGTTTGCCATAGGAAAGAATTACTTTAAAAGACATTTTTCCTTTGACAATTTTAATAACCAGCTTCTGTTTCCAAAACACTATTTTTCTGTCTAGAATAAAAGTAAAAGTATATTTCTAAGTGTTAAAAGTTTATTTCTGGAAAGCACTAAGAAATAAGGAGTTCTGTTAATTAGATCTGAAATTCTCCTAACTCTCTGTCTAAAATGAGGAAAAATGTAGTTTCTAGAAAAATCTATATTCCCCATGAGGTTTGAAATTCTGGTTCACTCAGCTATAAAATCAGTCAAAAGTAGGAAAAGGTGGATATTTTCCCTCTAAAATAATTTGATTATTTCAAGTGCAGTCATGTTATCTGAATAAATGAAAATGTTTACAGAAAGATTCTGTGGCTCTGAGTAATTTCTACCTCCCTTTCACTCTTTCTCTATATATATATATGTACACATATGTATGTAGCTAAGGTACTGTGAGGCAAAAACAACTTTTGATTTTCAGGAAATATCAATTTTTATTTTTTTTTTTCTCCATTATCAGTGGTTGTTATAAATTAGAACTATTTAAGGTCTATATTATATGTTATGAAGTGTATATTCTGCATATGTGCGTATGTGATTAGATTCTACATACAGAACATACTCTGAAACTAGGGACAGTTGAAGAATGAGGTGAGAAACTGCTAACCAAGGCCTATAAAATCAGATCATTTGCACAATAGCTCCTGCTAGTGCATAAAGAAAGATAAGATTCCTCTCCCTTCTACCCTGTTTGCATACTTTGTCATTAACTGCAATTTCAACAGACTTGACCTTCTCCTTGCTTATATAAGGAATTCCACAGAAAAAAGTTACCAAATTAAAATACACTTTTGGTCAAAAGATAACAGATAACATGCATATCTATAAATGTCTAGCACATATGACTACTTGAAGAATTTTACAAATAAATGTCTGCACATGGAGAGGATAGTGGTGGCTGAATTAATCACTGGGAAATGCTCCTGCTCCATGTACCTTTTTTTACCTGGACAGTTACAGCTGCAGCACGAAGCTCACCTTCTGTCTGGGTCAGCTCCAGAATCTCCTCACCCCAGCACAAAACATAAATCAGATATTGAATTGAGCAGACCTTTTGGACTCTATTCTGGCCATTTATAGTTACACAAGGCTGAATTATACCATGTGCCCTTTATGTGGCCCATGGGATGATTTCTCTGCCAAAAATTCTACCTTTCAGACCAATAAAACGTATGGCAGTATAGCAGCCTGGAGTGAATAGGCGGCTTTCATTATTATTTTATTTTATTAAACAGTATATCGCAGCATACCGAGGTATTTATTTTTTTACCCAAGGATACACAGTCTACTTGAGTTAAAATGTTTGTCTAGAGATATTATATATAGACTAATATATACTAATGTGATTTCATATATTTTCTTAGAAATCAGAAGCTCAAGGTCAGCAGCCGCAATATGAGAGACAGCATACACATGTTCTTGAAGGAATATAGTCAAGATGTATATGTATACTGAAAAATAACTGAAAATGTTACTGAAAATGACTCAACATAAGTGAAAAAACCTCCAATTTCTCAGATACAGACATTTGCAACTCCCTGTAAAACTAGTTAAAAATTCCTAACCTATGAGAAAAAAAGTAGAAGCAGGATATTGTTCTTAGTTGACTTCTTGCCACAAAATTTTAAAGATAACATTTGTGTAATATTGTGATGTGCTGAGGTATTATGTTAATACAGGCCAGATGGATTGAATTAATTGATGGATAAATAGATAGGACATGTTTGACCAAGTAATATTAATACACTCTCAACTTAAAATAAGAAATCAAAGAATGTGAGATTAAAACCAGATCCAAGAGAAGCTGATGAAAAGGGGAGGTTGGAACTGGATGATCTTAAGGTCCTTTACAACCCTAACAATTCTATGATTCTATGATTCTACGAACTTTAAGGAGGTTAAGTCTACCAGACACCTATTAAGCACATTGTGTTACATATGAAATATCATGTCTGTATTATATTAAGAGATAGAAAAACTGCTTGGCATTTTTGACAATAGAAATAATATTAGGGCACTCTTAAATGATAGCATACTAGATTGTGGTATTGCTGTAATCCCCAAATGTTAACCATTAACTTCAACAGGAGCTAAAATGAGTCCATAATAAATCTCTGTCACCTGGAGAAGGCTTAAAAAAAGCAAATTAGAATTATCTAGAATTATGAGAATTTTATTATATTTGTCTGGATCTGTTACCGTTATATAACCAAAGCAACAAATCCCTTGCACACTGTTGATTATTAAGCTATCAGGAAAATGTTATCAGGAGAGTTTGATTCAGTTTGCCGGTTTTTGGGGGGATTGGTTTTTTTTCCCCAACAAGATGAATATTATATAATTCAAAACACATAGCTTTTCATTAATTAATGTACTTAATGGTCCCTTTGTCTTCCTGCCTGCCTGCCTGCCTGCCTGCCTGTTTTCATCAGAGGGAACCTCCTGTGCCCATTTGTGCCCGTTGCCTCTTGCCCTGTCACTGGGCACCTCTAAAAAGAGGCTGGCCCTCTCATCTTTGCCCCCTCCCTTCAGGTATTTCTGTACATTGGTAAGATCCTCCCGAGCTTTCTCTTCTCCAGGCTGAATAGTCCCAGCTCTCTTATCCTTTCCTCACAGGAGAGATGCTCCAGTCCCTTAATCATCATAGCTGCCTTTAGCTGGTCTCCCTCCAGTATGTCCATGTCTCTTTTATACTGGGGAGCCCAGAAATGGACACACTGCTCCAACTATGGCTATACCAGTGCTGAGTAGGTACTATTGCTGAGCAGCACTATTGCTGACCACTGATTATGCAGACTCAAGGCTTTCTGGTTTTCTCTGCCCCCTCAACAAATCTGCTGGGAGAGAAGCTGGGAGGGGAAAGAGCCAGGACAGCTGATCCAAATTGCCCAACGCGCTACTCCATATCTTATGGCATCATGCCCAGCAACAAAAACTGAGATAAGAGTGGGGGATGTCTTCTAAATTAGCAGTTGCTAGAGAATGACTGGGCATTGATCTGCTTGTAGAAGATGGCGATTGTTGCTGCATCACTTCTTTTTTTTTTAATCTGCTTCAGTTATTAAACTGTCTTTATCTCAACCCACACACTTTCTCACTTTTGCTCTTCATTTTCTCTCACCTGTGTCATCAGGGATGGGAAGTAAGCCAGCGGCTGTGTGGGTGCTTAGCTGTTGACCAGGGTCAACCCACTTCAAATGCCTAAGAACAGAACAGGAAGAAAAGTCTCATATTTTCAAAATAGATCATGTCAGTATTAGACATTGAGTAATCTGCTTTATCGTGACTTCATTGTACAACCCATATGAAAGTGATAATTTTAATACGTGTGCAGTCTTGCATCTGATCTATGGATGTGCAGAATATTTGAAGATCTGTGAAACCGGTCACTTAAATACCTAAGGAAGTATCTCTTGTGTGTTATACTCTTTCAGTGAGTTCTTCATCCTGCATTGGCAGGAGCCTTTAGTGCTACAGTGCCATGTCTAGAATGGCAATTAATATTAATTTTTTATTACTGTAATTAGTGCTTTCTTTTGGGGCAACAACTTAAAAATGAATAGTTTGCCAGGCAAGAGTTAAATTAGTCTTGTATTCCGTCCTTCCTGTTTAAATTAGACCAAAATTAGTCAAGTGGGACACTTCAGAAAGGGATACTAAAGGGCCTCTAATGTTTATTGCTCCCATTGAAATGAACTGAATTAAAGCATCCTAATGTTTATTGATCCCTCTGAAATGAACACAATTAAAAGAGACAGCACACCTGATGGTATTATCATGCCTTGTCAGTACATTACCTAATGCTAAAGGGACTCAGTTCGAACAGAGGCACACATTTCCTACTGAAATTAATAAGAAAATTCTTTTACTCGACTTTCCTAAATCCAGACAAACAATTTAACCATATTCCATACAAATGCATGCTTTTCTGTTTCAGAATCTTACACACATTCTGTTATATTATTGTTCCTAATGAGAACGAATTAAAACCCAGCAGGGACATGACCCAGAATCTTTTGCTTCCTCTTAACTGTCAGTTTGACTTTCTGTAACACTGTGATCAACTGCGCCCTCAGTGGGAGTTGACACTGCCTCAACTTTCTGCAAATGCAGGTAAAATGGAATGTGAACTGCCTGAAATTCAATGCTGATGTAACCTGGTTCTGCACCATTACACACAATTGGTATCTTCAGTTATGTATAGCTGCAATTTCATTTCTTTAATAGCATGGACTTTGATAAGAATTGCATTGTGTGCCTTATTTTTTTGCTGGTTTGGGTGGGATTTTCTTTTTTTTCTCTGCTCTCTTTTGGTATCACAGCTAACTTCTTGCACAATGCAAACTTAATTCCTGAAAGAAATCCTGTCATTGATCTTTAATAGTAGGTTAATGGACTGTGAAATCTCAAATTTTCAAGACTGATTTTGTTACAAGAAGTGTTCCCTATGTCTTTTTTTTGTGTGGACAGTAAAGATCTCTTCCTTTAAAAGACCGTAATACTCAGCACGAGAGGAATTCTATCACTAATCATATCTAACAATGAGATTTTCTTAATTTTCTTCTGATATCAATGACATTTTGGAAGAACTGCTGCCTCAGGTAGAATTTGCTATTCCTCTGTGAATCAATAAAACTTTCTGCAATAGACTAGAGGATGTGCCTGCTGTGAACTTACAAATATTAGATGAAAGGATTCATATATTACACATCATCCATAAGTTGACAGTATAAGCTACTGTTACCTGCTTCATGATTTCTTTCATTATTTGACATATTTGCTCTTTTTTTGCCATTCTTGTCAGGACTTTTCATTGAGCATCTTCCATATGTATGATACATATGTGTCTGTGTATATACACATACACACACACATACACATATATACACACATATACATACGTGTATATATATACATGTGCATACATATAAATGCACATAATACCTATGTAAACATATGTATAAAGACTGTAAGAAAGAGAATAAGAAAGACTGCAAATAAGGAAGACCATTCCCCTAATTTTAAAGACATTCAGACCATAGCCATTTACAACAGTGTGATACTGAACACAAAGAACTTCAGTAGCATTTTACTTTGTAGATCCTCAGTATGATTCCTGTTGGAAATATTAAGACAACATTTTACAAAAACTGCACAGAAATAGTTGCGCAGCTGATTTATATCTACATGTGCAATTGTCAGCCTTGGGAAATAGATTGCTTGCTTTTTTTTCTGAAACTTGGCAAAGTAACATCATTCTCTTTCTAGTGTTACTTTTTCCTGATGTAATATTGAGCAGTCTATTCAAATTAGAGTAATTTCTAAACATGAATACTATGTATGTCACCATAGCTTTCCAAAACACGTTTCACTCAGATTAATTTTTTTTTCTTTTACGTAATATCTCTGTACCAAATATGTGTGAAAGACATCAAATAAAACATGACCACATTTGAAAACAAAGCTCAAATTTTCAGAATTTAAATAATAAAAATAATGTTTATCAACCGGCCCACTATGGCTGCCTGCACCATAACCAGAAAGTCACTATCAGGGAAAGAATGAAAGTGTTCTTTAAAGAAAGAATCCCTTTTAAAGGTATTGGACTATTAAATCCCACCAGTGCGTTCTCAGAACCTTCTCAACACAGGCAGTGTTACTGGGCAGCAAGTGCAAAAGGCAAGGCTCTTGCTGTTTCCTACCCAGCTCACTCTTTTGTTCATTCAGAGCATGTCCCTACTTTCATGTCCCCATATTCTAAATGGCCTGCAGTGTTTAACTGGGAATGCTATTTGCCTCAAATTCTCAAGTAGGTATTTAGTCCAGTTCAAAGTCTGACCGTATGTGTCCAGATTCAAGATTGAAGCCATGCAGTCAGCTACAGTGTCACTTTCAGTTGTTACGCTTTAGGGGATAGATATGCTATGTTAACACCAGCCAGAGAGGATAAGATCAGAATGAATAAGACCAAATAAATTCAGGATCTTTTGCCCTTGCTTTCTCATTTTGAATCTTTAAGTTACATCCAGGTCTTCTGGTCTTCAGGCTCTGTTCTGCAGCCTCAAGGTCAGAAAAAAAATTTGAAGGGGTTCTGACCTGAGCAGCTGTCTGCAAGAGGAAAGTTTTATATCAAATGCCAAATAATTATGAAGCTGTGAGTTTTACTGTGAGAATAGCCAGCTTGTCTTTGAATTATAAGTAGTTTTTACTTTCTTACTCCATGTGAGTAAGTTTCAAGCAACTGTTTCCAGCTTTCCTCATCAGACACATTTTTTTGTAAAGGGGTGATACATGAATGGAAATTACTTAGCAAAAAAATTAAAGAACAAATATTCATCATCCTTTGGAGAAAAATAAACCTCCGTTCTATTTCAATTTTAAATACATCCACCACTTTCTGAAGTGCTAATTAGACATACTTATCATATTTTATTTTGCAAAACTGTTTACTAGTAATAGCATTGGATATGTATTAGTATCCTTATTAAGCACTCACATTACAAGAAACATTAAGTTATCATAAAACTTGGAAGACTTGCCATTCTTTAATATACTTGAATTCCTGAGACAACATTATTCATCTGATGCATTTTGTAAACATTACAGCTTTGCCACGTTACACATCAGAGATGAGAAAGACCCTGCAGGCTTGCTTAGGACTCATGAGCTTACTGCCATTCGCCTTCATTAGGTATGGGATAAAAAAAAAAAAAAGACTCCCCAAATTGTCAATATTTATACATTTATATTTAGATATTCTGACATTTCCTGTATGAGTGAGATCGATTCAAGAGAGACGAATGAAAGTGTTGACATTTTTCTGCTGAAAAGTTTTCTGCTGGCATTAATTAAGATTCCTTAAAGTCATGAACTTTGAGAGCATTAAATACTTAATTTGATATTTTCACTAAAGAGTTATTAGAGAAGACAAGTATGAAGACTGCCTTTTCTTTAATTTTTGACATCCATCACTAGGAGTAGGATGTCCTAAGAAAAAAACCTGTCTTCTTTAGTAACATCTTTTTTTTCAGCAAATGTTCTCATAGTCCTTCAGATGTAGTAGGTTTCTAAGTATGAATCTCCCTGCAGGCCTTTAAATATTCTTCCCTAAATATTCAGGAGTACAATTGTCTTCTGGAAATCCTGTTCATAGTGTTTACCCAATCTAATTTTAGGAATCTAATTTAATAGGTGATTCAGAGTTAAGACTAGCTCAGGTATACTGAATCCCTTCTAAACACATCTTTAATGATTAAAGGTTTACGAGCATATATAAAATAAGCATATATAATAAGCAGGCTTAGCCATCTGTGCAGAACACATCCATACTCCCCAGTATGATGCAGATTATATTACTGTGCAGGTGTCAAAGAGATGTCAACCCAGATGCTGGACACTGGTATTCTTATGTGACAGAGCCCAAGTGAAGCGGCTATAGCATGAGTATTGAATAAATACATGCTTGTGGAAAGTTACTAGAAAGGACTGACCTTTGTTATCAGCAGTATTCACTGCTATTTTGCATAATTTATTCTTAAAGATATAATGTGAATATGTTAGAGAGTACCTAGAAAGATAAAGAGTTCTGAGGATTGAAACTCAAGTAGGGAAATATGACTGTTTCGTATTTAACAGCATTTTAGAAGCTTAAGCTGATGCCAAAATCTTCTAATTAGCATGTTGTTAATTGGATAAAGATATAGGAAAAAAACCCCTAAATGTAGTGATAAAAGGAGTTAGGATAAGACAGAAATAAATATGCAGTTTTGGTTAACTAGAGATGGGGGTTAAGGAAATGCAATCTATGATAGCAAAAGGACTGCAAAAAACAGCGCAAATGAGAGAATGATGGAAGAATTTAAAATTGGTCTATAAAAGTGATAGAAGAACATGAGATGTATCAATACAACAGAGAACTAGTGTTCTGACTAATCTGCGAATGTGTCTAAATAAGCAAAGGCATGGAGAGTTGAGATGCTATCTTGCAAAGCCAGATACAGGAGTAAAAACAGGGACACCAAAAATAAACTGAAACATCTAGACTTTTTGGAGATTCATCAACAAAGATCAAAAAAGCTGGTGAACACCTGAAGTGTCTGACAATAAGTCTGACAGCAAGGAGCTAACATTTTTTGAAAAGGTTGTTAGGTGGAACAAACCAGAAGGAGGCACTTGGAAAGATTTGTGCAACCAGGAAAGGAGAAAAATGTGGAAAGAAAAGAGAGTGCAGACTGGTAGGGAATAATGCATGAAGGAGGAAGGAACTATGACTCTGAGAGATGGATAAGGTATACATGTGTAAGGAGGAGTGTATTTTCCTACTTTCGAGTTGGGGGCACGGCATATTCATGATTAATATGAACTGAGAACCCGGTCACCAACAAAAACATGCAATGGCAGGTTGTGTAGAATGTGTTATTAACTAAATAAATGATTCCAGAGAGACATGAAGAAACATAGGTATGAATGGAGAAACAGAATGAAAAGTGGCAGTGGGAATTCAAGAAACCTAGGTATGAATGGAGAAATAGAACGAAAAGTGGGAGTGGGAATTGAAGAAATGGGACAATTAATAGGGAAAGATGCAGGTAGTGAGGTGGAGATGCAGAAAACATTAGTTTTATGGGAAGTATGACAAGAATACAAAGGTCCTAGGATAATGTTGAGTTTAGACATAAATGGTGAGAAAGAGAGACAAAGAGAAAAAAAGGTATTTGTCTGCTGAACAGAGGGAGAAGGCGAGGGGGAAAGAGAAATTAAAACGTAAATGTGTATGTGGGTTTTCTGAATTCATGGACAATGGAGAGGCAGACAGAAGCTAATCAGTTTAATAAGGATTGAGTTACATGTCTAATCCAAATGAGCCATGAATCCACTAACTTTATGGAGAAATGTGTCCACAAAGTCCTCAATTGAAGCAGGTCATGCATAGTCAGTGTATTATCTACACATTTCCATTAGTAGAGATTGATCTTCTACAATGTGCTGATGGTGTAGATCATGGATGTCCTGACCAAGGAACCATTGCCAGACAAGTCACATGCGTGACAGACTGTATAAATGAAATATAACAGAAAAACAGAAATCACAGTGCTTCTTGCCTTTCCTGGTTTGGTGGTAATTGTAAGAATCAGTGAAAAATTCCACAGACAACTAAGGACGTTCAGAGAAACATTCAGTCGTATTTATTTAGCGAGCTGTGTTTTCTCTTGTTTTATCCCTGAAATCAGTCAGCTGGACTGCATGAATAGTAGAGAAACACTGGAGGAGTGATTTTATTAATCTAGTCCTCAACGGATCAGAAAAACCACCAGATTACGAGGATTTATTTAGTCAGTGCAAAAGAAGTCACAATCACTATTTTGATAAAGCATCTACACAGCATGAAGTGTCAGCTTATGCATTAAAAAAAATGGGATTGCTGACTTTACTATATATTCTACTCTGCTACAAAGTTCCATGTTTTTCACACCCGTTAAGATATATTGCATTGAACTCTGAGCATTTTGATGGCCTGTGACTATTGCATTAGTTTTCTATTTCTTACGAACCTTTGTCTCTTAATAATCTTATGGAAATTCAGGAGACATATAAATAACCAATAAATTGTAAGCTATTTTTACTCAAGTTGCATACTTGTAACCATAGTTTTCCACCAAAGAAATTATGGGACTTTTTTTTGAAGTCTTCGTGGGAAAACTAATTTAAATTGGCCCAGTCCTGCAGGACTTTATCACAATACATCCTTAGACATAGATCAGGAATCAGCTTCAAACTCCTCCCCTGTCCAGTCTGCGTCTCTTCCTGTGGAGCCTGGTGTACAGAAAATAGAATGAGGGTGGGGCGATCAGTGCGTATCTTTTCTCATTCTAAGGACATATGCGGGTACAGAGGCCCAGGGCTTGGAAATTAATGTAGTTCTGGGAATATACACGCTATCTGTTCAGCCACATTCTCCTCCCACAGCTGAAGCACCATCAGAGGAAATAACCTACTGCAAAGGAATTTGCAACCAGATCTTAATAACAGAAGACCTACTGCTTCTGCCTCAGGCCTGCTCCCAAATTTAAGATGTTCTATATTTAGGAAATCTCCAACAAAGCTGGGTTCCAGTAACACACTGGGTGTCTTTGTAAACATTCTACACTTATTTAATCCTTTGTGGAAGGCAAAGTCCATGGCTCAGTTCAACTCAAGCAATAACATTTTATTGGTGTGGCAAAATCTGCCAAAGTATAAATGAAAGAGCCAAGATCCTCAGGGGTTCTGCACAAGGTAAAAAAGACCTATCCCTGGTGTTGCTGCTCCTTTCTGTAAGTCCTAGAAGGGCAGAAGTTTTTTATCCCAGTTTAGTGGCTTTCATTTGGAAATTACTTCCTCAGGAGGATGTGACATCACATTCTTCTAAGCTACCAAATCCCAAATACAGTTCAGTGGTTCCTTCTATGCATTTACCCAAGAAACCCTTAATTTTAATTTGTCTTTTATTAAAGAAATGTTCGAGGATCTTAATTATATAAAGCTTTTCCTCATGTTATGATACCTATAGATTATTTATTCGTTCAACTGACAAGCAAGGACCATTAAGGAATTAAAAAATGTTGTTTGTCTTGGGTTTTTTACTAGAGCAATGAGGCTAGAACTTGGACCATGTATTCTAAAAAATGAACTAAATTTCTTCCCCAGCATTGTGAATCTCAGACTGTCAAAAAAGCTATAATTACTAATTATGAGATATGTAAACATACCTCAGCTATTTTTGCTTGCCATTTGTGTTTTAATCTTTTGTGTCAGAGTATTCGTGTATTTTGGCACGACTAAAAAGTAGAAGAAAAGTAGAAAAGGTTAGTCATATGCAGTAACTGCAGTAGTTACTGCTATTAGAAATGCCCTCACCATACCTACCAAAATTATTCATCTAAAGAGGGTCATAGTAGTAGGGGACTCTACTTTGAAAGGCACAGAGGCGCTCATCTGCCGGCCTGATCCAGTCTCGAGGGAGGTGTGTTGCCTGCCGGGGGCTCGGATCAGGGATGTTGCTGAGAGGCTGCCTGCTCTAGTAAGTCCTGCTGACTATTACCCCCTTCTAGTCATCCATGTGGGTGCTAGAGATATAGACAGCAGTTGCCTGGAGGACATTAAGAAGGACTACAGAGCCCTGGGAGAGGTGGTTAAGGGCTCTGGAGCTCAGATAGTTTTTTCATCGATTCTCCAGGGCAAAGGGGAGGACCTTAAAAAAGCTAGGCGTGTCTGGCAGGTTAATAAATGGTTAGAAAGCTGGTGCCATAGTCAGGGGTTTGGCTATTTAGAACATGGGGCTCCATTTGGGAGGCCAGATCTACTGGAGGCTGGTGGAGCTGGTCTGACAAAGAAGGGGAAGAGCTGTTTTGGTAGGAGGCTTGCCAGGCTGGTCAGGAAAGCTTTAAACTAGATGTGTTGGGGGAGGGGAGCATTGATCCATCCCAACATTCCTGGTCAGTTGCCAGCACCTGTAATAAGTGCTTGGAGAGATGTAGAGATGTTCCAGCTGTCCCAGCCATTGAGTCGGCTTCATTTGGAGCTCGGCTAAGGTGCCTCTATACAAACGCCCGTAGTATGGGGAACAAGCAAGAGGAATTAGAGATGTGTGCAAGGTTACGGGAATATGATGTCATTGGTATCACAGAAACATGGTGGGATGGCTCCTATGACTGGAATGTCGGAATGGAAGGTTACAGGCTGTTTAGAAAAGACAGGCCAGGCAGACGGGGAGGGGGCGTTGCTATCTATGTCAGTGATAGGCTAGAGAGTATGGAACTCTGTCTGGGGATGGGTGATGAGGTAACAGAGTGTTTGTGGGTCAGGATCAAAGGGAAAACAGCAACGGGGGACATTACGGTGGGGATCTGTTACAGGCCGCCTGATCAAGAGGACTCTGTGGATGAAGCGCTCTACAGACAGATAGGAGCAGCCTCACGCTCACAGGCCCTTGTCCTCATGGGGGACTTCAACCATCCTGACATCTGTTGGAGGGACGGTACGGCCCGGCACAAGCAATCCAGGAGGTTCCTTAATTGTGTGGAAGACAACTTCCTCTTTCAAGCAGTAGAGGAGCCGACGAGGAGAGGTGCCATGCTGGACCTTGTGCTCACCAACAGGGAGGGACTGGTTGGAAATGTAACGCTCCAGGGCAGCCTTGGCTCTAGTGATCACGAGATGGTTGAGTTTGAGATCCTCAGGATAGTGAGAAGAGCATGCAGCAAGCTCACTGCCCTGGACTTCAAGAAAGCAGACTTTGACCTCTTCAGGAACCTCCTTAGTAAGGTTTCATGGGATACAGTCCTAGAGGGCAGGGGGGCCCAAGACTGCTGGCTGATATTCAAGGATCACCTGCTACGTGCTCAAGAGTGTTGCATCCCGACTAGAAGAAAGTGCAGCAGGAGGGCCAGGAGACCTCCATGGATGGACAAGGAGCTGCTGAGGAAACTTAGAGGGAAAAAAGAAGCTTATAGAAGGTGGAAGCAAGGACAGGCGGCCTGGGAAGAATACAGGAGCATTGCCCGAGAAGCTAGGGACCAGGTTAGGAAAGCTAAGGCCCAGCTAGAATTAAGTTTGGCAAGGGATGTAAAAGATAACAGGAAAGGATTCTATAGATACGTCGCAAATAAAAGACAGACTAGGGACAATGTAGGCCCTCTCCAGAAGCTATCAGGAGAACTGGCTACCATGGATTTGGAGAAGGCTGAGGTTCTTAATGACTTCTTTGCCTCAGTCTTCACCAGCAAATGCTCTGACCACACAACCCAAGTCTTGGAAAGAAAATGCAGGGACTGTGAGAACGAAGACCTTAGGCCCACTGTAGGAGAGGATCAGGTTCGAGACCATCTTAAGAACCTGAACGTGCACAAGTCCATGGGACCTGATGAAATCCATCCACGGGTCCTGAAGGAGCTGGCGAATGAAGTTGCTAAGCCACTGTCCATCATATTCGAAAAATCCTGGCAGTCAGGTGAAGTTCCCGATGACTGGAAGAAGGGAAATATAACCCCCATTTTCAAGAAGGGGAAGGTGGAAGACCCGGGGAACTACAGATCAGTCAGCCTCACCTCTGTGCCTGGCAAAATCTTGGAACAGTTTCTCCTGGAAAACATGCTAAGGCACATGAAAAACAACGAGGTGGTTGGTGATAGCCAACATGGCTTCACTAAGGGGAAATCCTGCCTGACCAATTTGGTGGCCTTCTATGATGGAGCCACGGAACTGATGGACAGCGGCAGAGCAGTCGGTGTCATCTACCTGGACTTGTGCAAAGCATTCGACACTGTCCCACATGACATCCTTGTCTCTAAATTGGAGAGACATCAATTTGATAGATGGACGACTCGGTGGATAAAAAACTGGCTCGATGGCCGCACGCAAAGAGTTGTGGTAAATGGCTCGATGTCCAGTTGGAAACCTGTAACGAGTGGTGTCCCTCAGGGATCGGTGTTGGGACCGGTCCTGTTCAACATCTTTGTCGGTGACATGGACAGTGGGATTGAGTGCGCCCTCAGCAAGTTTGCCGATGACACCAAGCTGTGTGGTTCGGTTGATACGCTGGAGGGAAGGGATGCCATCCAGAGGGACCTTGACACGCTTGTGAGGTGGGCCGATGCCAACCTTATGAAGTTTAACCAAGCCAAGTGTAAGGTCCTACACCTGGGTCGGGGCAACCCCAGGCACTGCTACAGGCTGGGCAGAGAAGAGATTCAGAGCAGCCCTGCAGAAAAGGACTTGGGGGTGTTGGTTGACGAAAAGCTTAACATGAGCCGGCAGTGTGCACTTGCAGCCCAGAAAGCCAACCGTATCCTGGGCTGCATCAAAAGAAGCGTGACCAGCAGGTCGAAGGAGGTGATCCTGCCCCTCTAGTCTGCTCTTGTGAGACCCCACTTGGAGTACTACGTACAGTTCTGGTGTCCTCAACATAAAAAGGACATGGAGCTGTTGGAGCGAGTCCAGAGGAGGGCCACGAGGATGATAAGAGGGCTGGAGCAACTCCCATATGAAGACAGGCTGAGGAAGTTGGGGCTGTTCAGCCTGGAGAAGAGAAGGCTGCGTGGTGACCTCATAGCAGCCTTCCAGTATCTGAAGGGGGTCTACAAGGATGCTGGGGAGGGACTCTTCCTTAGGGACTGTAGTGGTAGGACAAGGGGTAATGGGTTCAAACTTAAACTGAGGAAGTTTAGATTAGATATAAGGAAGAAGTTCTTTACAGTGAGGGTGGTGAAGCACTGGAATGGGTTGCCCAGGGAGGTTGTGGATGCTTCATCCCTGGCAGTGTTCAAGGCCAGGTTGGACAGAGCCTTGAGCCACATGGTTTAGGGCAAGGTGTCCCTGCCCATGGCAGGGGGGTTGGAACTAGATGATCTTAAGGTCCTTTCCAACCCTTACGATTCTATGATTCTATGATTCTATGAAAGACAAAATGCATGTATGAATGTGGAAAATTTTCTATAAAATGGAAAAATTAATTCTAGATCTCTCCATCTTTTCTTGTAGGTCACCTTTTTGAGACTGTTGGTCATTTTCAGTCTCTGGATCTTCTTCTAATGAGTCTTCTGTGGTGAGGTAGCAGTAGTGGTTTTCTATTATACCTTAGTTACTGGGCTGCTCTTATCTCAACCCATGGGAGTTACATTCTTTCGATTCTCCTCCCCATCCCTCTGGGAGCAGGGAGAGAAAGAAGGGGGGGAGTGAGTGTGAGGCTGCGTGGTTCTGAGTTACCGGCTGGGCTCAAACCACAACAGTTCTTTGTGGCGCCCAACGTGGGGCACGAAGGGTTGAGATAATGACAGATCTGACCAGAGTGTGTTTAATCATATTTGTGATAAACATTCATAGTTACTACTCATCACAATGGTGATTATTTGGCTCTCAGACTTGTTGTGCTTGATCTCAGAGTTTCAGCATGGTGTACCTTACTTACAGCCACTATTTGCTGGTTTAGTGCTTATTGGCTGGGGGGCCTGGGCTAAGGTTCTTGTTTCACTGTACTTCATGGTAATGACTTGTAATACAATAGACTCATTGATCATGAAACTGGTCCGGTTTGTGCTTCCAGTGTGGCCACCACCTCTATACTTTGGGAGGTATATAATGAAATATTTTAGCAATTGCATATCTTTTTTTTTCTCCTTGGGGGGTCAACCTATGAAGGAGGCATTCCCTTACACCCCCCGTTCCTCCACCAGCCTATTTGCAACAGCAGTTGAGAGTTCTGAAGGTTTTGGACGGCCTTTGAATACCCTTGAGACCTGCCTGCTGATTGTGCTGGGGATCAGCATGTTGGCAAACATACGGAGTGTGTTTTACCCATGGCCATCCCGCCCTGGGAACACCCTATTTCGTCTGATCTCAAAATCTGATCGGGTTCAAATCTGGTCTAGGGTTAGACGACGATATAGGAGGACCACAAAGAGATTTTCCCTGAGGCTGGACAGTCATGAGTGGCAGGATGTGTGGGATAGTATGGGCAAGTATCTAGGCCAGTGGGCCCCTCCAGTGCTTTGGAACTTCACCACTGAACAAGTGCAACATCCGGAGAAACTAGTGAAACGCTTAAATGAGGTGTGCTGTCATCCTGGTTATACCAGAGAGGGAGAAATCATAGCAACGTGCTGGGGCTTGGCCTATGCCTACAGAGCCCTGCTCAACACTATCCAGCACCTTCAAAGGGAAAAAAATGTCTCTGGACCTGATGGCAAAGCAACAGACAACGCAGCTACTCCAACTACAAGCACAGCAGCTACTCAAACCCTGACCGCAACAGACAACACAGCTAGTCCAAGTACAGCAGCTACATCAACCCCAGTGACAAGTACAACAGCTACTCAAACCCTGACAGCAACAGACAATGCAGCTGTTGGTGTTACTCAACTCCCAAGCACAACAGCTGCACCAACCCTGACAACAGACAGTGCAGCCACTCCAACCCTAATGGCAGACGCTGCAGCCACTCCAATCCTAGTGGCAGACACTGCAGCCACTCCAACCACAGTGACAAACACTGCAGCTAAAACAAATGGCCAGTTTGTGACAATATCTGTTGCCCCTGTAAGCAAAAGCAAACGAGAGGCACAAAGAGCAACCCGTGAAGTGAAGAAAGATGAAGACCCAATGCCATTACTACACGGAACATGATCTGAACAAGAGTTACTGCTACATGGATCAGAGGAAGAGGAAGAAGAAGAAGAAGTGACTTCTCGACCCTGGACCTCAACAGAGCTGCGGAATATGCGAAAAGATTTCACCCATCTTCCAGGGGAGCACATTGTCACCTGGTTGCTCCGATGCTGGGACAATGGGACCGACGGTCATGAACTAGAAGGTAGGGAAGCCAAGCAGCTGGGATTGCTTTCTAGGGAAGGAGGAATTGTCAAAGCGATTGCAAGAGAGAAGCGAGCCCTCAGCCTTTGGAGGCGGCTCCTAGCAGCTGTAAAGGAAAGGTTTCCCTACAAAGACGATATTATGAGTTGCTCAACCACGATAGAGAAAGGCATCCAGTCCCTGAGGGAATCAGCCATTCTAGAGATGATCTATCATAGGCCGGATTCCAGGAACACATTCGTAGATCCAGATGAAGTCGAATGTACACGACCCATGTGGCGGAAACTTACATGGAGTGCACCATCATCATATGCCCACACATTGGCATCAATGACCTGGAATGACAGAGTATCACCAACAGTGGATTACCTGATTCGTCAACTCCGAGAGTTCGAAGACAATCTCACCCCTTCCATCATTTCAGCTGTGGAAAAACTGTCCCAGGAGTTCAAACAATTGAGAGACGATTTATCCGATTTATCCAGCTCACCACGTGTACCAACCCATGTCTCGACTTTTTACAGAAGACGCCCTACTGCTCAAGAAAGAAAATATAGGAGGTACATGCCACGGGCCACCCTATGGTTTTACCTGCGGGATCACGGAGAAGACATGAGAAAGTGGGATGGAAAACCTACCTCAGTTCTGGAGCAACGGGTGCGTGAACTGAAGAGGAGAACAATGGTCAAGGATGATCCTCCCATGAAAGCTACTGTTCCAGTCTCTGGTGAGCAGTTTCACAGATGGAGTGGGAGAGCTGATTTTACTCCATCTCCTGTGATAAGGAATACTAATCCCTTTCTACAAGATGAAGAGGACAATCTTGTGATTACTATTAGAGGGGCCCTGCCTCCAGCCAGGTGGAGGAGAGGGATAATTGGGTTTACTGGACTGTGTGGATCAGATGGCCTGGCACATCAGTCCCACAGAAGTATAAGGCTCTAGTAGATACCAGTGCACAGTGTACCCTGATGCCATCAAGGTAACAAGGGGTGGAACCCATTTATATTTCTGGAGTGACAGGAGGATCCCAAGCGTTAACTATGCTGGAAGCTGAAATCAGCCTGACTGGGAGGAAGTGGCAAAAGCATCCCATTGTGACTGGTCCAGGGGCTCCATGCATCCTTGGCATAGACTATCTCAGGAGAGGGTACTTCAAAGACCCAAAAGGGTATAGATGGGCTTTTGGTATCGCTGCCTTGGAAACAGAGGAATTTAAGCAGCTGTCCACCTTACCCGGTCTCTCAGAGGATCCTTCTGTTGTGGGGTTGCTGAAGGTCGAAGAACAACAAGTGCCAATTGCGACCACAACAGTGCACCGGCGGCAATATCGCACCAACTGAGACTCCTTGATTCCCATCCATAAGCTGATCCGTAGACTGGAGAGCCAAGGAGTGATCAGCAGGACCTGCTCACCCTTTAATAGCCCCATATGGCCAGTGCAAAAGTCTAATGAAGAGTGAAGACTGTCGTGGCCTGAATGAAGTCACACCACCATTGAGTGCTGCCATACTGGACATGCTGGAACTTCAATATGAACTGGAGTCAAAGGCAGCCAAGTGGTATGCCACTATTGATATTGCCAATGCGTTTTTCTCAATCCCTTTGGCAGCAGAGTGCAGGCCACAGTTTGCTTTCATTTGGAGGGGCATCCAGTACACTTGGAACTGACTGCCCCACGGGGGGAAACACAGCCCTACCATCTGTCATGGATTGATCCAGACTGCACTGGAACAGGGGCAAGCTCCAGAACACCTGCAATACATTGATGACATCATCATGTGGGGTGATCAGCAGAGGAAGTTTTTGAGAAAGGGAGGAAGATAATCCAAATCCTGCTGAAGGCTGGTTTTGCCATAAAACAGAGTAAGGTCAAGGGACCTGCAGATTGGAGATTCAATTTTTAGGAATAAAATGGCAAGGTGGACGTCGCCAGATCGCCACAGATGTGATCAACAAGATAACAGCAATGTCTCCACTAACTAACAAGAAAGAAACACAAGCTTTCTTGGGTGTTGTGGGGTTCTGGGGAATGCACATCCCAAATTACAGTTCGATTGTAAGCCCTCTCTATCATGTGACCCAGAAGAAGAATGATTTCAAATGAGGTCCTGAGCAACAACAAGCCTTTGAACAAATTAAATGAGAAATAGTTCATGCAGTAGCCCTTGGACCAGTCTGGGCCGGGCCACATGTGAAAAATGTGCTCTATACTGCAGCTGGGGAGAATGGTCCTACCCGGAGCCTCTGGCAGAAAGCTCCAGAGGAGACTCAAGGTCGACCCCTCGGCTTTTGGAGTCGGGGATATAAAGAATCTGAGGCCAGCTATACTCCCACTGAAAAAGAGATACTGGTAGCCTATGAAGGGGTTCGAGCTGCCTCAGAAGTGATTGGAACTGAAGCGCAGCTCCCCTTGGCACCCCGGTTGCCTGTGCTGGGCTGGATGTTCAAAGGCAGGGTCTCCTCTACACATCATGCAACTGATGCTACATGGAGTAAGTGGGCCGCACTAATTACACAATGAGCTCGAACAGGAAATCCCAGTCGTCCAGGAATTCTAGAAGTCATCATGGACTGGCCAGAGGGGAAAGATTTTGGGATGTCACCAGAAGAGGAGGTGATGCGTGCTGAAGAGGCCCCACCATATAATGAACTGTCAGAGAGTGAAAAGCAATATGCCTTGTTTACTGATGGGTCCTGCAGTATTGTGGGAAAGCATCGGAAATGGAAGGCAGCTGTGTGGAGTCCCCTGCGACAAGTTGCAGAAACTGCTGAGGGAGAGGGTGAATCGAGTCAGTTTGCAGAGGCGAAAGCCATCCAGCTGGCCTTGGACATTGCTGAATGAGAAAAATGGCCAGTACTTTTTCTCTATACTGACTCATGGATGGTGGCAAATGCCCCGTGGGGGTGGTTGCAGCAATGGAAGCAGAGCAACCAGCAATGCAGAAGTAAACCCATCTGGGCTGCTGCATTGTGGCAAGATATCGCTGCTCGGGTGCAGAACCTGGTGGTGAAGGTACGCCACGTAGATGCTCATGTACCCAAGAGTCGGGCCACTGAGGAACACCAGAACAACCAGCAAGTGGATAAAGCTGCTAAGATTGAAGTGGCTCAGATGGACTTAGATTGGCAACATAAGAGTGAATTGTTTTTAGCCCGGTGGGCCCATGACACCTCAGGCCATCAAGGCAGAGATGCAACATATAGATGGGCTCGTGATTGAGGGGTGGACTTAATGGACACTATTGCCCAGGTTATTCACGAATGTGAAACGTGCTGCAATTAAGCAAGCCAAGAGGTTAAAGCCTCTCTGGTATGGAGGACGATGGCTGAAGTACAAATATGGGGAGGCCTGGCAGATTGACTATATTACACTCCCACCGACCCGCCAAGGCAAGTGCTATGTGCTTACCATGGTGGAAGCAACCACCGGCTGGCTGGAAACATACGCTGTGTCCTATGCCACTGCCCAGAACACTATCCTGGGCCTTGAGAAACAAGTCTTGTGGCGATACAGCACCCCAGAGAGAATTGAGTCAGACAATGGGACTCATTTCTGGAACAACCTCATAGACACTTGGGCCAAAGAGCATGGCATTGAGTGGGTATATCACATCCCCTACCACGCACCAGCCTCTGGGAAAATCAAATGGTACAATGGGCTGTTAAAAACTACACTGAGAGCAATGGGTGGTGGGACTTTCAAACACTGGGATACACATTTACCAAAAGCCACCTGGTTGGTCAACAGTAGGGGATCTGCCAACAGGGCTGGCCCAGCCCGATTAGAACTTTTACGTACTGTAGAGGGGGATAAAGCTCCTGTGGTGCACATAAAGAATTTGTTGGGGAAGACAGTCTGGGTTATTCCTGCTTCAGGTAAAGGCAAACCCACTCGTGGGGTTGCTTTTGCTCAGGGACCTGGATATACTTGGTGGGTAATGCGGGAAGATGGGGAAGTCCGATGTGTACCTCAAGGGGATTTGATTTTGGGGGAAAACAGCCAATGACCTCAATTGTACGCTGTTGCCTGCTCTAGAACACTTTTATAGCCCACCAGCTAGATATCTTCAGGTCTTCAGCAACTGACCCTGACTTCTCTCCGATCATCACCCCAACAAAGAATGAATTTTGAGGAAACCAGACGAGCTCAGCAGTGACCAGACGAGTTCGGCTGTGTCATCAGCAGGCAACAACCCAACACTACACACTGTCCCTCCTGCTCTGAAAGACTGTTACAAGAGGTGGAGCCTGACATCATGGACTGGATGAATTCAGCAATTTTATAGGGATTGGTCCATGGACTAAGGAATTATATCTTTCTCTTTGTGTGTGGGTGTATGTATATGTGTATATATGGGATAGGGGCAATGGTGTGTTGAGAGATGTGGGTTCTGAGCATGACATAAGTGGTATGGAATAAGGGGTGGATACTGTCCTGGGTTCAGCAGCCATTTTTCTCCTTCTTAGTAGCTGGTGCAGTGCTGTGTTGTTTTTTTTTTTACTTTCCGCCTGGGAACAGCGCTGATAACACTGATGTTTTTAGTTGTTGCTAAGTAATGTTTACTCCAACCAAGGACTTTCTCAGTCTCATGCTCTGGCAGGGAGGAGGGGAAGCCAGGAGGAAGAAGAGACAGAACACCTGACCCAAACTAGCCAAAGGGGTATTCTATACCACAGCACATCATGCCCAGTATATAAACCAGGCGGAGTTACCTGGAAGGCCCAGATCACTGCTCGGGTCAGGCTGGGTATCGGTCAGCAGATCGTGAGCAATTGTATCCTCTCCCCTTGTTATTTCCATTATCGTTATTATCGTTGGTGGTAGCAGTAGTGGTTTTCTATTATACCTTAGTTACTGGACTGCTCTTCTCTCAACCCATGGGAGTCACATTCTTTCGATTCTCCTCCCCATCCCTCTGGGAGCAGGGGGAGGAAGAAGGAGGGGAGTGAGCGAGCGGCTGTGTGGTTCTGCGTTACCGGCTGGTCTCAAACCACGACAAGCTCTTAGTACAGGTTTCTACTCTGTTTTCTGCTTCTATTATTTAATCCATGTTTTCACAGTCAGCTTGTAAAATGTTTTCCAAAGCAGTGTCAAAAGCCTTTCTGAAGTCAAAATTATGTATTACAGTTTTTCTTCTGTCTATAAGGCCTGTTACTCTTTCCTGCAAGGAAAGCAGAGAGGCTCGACATGACTTATTCTTGAAAAATTGATTTTGAAAATTACTTGCAATGTTTTCATCTACGCTTTTCTTATTATTATTATTATTTTTCCCTGTTTTGTGAAGATTTAAAATTAAGCTGCCTAGGTCTTTCCTTTTCTCTATTTTTAAGGTAAGACTATAACTCTCCTTTTTCTTCCAGAATTCACCCATTGCCCATGAACTCTCTGAGTGATTCACTGATATTAAGAAACACAAAAATTTGATACTTTTTCGCTTGTTTTGAGAACTACATTTTTTTCTCTCTCTCTCTTTGGTGTCGACACCTGACAATCAAGTTCTGGCTTTAGCAGTGTAAGTGAAAATCAGGGGATACATCTAAACCACACCTCACTACATCAGAGTTAATCCCAGTTCCACTGGACAGGAAGAGTGTCAAAGCTAGGATATGTATTTTTAAAAGTACTCATGTGTAGTTTACAGAGAAACACTGTAGGTAGTTAAGGTCTGGCGGCCGGAAGATATCGCGATGTACGGAAAGAGAGAGCCCCTCCCCGGATACTCTCACAAGCCCCATAGCATGGAGAGGGGAATTGTGGGGCGAGGCTCAGCAATACCATAAAAGGTAAAAATTGTTCACCTGCCTTCTGATTGGGTCAGCATAGGTACTTCCGTGTGGCCGAAAGGCATATAATGCCTGCTGTTGTTTAATAAAACGCTATTTGGTCATCCTCCCTATTGGTGTCTGTGATCTTCTAGCCCTAAGCCAGGGGTTGGCTTAGTTCTGCAAGTCTTGGCTGCAGCAACGCAGCAACAAGTGGTGATCCCGACGTGATTCGTTCGGAGGGCAGAGGTGTAGCTCGCGAGCATGGATGTAACGATTAAGGTACTGAAAACGTTGGCAAAGGATTTTAAGATTTGTATCAAATCTGGCAGCATTAAGGCGTGCCTGGAATCTTTGATTCACAGTGGGGTGCTTGGTCACCCTGCTCAGATATTTAATTTAAAAAATTGGCCACAACTTAAGCAGACACTGATTGAGCAGGCACTGGCGGGAAAGCCAGACGCCCTCATCACTCTGGGAAAGTTATTGGCCTTATTGCAATTGGCTCAGCAAGATCGGGAGGCATGGGGCGCGGCGCAGTTATACTTACGGGGAGCCGCGCTTGAAACTGCGCCTCACACTACAACAACGGCAGTGCAGACTGGCTAGCCTGGTGGGGAGGATGGGGTGGAGGACAAGTCTATGGAGGAGCAGCCTGAGACGCAGGCATTTCTTGTTACTGAGCCTGAAGAGGAGCCCCCTGCGACCGGTGCGCAGGGAGGGGCCGCGCGGACGGAGCCCCCCGCGCCACCAGCATATCCGTGGGGGGAGTTAGAGGATGTTGTGGCCCATCTTAACGAGGAATGTCTTAAAGAGGACGCTGCAGTCAGGGGCGGCAAGTCTGTAGCCCGTCTTAACAAGGAGTGTCTTAAAGGGGACGCCGCAGTTAGGGGCGGCAAGTCTGGGCCGGGTGAATCAAAAAATCAGAATGTGGACCCCCTAGATGCGCTCCCAGGCATGGTACTGAGGCATCTAGACGACGATGAATTGTTAGACATGGGATTGAGACGTGTGGGTGGCGGTGACGTAGGACCCTTTGGGGCGCGGAAGAAGGAGCGCAGTACCCCAAAGGAACAAACGGCGTGGCGGGAATGGCGGGGAGGTGGGCGTGAAATGTGTTCTGACTCTGAGTCAGAAAATTAGGAAGCTACGACGAGTGGCGCTGGACCCCCTCAGGGCTCGGGTGCCGGGGAAAAGAAGCATAAAACACCGGGGGACCTTGTGGAGGAACCTGCCCCGGGGGAACTTATGGAGGAACTTAACAAAACAATGAATATGCTAAAGGCACAGACAAAGATACAGAGACGCACCTTGGAGCGGCTGGGCGAAACCCCGCCCCCTGTGGCGCAGCCAAATTGGAACTTGATTGCGAAAGACTGTGTGCTAAGTGGCGTAACCTTAGAAGCTGTACCTGCGGCCGCACCTCCATAGGCGTTCCCTGTTCAGGTTGGGCCACAAGGAGGAGCTATGTGGACGCCCCTAGACGCTAAGTTGGTTCAGGCCCTTCACAAGGCAAAAAAAGAGGAAGGTTTGTCGAGCGAAACCACACCTATGCTGCTCGACTCCGCCCACGTCCAGCCACTAGCCCCTGCCGACGCTAGGCAGCTGGCAAGGGCAGTGCTAGCTGGCCCGCTATTCCTTCTCTGGAAGGAGGTGTGGTATCTCGACCTGCAAGCCCGCATACAAGCTGCAACGACAGATCCCACTCTAATATTTTAAATCAAGCCCTGTTAGCTTTAAATCACTATGTTAGAGGATACGAACAGTACGCGCCAATGGAAAAACAGTATCTAAAACAACAAGTAGCTACCTTTCCCCAGGTGCGTGTTAAATTTCCAGGGGAACTACAGTGGGAATCCGGGTGGAGGCTGCGTACAATTGGAAGAGGGTATGCAGCGGTAGAAAAGGAGGGATTACTGAGATGGGTGCCTAGCAGATGTATTAGGGCGGAATTAAAGGAGGCAGATAACTGATAATCATGCAATCAGAATAAAACTAATGAAAATTGTGAGTTCTTGTCCGCAGGACTGGATTGTCGGACGCCCTCGCAACCCGTACGTCTCAGTGACGAATGAAGATGACAAGTAAGAGGATCAGACCTGATGCTTCTACAGCAAGGGGGAGTGTGCGCTGCACTAGAGGAAGAGTGTTGTGTATATGCAAACCACACCGGAATAGTAAGAGACACTATGGCTAAATTGAGGAAAGGTTTGGAAAAACGAAAGAGGGAACGAGAGGCACAGCAAGGTTGGTTTACGTCATGGTTTAACCATTCACCATGGCTGACCACCCTGATGTCTACCTAATGGGACCAATCACAATGATTGTAATAGCAGTGATTTTTGGACCCTGTCAAGCTCGTTTCATTTGTTAAAAGTCGACTAGAGAGTGTTAGCATTATGTTAATAGCACATTAGCGATTGCTCTAAGACTGTTTCCGTTTGAAATTCCTTTTAGCTATCCCTAGTTATACACCACTACTCTCAGTTGTCCCCCAGTTATCCTGTTTAGCGTGCCTTATATTTTCTATCTAAACTTATGATGTATATTTCTAGATTTTTGTAAAAAATAGAGTAGAAACAGCACACATTTGCTAGGTTTGCACCAAGTTTTATGATATGTATTTTTAGGATTGTTTTATCTTAATCACCTTATTTGTGCATGGGGAGGGGGAAATGTAGGTAGTTAAGGTCTGGCGGCCGGAAGATATCGCGATGTACGGAAAGAGAGAGCCCCTCCCCAGATACTCTCACAAGCCCCATAGCATGGAGAGGGGAATTGTGGGGCGAGGCTCGGCAATACCATAAAAGGTAAAAATTGTTCACCTGCCTTCTGATTGGGTCAGCATAGGTACTTCCGTGTGGCCGAAAGGCATATAATGCCTGCTGTTGTTTAATAAAACGCTATTTGGTCATCCTCCATATTGGTGTCTGTGATCTTCTAGCCCTAAGCCAGGGGTTGGCTTAGTTCTGCAAGTCTTGGCTGCAGCAACGCAGCAACAAAACACCTTAATGCTCCAGAAATTAAAAAAAACCCAACAAATCCCCAAAACCAAAAACCTAGAACTAGTAAAATTGTGCTTTATTAATGGCACTGGTAACATTTCTATCAAGACTATAAAAACCTTCTTGTTCTGTATTCTCAGCTTACAGGTTTGCTAAAAGTCAGCTGTTTAAGATGAAATTTGGACATATTTTCAAACTTTAAAAATTGTTTTTTTCATTTTGCCCAAACCAGTCTTAGTAGTTCCAGCCTATGGAATTACAATTTAGTTAGCCATGTAAAACATTCTAGCAAATTTTTCTGATGATAGCACACTCAAACTTGAAATTTAGGCAGGGATATTTTTAGGGTCATGGATATGCCTTTTGCCATCTACCTGAAAATGTCTATTTACAAATTGATATCTTAGAATTCTCATATGCTCAGTAAAGATTTAACTGATTTTTGGTTTTCTACTGACCTTTTTCAAAGATTTCCTATTCATTGAAACATGCATACCACTTTAAGGACCAATCTGCGAATCCCTTTAGGTGACTATCCATGTTCTATTGCACGCCCTGTAAGTGCTGGCCTGACTTTTTAGTACCAAAGACATACTGGGAAAGCTTCTTCTTATCCTAAGCTTCAAAAAGAAATCAAGGTTTTTTTTGCAGTTTTGTTGAAAATTTGAATTGGGGCTGAGTACTGAAGCAGTTTTTGTTTAGCAATCCATTTCAAGTCCTATACCTTTTCTATAGATATGTGTCTATACATTGGTTCCTTACCCTCTCTTCTGTTTAGTTATACCTAAAAAAAGAATTTTGTACGTGATCCTTTTTCATAACATCATATTTTCAAAAGTGGTTCATCTACCATACTGTAGGCATCTTCTTTAGATGATGGAAAGTTGTGAAAAGAACCATACCCAATAGAAATTATCTTTTTTATTGTGTCTCTTCAGTGACTATAAAAGAAGTCAAGGAAGTTTAGCTTATATTAAAAACCTATAGTCCAGATATACGTAACTAGGTGTCTCATTCCCTGAGGGGCTAATTAGGGAAAAAATATATTAAAAATATGAAAGTAATATTTTAATCTTATAGACAAAGGCATACAGAATTAAGATAGTCAAAATATTTATTTGGTTTATTTAGGATAAATTGACATTTTGCTTGGCAGTGGTGGGCCTTAGTCACATGAAAAAAAGCTCTCTGTACATGTCAGAGAGAACAATTATCAAACAGCTTTAGCACTGAGACCATTTTTTTTCTGAATGTGCCACAGGTTGGAGGGGTTTGGGGGGTTTTGTTATATTTCTAATAATGCCATCATATTTATCATTAAAATTTTGAAGGTATGGTAAGTATAAGCAATGCTTTAAAGAAGCACTAATGGTTGTGAATTCTCTGCCAGCACTCCAGAATGCTCTAGATCTATCACATTGCATGCAGCCAAAGGTGTTACTGATAAAACATAGTCAGGACCCAAATGAATAAATGAATAATTGCTATTGCAGAATAAAAGTAGTTTCTGACTCTGCAGACATTGGCTTTGATAAATACAGCTGCCTTTCAATGTGTGGCCTGCTTAAATAGAGATCTTGCTACAGGTCTTATTATAGCACATGGGATATATTTGATTAGTTACTAAAATAATTCAAGATGCGCTAGTTTTCTTTTATTTAGAGGTGTAGGCTGGGAGCTCTTTTTTTTTTTCCCACAATGACCTCCTGATTTCAAATGGCTATTTGACGTACATTGTTCATTAACATTTCATATATTCATTGATAAGGAAGATAAATAGCTCCTTGGGTTAGTAATTGCCTATGGAGTTCAATGCCTTCAGATTAAAGAGTCCAGTACAGTACTGATTGAGCAGATTAGAAGCTCTTTTAAGGATTTTAGATTAGAAGGGATCCCTAAATGATATGAACCTAAGGTTAGCTCTACAAAGGGGTTTCGTGCTAGTCTTTGCAATGTAAGCCTCTGGCTTTCTGGCACTCAAGGTGGCATCCAGGCTTTGCACTAGATGCTTTTGTTACTTGGGTTATGCCTGAAGAAAGTTTGGTGCATTATACCGGGAATCATAAGAGGCAGCAAATTGAGGCACTCATTACTTGCTCCTGAAAGGTAGTTAGTATAAAAGGCGGAAAAGGAGTGCCTGCATTACACAGAGCAAAGGAGAACCTTCCTTTTCTGACCCTGTTGGCCATAGTCCAAAACCTTCCCCAGTGGAGTTTCTTCCTCACTTCTTTTAAACCTGGAGAAGCAGGGCGTGGCTGTTTCTTTGTTCAATTGACAATTGACTGAACAGCATCAACAAACAGCCTGAACCTGGAAGACCCGAGTTCGCTGTCTCCCTCTGTCTACAATTTTTCAAATCTGCTTCCTCCATCTTCCTGGAAAGTGTTCTAGGCACCAGACCATAACTCTCAGTTTATGAAAGCATTACATTCTGTACACCGTGTATCCTCCTGGTAAAGAGCAGAAAGCACTGCAGAAGCAGCTTCCTAGGCCACAGGAGAGGTTAGCGCACAGCCACTGAGACAGCTGGATCCTAGATGAACTTTGGCTACCTACCAGAGTAGGTGACACAGCCATCAAATTTTGCAAAAACAGTAAATATTTGGGTCTTATGGGAGAAGGTTGCAAGAAGATCAGCTACCTAATAGTTCTCCCATCAACAAAAGAGAGTGCTGTCTCATTTAGCAAAGATAGCCAACTCTTGTCTGCTGTGCTGTTTATATGTCTGTTTTCCTCTTTTTCACTCCTTTCAACGTCTTACTATTTCATTAAGCCAGTTGATTCATCATTTGAGAGCAGAGAAATACAGCTCACTGAGCACCCAGACAGTTTAATTTAATTTTCTCAGGTTTTTAGATGGGGGCTCAATTTGATGTGACCCCTTGAAATTGAACCCAGGCCTTGCTGTTGCTAATCAAATCCTGGCAGACTGTTACATCAGCAAGAAGAGTTTTAAATTGTAGCAGCATCAGTTTGTAGAAAAGTTTATTTTCTTAGAGCTGATGCGATAATGAACCTTCTCTTTATCCATTTCAGCAGACACAAAATTTGATCTTGGATATAAACAGCTTTGTAGTGAGAAACAAAAAATGAGTCTACTTTTTCATTTATTTATAACAAGGTAATTTCAGTACAAGAAAGATAAAAGATGGAACATCTGACTTTCGGATGTTAGGGTTTTGCCTGCACTTTCTAATTTTTGTTTGGTTTAATATGTTTATTTAGTGCTAGTTTGCACTTGAAAAATTACATATTTATTTTCTCTTACTTAGGTACTCTTCTCTGTTTCTGTGTGGAAAAGCCTTTGTCTTCATTTTAATCATTTGGATAGGAAGGTTATGAGTTATCCCTTATGACTTTTTCTCAGCATTCTACTGCATTCATCAAGGTGTGCATAATTTTGATTGCAATAAATGTAATGTAAATACTTTGTAGGAAGGTAGGGTTCAGATCTGGTTAGTTGGGCAGAACTTGTGCTACACAATTAAAAGAGCTGAACAATCAGGGAACAAATCTTTCTTTCAAATACATATATTTAACCCATGGGATTGATATTTCACCAAGTCACAAGCACTATATGTACGATGGATGATAATTCAATATATATGATTTTCTTTAAAATATTTGGTATTGATTTTAATGATATAAAATATGTATCTTTGTGAAGTGAGTTGATATAATAATCATTAGCATTCAAGTAAAAGTCTGGGAAAGTAAAAATTTTGCACTGCCTTCCCAAATTGTTTTCTGTTCTTCCACATTTTCTCAAATGGCAAAATGTACTTTAAAGGTTTCATTTTTCTCTGAACTATGAATCTGCTGCCCAAGGCAAGAACAAATAGATATGTGGTCAAATCCAGTATAGCAAGTCTTATTTTCTTTGATAATGGCAACTTTGATCTGCCCAAGAAACCTATTCTGGGAAATGTTCCCTGTGATTCTCACTGAAGCTTAAATTGATTAAACCAAAAACAGAAACAGAAAAATGTTTCTCATTGATTTACTATTTACAGTCCTGAGAATTACAGTATCAGACATTGTTCAAAGGTGACTAGATACAGCATAAACTCAGTGGAGAAAATATGCTACAACCAGGATTTAATATAAATTTCAGTTAGGCTCAAGCCAGCAGCTCTCTGAACAGAACTCAAGAACTTGTTCTGTAAAAAAATTCAATGTTTCTTTAGAAGATGACTCCATATCAATGATGATCCAATATCAATAGCAAAATTAATGACAAAACTTAATATCACCAGGGTTTTTCTACCTCAGAGCTCAATTTCTGTTTCCAGAGATTTCCACTGGGAAATCTTGCTGTTTCTGTTATTTTATTTTGTTTGTTTTTTAAATATGTTTCATTGAAAATATAAAACAAAGACAATTTTATGTTAAAATGTATTAAAGAATGTATTCTAACACCACATACACGAGGAAAAAGAACAGCCAGGACAACGTCAACTGCTTTGGCAGTTCTTTTTTATTTTAAGCTCTCTGTCACTACTCTTAATTATTAGTTGTATTACTACTCTATGAACAATGTGCTGTATTCATATATTTGTTCCACTTAAAACAATTTCTGATACTGTATTAACTTCAAATTAAATGCAAGTAATACTAATATCTTTAAGTAATAACAAAATATGGTTACTTCAATAAATTAACATCTGTTATCAAAATCTTCGGGTTATTAACACTTTAGTAATGGAAAAAGAGAACACGTTGGTCTCCAAGCATGTTTGGAAGGGGACATTCATTAATATTACTATACTTAAAAATAAAATTAGTGAGAGACAGGAAAGCCTTAATGACCTCCAAATGGGTCTATGCGTAAGGCATAAGGTAAGATGGAAAGGGCAAAGAACGATGTGGAACACGAACTTCCAGCTTCTGTAGCAACTGTTTCCCTTTGAACCTGTTTTCATTATGAAGAAATTTGAGATTTTGACATTTGGCCCACTATTTCAATATTCTTATTTTGCAAATCATGTATCAAATGAAGGTCTAGGTGGTTTTAATTCATAAAGAAACTTTTTTCAAGGCAAAAAAAAGAGTATAGAATAAAATACTCTGTTAAAAAAAAAAAATGTTTTAGTGTAATGTTTTATAAAATGACAATTAGGGGAAAAAGTCTGAAAAAAAATTCACCTTTACTTTTCATACAATATTATCTTTTCTGATGACCAAAAGCCATCTTCATTACATCCATTAACACCAAAGACATTCTGCACGTCTTTCAGAACTACACATCTTAAGTCTGTGGCAGAGAAAGAACAGAATTTTCACTTCTAGGAAAAAAAAATGTCATGAATAACTATGTTTGCATTGTTTGTACATCAAACATTAGAAAAGAGAGTAAATTCTGAAATTTAGGAAATGAGATGAGCTGCCCAGTGATCTGCTGTGGATTGCCCCCTGTATTTGCTTAATATATTATGGTTTGATACCAATTTACGTGCTGCAACTACATCTCTTATATGGCTTTCTGATTAAGAAGAAAAACTAAAACGAGGTCTAGACTGCATATGCAGCTCAGGTTGAGCCAAATGTAGCTACAAGACTGTTTCCACAATCAATGTCCCCAGATGAGGCTACTACTTTCCTTGCCCCAGTTCTAAAAAGCCTCTATGGAGTCCAAGTGTGATCAGATTGCTGGGATGAATCAGACTGTGGGTCTTGGTATTCTTCAGGTGGATTACTGGATACATGTGACTGGTTTAGACTCTTAATTGCCTGTGCAAGATCTCTGTTGTGCCTTAATAGACTTAGGCTAATATCTGAGTTTCCCACAGTGGAACTAAGAGGCACATTCAAAAAAACAGGTGCCAGCCCACTGGGAGGTGGCCAATAGTGGACATTGTCACACACACACATGCACATGTACACATACATGACTGTGACTGATATTTCCCAGCTGAAACTGACAGCTTGTTGTGCGAGCATTTCTCTCCGACACCATATTCCTGGTGGTGTCTGTGTTCAATTTCCTGCCAGCAAAGCAGAAGGTGAGAGACATTCACATCGTCCGGCTCCAGTGCTCACTGTAGTCTGATGGTGTCCTGCTGTTTGCAGACTCCTATGCTTTTCCTCGCTTCCAGTTCAATGGTTAGCAACCTAGTTTATGACATCTCTTGTCTGAGAACAGACCTTTAGACTGGTGTGGATCATCCAACGAGCCTCGCACCAAACCTCATCAAAAGAGATGGTAACTTTCTTTCTCCAGTGACAAGAGCTCACAGTGGCTAGGGTTCCAGCTGAACACATCTCAGCTATTTGCCTTAGGTTCTATAAATCCAGGCCTGCCACAAACTTTTAACTTAACTTGTGCTGAGTATTCATAGAATTTTTTAGAAGAACAAAAAAGAGAGATTACTGCTACAGACAATTGCGTATCTCCTCTCTGCTACCACAGTTGTAGAACCTCATGTCTATTATGCAAATGAGTTCTGACAACAGGGTATCTGTTACCATTTTGTGCTCCAGTAAGAAAAATTGTCTCTAATATTATCCACAACCACTCCACGTTCATTGCATGCATAGAACATTACACGTTTATTCATTCATTTTTTTGTGTAACAGCTAGAAATTCTGCTCACCTGGAAAATACATTAAAGCCATTCTCTGACATCATAGAGAGATACGTAGTTTGTGCAACCTTATTTTTCAATCAATGAGAATTAAGAGTAGAACATTCATCCTGCTTAAAATACATAAAGATTGTGAACACTCTGTTTCTAGGCTGATGGTGCACTTTAATACCCATGCAACATACATTCAACAAAGTTCTAGATCTAAGATAAAATTATCTAGATTATAATGTTGAGAAAGGACTCTTAGGGCTATAAAGGAATGGAATAATAATTTAACTTGCACTTGAAGAATGACTTCCAATGTTCAGAATTCCTCTATTTCTGTACAAAATACAGTACACCATTTTCAGCTAATAGAGTAGCCCAGTGTGGTAGAGGGATAGATACACTAAAAGATGGCGAGCATAGATGATCAGTAATTTGATACTGATTCTTTTCCAACCCCAAATCTGTTATGAAGTTTACTGTTTCTAAGCATCTCTACTTGCTAGAAAAGAAATCAGTGTTTTCAGGTTTGTTTTACTTTTGTGTTTTATATAAAATGATTTTAAAAATAACATTAGAATATTGGGCTGATCTTTGCACTAAAAATATATTCCACAACTTGTTGTGAAAAAGGACTTAAATAATTCTTTAATTGCATCTGAAGAATTTTTATTTTTTTTTAAACTTCTAAGATGATCTCTTAAAAGATACTACAAATTAACTATTTTGTCTTTCACACATTCTGAAGTGAGGTAGTTTACCTGGTATAAAAAAAGTTTAGAAAGGAACAAGAAACTCCATTTGCATTGCCAGTAAACACACAGTATGTTTTCTGGTTCCTTTAGGAGATTAACAAGACTGTTTCAGAAGACGACAAGATTCACCAAACCAACCAGCCACCTTTTCACAGTATCCAGATGCTTTCTGACACTACTCAACAGTAAATGCTTAGGAAAGAATATACGAACATTCCAAGGATCATAGTGAACTTTCTACAGAATATTCTGTCAGCCTCCAGCAAATTCATTACTCAGGAATTTCCTCAGGAAGAGGGGAGATGTTCCTCATGTCATAAAAACATAATTTAATTTTCTGAGGATATTGTTTTTGGACACATAAAAGGTTTTGGCATCCACGTACCCTATGTCAAGAAATTTTAAAGTTGAACTGCATGGTGTGTGAAGAATTAGGTATCACATTTTGTTTATTATACACCTGGTAACCCTACTTTATTTGCAAGGTCATTTATCACTGCAAACATCTCTAGTACATCATTCTTTGATAACTAGTTCTAGTTCCCTAGAATGAGTGGTCCTCATCTATTTGATCATTCCTTGTAAGGAAACCACTTCGTGCATTTGATTTCTTTGGTCACCTTCCATTGATCTCTTTTCATTTCTACCATATTCCTCAGCAATGGGGGTTTAGAACTGTAAAGCATTCAGGATATGGAAGAACTATGGTTTTATGCAATTAGACAGAGATATTTTATGCTTTATTCATTATTTCTTTTCCAGTAGTTCCTAACATTTTATTAGCTTTATTAGTGCTGCTGAACACTGAGCTAGCATTTTTATAGAACAGTCTAGTTCTTAAGCTCATAGGGTATGCAGAATTTAAAGACTTTTTATTCCCATGCTTATCAACTTAAACCTGTCTACACTGAATTTTATTTGCCATTTTCTGCTTACCTGCTTACCCTCTACTTCTACTATGCTAATGCCAAAGATGCTTCTTTGTTGAGTCTACTTAATTGCCTCAGTTGTGCAAGAAAGACATGCAGTTGCTAAGGAGAATGGTAACCTAAAAGGAAGACTGATATAAAATGAAAAGTCGGCATCTCAGAAACATGTCTGATTTTATTAAATAAGTATAGACATTATATTCATATATCTGACCTGTTGTTTATCTTACTACTCATCTAGTTTCCAGTTTTTATTTCTTTTAAATATCCACAGATATCACAAGTACAAAACAAAGACATAAAAATGATGTTTCATGTATCAAACAAATATAAAACTGAGAAAGAGGTGCTTGCTCTTCATACCACTACCAGTCTTGGACATTTATCCTACAGTTTCACAGATTTACTAAGAAGTTGCATCTGGCTTAATTTTTCCTCTGTGTGACATCTCATTTCTATGGCTCAGAGCTTATGTGTAGAGATTATCAAATGTCAAATGCAAATGCAAAATGCAACCACTCTGTACAAAATAGTCTCTTACTGATATTGAACTGACTATTCCCTTTAAATGTTAATGAAACTGTTGTAATTACTGAAATACCAAAACAGCCTAAGAGCTGGAGATCACAGCTGTAGCCCATTACTCATAAATTTCTTGCACAGGCACTATCTTGGCAGAAAGAGTTGTACAAGAACTTGTTTATCATGCTTCCTTTTTAAGTAATGGATGGAGACCCTGTGTCCAAAGAGCACAGAGAGAAAACTGAGGGACTTTCTTGTTCTACTAGAGAGGTATAAACACTACCCTCAACCAGAATCCCTATCTCCCCTCTCCCCCACTAACCCCACCTTTTTTTCCTGAGACATGAAATCCGAATTACACCATGACAACTACTGAATATACAATAAAAGAAAATAAGCCTCTCTAAATTTTTTTTTTAAATAAAGACATTCTTATTACATTTTAATCTAAAATTTATAATACTTGCTTTTCCCTTTCCTTCACCCCTCCTCCCCCTTTTTTTTTTTTTTTAGCAGGAAAGCTGACTATGTTCAAAAGCAAGACAGGCAGGATGGGAGGAAAATGAGTTAAATACTAGAGGGGGAGGAGGGTACTGTTGCATTTTTTGTGTGATTTTTTTTTAAGGCAGCCCGTGGCACAGATGCAGTGAAAAGGAAAATAGAGTACTTGAGTGGAGTAAGTAACCTCAAGACAAAAAATGTCTAAGGGCTGTGCAAGCATAACTAGGCAGTAAAGAACCAGTGATATCTATACTAAAGAAGGCTGGTGACACCTTGATTCTTTGATCTGTGAACTGTGTGACAGGCTTGCAAACGGATAGTTTATTATCTGGGAGGTGAATAGCAAAGTCCTACAGCGTTTCACAGGGTTAATATGTATAAAACAGCCATTTAGATGTGCGCCAGGAATAGAGCGTGGGAGGAGTTTGCTTCAGCATGCAAGGAAGTTGTACTTGCGTCTGTATCTATATGTATGTCTATGTGTATGTGCTTGTGTGGAGCACTACACGGTACCCAGCTGGTCACAACAGCTGCAACCGGGAAGATCCGTACCGAAGCTGACCATGGAATTGCCAAATCCTCTTAATTCACCTTCTGATGACATTGAAGGTGGCCCAAGCCGATCGGGACCTTGATCTTATTTTCGCGGAGGATCGCTATCGTTACACTCCATTTAAATTCAGGAATAAGCATCTCATGATGCCATGCTCCACTGCATCGGAACTGTATGAACAAGGCAGTCTTGCAGCGAAAGGGAGAGACAGAGAGAGAGAGAGACTTCCCAGGCTGAGAAGAAAAAGAGACACTATCTGGTTTTGTTGTCTGTGGGTTGATTTTTATTTTTAAGAAATCTGCAGCTCGAAGGTATTGGAATAATATTTTTGTAAGCCTTGTCGCAGTGGCAATAAATTTATTTATATCAACAGCAGAGCCAGATAATTCTGCTGTTGTTCTTACAGGGATCTGTTGTTTCATGCATCACATAGGGAATTCCAAAGAGCACCAATCTTCGTGTTACCTGACATTATATGAGCTTAGTCAGCCAAGGCAAATAACCCATCTTTGAAAAGAGCTTACATCTCACCTAAGCTTATTAAAGTGGGCAGTCTTCCCTCAGGTGCAGACACTTGATTTCTTTTATTTCAGTCATATTTGAAAGTATGTTTAGCATGCAATGTACTATTGATGTGTTTTCTGGTTGGTTTTTTTTTAAGAGGTGTCTTTTTATTGCACACAAGTAAATGTGAAACTGCAAAATAGTAATTATTGAGATAGGAAAGAGCTTTGAAAGCATGCTGGTATGAGATGAGTACAGACAGACTACCTGGATTTTTCCATTACTCCACATTCATGTAACTGTGGAAGAGTCAATAGCCAGTCACGGTAATATTTGGAAATAAAAGTGACAAAAATCTTGCTCAGATAAATTAACATTAGCATGATAAAGCATTAGGGACTTGTTTTTTTCCAGATTATATTCTTGAAGCAAAAAAGAAAGAGTTAATTGAAGTGAACAGTTACAACTGTCTACAAAGATATTTTGTAAAAAAAAAATACATCTAAAATGGAAATCCAGGGAAAAAAGATAATATACCTTAGCTGCATGAAAATAAAACTTTGAAATACTAAACTTACATTACTGAAAATAATTCAGTGATTAAAAATCTGAAATGAGAAAAAAAGTAGAATGACAACTTTGCTTGCCTGAAATAGTAATTGGGTAATAAGATATATTTTACTGCAAATCAATTTCCTCTTTCCACTTCAGAAGTACAATATAGCTCTGACAAAGTAGCATCTTTACGGTCCTATGGATTGACATCACAAAGCTGTAGTCTTCTTTGAAATCTATGGAGCTGTGATAAATCTTCATGGCTCTGTATTCTAAAAGAAGAAAGGATTGAAGAAAGGATTAAAGAAAGATTTTCAGGAGCGGATATTACTACACTATCTGGAGATGAAAGGATTGCATTATGGTGGTCTAGCGGTTATCAGTTTTTCTTGGGATTAATAATTAAATAGAATTTATAGCAACGGGAAAATAGTGTTACAGTATAAAGATTTAAACAATAGGAAACTGTTTAAACCATTGGGCTTAAAGATGGAATTATTGTTTATGAATATTTACGGTATGTATAGAAAATCTTCCCTTAAGATGTGTTTTCTTAATTGTATCCCATGTCACCAAGGGAGATAACCATAGAAACACAACCATCCTAAATAGAACTACCTTTGTTTCTTGATAAATATGTGAAATGGGTTATAAAAAACAGCAACTGTCATTCACAGATGCTGATCATGGCTTCTCTGGCTGAGTTGCCATTCTTTAAGAAGAGGGTCTATGATTAGTACTGCTTTCCTCATAGCTATAGGAGTCTTCAAGTGGATTCTCACCTAGCAAATTTTGGAATAAGTGGTCTCTGGGAACAACAGAAAAAAATCAGAAATAACTAGGGACTGAGTTTTCTTGATGCAAACCAGTATGTTTCAGGTTACATGGACTGGTGGATGAAAATCTGTCTTGTTTCTGTGAGAAAATTGGGCAGGTCTGGGTTCTCACTCGCTTGTTCTCTAGTTTTTCAAGTTAACTGACAAATATTTTGTACATGCAGGCTTTTGGGATCATTCTACAAGGGGACAGATACTACATGACTTCTGTGGATGTGAATGTTGACCCCCATCATATCATCTGGCAAGGAGTTCTGCTACTCATTTGATTTCCAAGGTCCAGCTCAGCAATATATGAGGTCCTTATGTATTCTTGGACCCCTAGGCTTAACACAATATTTTGTCTCAAGGTCTGAAGGTAAAAATTCAGAATGAGGAAATAGGTTCATCATCACTATAAATATTTAAAATCTAGCCTTTCTTCATATTCTACTCCTGCTTAGCTTTGTAAAAGGCTGTATTTAATGTGTTTCAGCAGCAAAATTTTATGAAATGTTTTGATGAAACTAAGGCAAGAGTTTTTAATATTGTTTCATTTTCCTCTTTTTTTTTTTTTTTTTGTTTCATTTTTGGTTTTGTTTTTGGTTTGGGTTTTTGGTTTCTGGGGTTTTTTTTTTTTCAAAATTCGTAATTCAGTCTAATTCTTCTAATTTTGCACAAAGAGCGGATGTCAGGAGCTATCATCCTCCGTATTATCAGTGCATCAGATGATACTAAAATGTGAAGCAGAAACAAGAAGTTTTTCACGGTAGCCCCAAATCTTTTGCATAGCAGAATACATTGGCTCCATTACCAAGGGATACTTTATATCTTCAGAAGTAGGCTAAAGTTAATCCATGTTGAAGTATGACAGGGATCAATAAAGCTGCATCAAAGTTGTATGCCAAATTCCTTTTGGAATAAAGCCATTCCTTTCAATAAAGTCACTGAAAGTTAACATGAATTTTTATGAGGTACTATTGCTCCCATAAAAAATAAACTAACAAATATGAAGCAGAATTTAATTACCACATGTAGATATGTATGGAGGTATAACAATTACAATACATTGATTATAATATGTTTAAATAACAGTCTATTATTAATGTTCCATATAAAGAAAAGTGAAAATTACAGTACACGGCGCTAAGAAGGCAGTTGTCAAAGATTCAACTAACAGTTTTAAGGTATTTTAAATAGCTGTATAAACTTGATGTCTTTCAGATTTAGGCTTGCAAATAGAGGGTCATATAACAAAGCATTCTCTCACATAAGGCTATTGCTTCACTGTTGTTTTTCTTCCTAAGCTGGTCACATCAGCCTCAGAAAAATAGGTTTACAGGGAGTTCAAAGGATTCCAAGTAAGCATGAAGAAAATATCTCAAGAGACTTCTGTGTCAGGCCATGGAAATGAACAGATATCCCTTGATCTAAAAGTAAAGCCAAAACCATCCGAATACACTTAGTATTAACACTCTGGTTCTTTATTATGCTTGTGAAATAACCACACATAGGACAAAGTTGAGATTTTTACCCAGATAGTCAATTGGTTCAAGTCCACATCTTTATTTCAGCTGAAGAAACCTATTATTAGCTCAAACAGCAACTTTCCCAGTTGAAAACACATGTAACATTTTAGCAAGCTAGATTTATGTCAGGTAGGTCATGAACTTTTATTGTATTCCTGTGGTAAATAACATAAACAAGCGGGAAAGCTGTTGACCACTTGTAGTGAACTGGCTCCTGTATTTCAGTTTGAAGACAGTTTAAATGAAGCAAGCGGAGAAAAGCTTGCATAAAGCTGTAGAAGCTACAACAAATTGATTTTTTCCACTGCTTTTGCTACCTCATGGAATTTCCACAATGTGAGCCAAACATAGTTCCAGTTGAGATTTTTCTTTCTATTTTAAGAAGAAACTATACACTTACCACAAAATATCTTGCACATATCCAAAGTCTAAAGAATTAACTGGGTAAACACTTCACTAAAGAAACAAAATAAATATTTTTCTGCTTATATTTGTTGTTCATTTGCAGTAGCATTTTGCCATTTTCCAACTCACTGAGTAGGCATCGCATATCGAGTTCTCTTGAACAGAGTGCACTTCTCAAAGGGTTATCTGTTTCATACCTGAAAGTATTACACAAAGGCTTATAATTAAGGGCATGATTTGTGAAGCTAGGCCAGCAAAAAGCTTTTAAATCCCTGGCAACTGCAATCCTATGCGTCATACTTTACGCAGTGGTGTGACCAATGTTTCCAATCTAGCTTTCCTCCTTGGACTTTTTTTGGAGCATTTAGAGCTATCTCAGATGTCTAGATCTTGCTTTGCCACGTGCAGTACAGTCATATTCTCGGGACATACCCATATTGCAATCAGGAGTGTGACACCTATATGCATAAGCACAGCTGTGCTAGCTTTTCTCTAGTTGGCTCAAATACCAAGAGACATGTTGCAGCATTTCAGAAGTTACTGTATTTGCTCTGAGCCGGTGCGTATTTATATGACTGGTTCACCTTTTTTTAACTACTACTACTATTTGGCTTGAAATGGCTGAATGTATGTGGATTTTGAATATATACCATATAGCTGGACTTGCACCCTTAGGATGGTTTAATCTGAGCTAAATAATCACTTGCTATATGCACCTTCACCTGTCAGTTCATCCCATTCTGAAATATAGGAGACAAAGAGCGAAACACTATCTGCAAGGTTTTTTCTCCTCCAGTGACCGTAAGGTGAAGATGATTAGCACAGATAATTAGCCTGGACTAACTGTCTTACTTTCAGTTGGAAAAAGTTAGGTAAGGTGGATTTCATCCTGAATGATTAGTTTATTTCTTTGCTGAGCTGAATATTGAAGATGATAAGGCTATTTAGAAAAAATCTGATTTCTACTGGACAGGTGGAGATAGTCTTGCTTTCATCACCAGTGTCCCCAGCTGCTCACCGCCTCAAGAGGAGCCACAACTTCAGTTCATGAATCCAACACAGAAAAAAAAAACAAAACAAAACAAAATAAAATAACAACAACAACAAAAATTTTGTTTCCATCTGTATCAGTTCCTTCCTCTGGTCATACACTTACTTGTGCTTCTAGAATAAAAAAAGATTGAGCAACTTTAGAAGGACATGAAGAAAAGGGGAATTGCTTCTGTTTACAACTGCACAGATGTATGCTAGAACAAAGGGACTGTAAAACCATGCTCTCAAAAATACTGGCATTCCCTCTTGGCCGGTTTAAGTGTTCTAACAGCGAGTTTGCTGTTTGCTGTGAATCCCAGCTGAGCAGCCTGGCTCTCCTCCATTTAATACCGAGGAAACATTAGGGCATGAAGTCAGGTTTGTGAAGTCCAAGTCTAGAGAAGGCGCTTGGCTTTCAGGCACTGCTGCACAGAGCATCACAATTCCACTGCACCTTTCCTGAACCTGAGCCCTGTAGCAACCACGCCTTTCCTCCTGAGTTGTTGCTGATGTAGGATTGGATCCAGCCTTGGCACAGTTGTGCTGCTAAACTTCACAAACAAGGATTCAAAATCATCACTGCTCCTAGTTTTACATTGTTCAAATCAAGATCCAGATGCTGATTTCCTCTTGGCAGCAAAATCCCTGGAAGACCCTTCTGGACCCCAAAGTAGTTCCTCCAAGCTCTCCCACAGCTGCATATGAACATTCCCCACCAGTCTCCCACCTCTCCATGTTAGCTCTTTGGACTGCAGTTTCACTTTTTAAGAAGGGGCAGTTAGGCACCCACACAGAAAGGCTCCCCGAGTGCAAAAAGGCATCAAGGCTGTATAAAGAAATGCATTTGTCCTACCATTCACCACCACCCCCAAGCACACACACACACAATACCCCCAAAAAAGAACAAAAATTTGATGGTACAGGAAATGCTGTTGTAGAATTTTATTTTCTTTTTTCTTTTAATTTTCTTTCCTCCACCCCTTCTCCACTGAGAAAGTGTTTCTGGAATTCAGGGGGCAGGGGCATATGTTCTCTACTCTTTCTTTGGAATGACATTATGTTACGAAAAAAATGCGAATTCTGGAATTTTATTCATGTGAGATTTTATTTAACACATTCCCATCTGCTAATTTTTTATTATGAAAAATATTACTTTGTCTTAGTAAGTCAGGTATGACCCCCCGCCCATAACAATTATTTTTAACTATTTACAGAAGCTGTGTTAAAAAAGTAATTTGTAATTAGAGTAGTGAAATAGTTAAACAGACTAAGCATATATTGAATAACTGAACAGACACATTTAATCTGGAATGATTTACAGGGAGACCCACATTTATTTTTTTCTTCCAACGCAATGTTCCACACTCTTAATCTTTGTACTTGCATACGTCAAAATAATAGAAATTAGTCTTTAAAATGCATAGAACAGCATAAAAATCCACATTCCTTCTCTGAATATTCTTAGATATGCTTGTGTCTTATATGTGTGCATGTTTATGCATGTGATTATGTCTACCTGTGCCAATGAATATAAATGTTTCTGATGGTGGAAGTTTGCAAGGAACGTGATTCATACATGTGAAATGTTGATTATGTGTATGTTTGTTAGCATCCATTTGTATGAGCCACAACGCATGAATCAAAGCACTTTAATCTACAAAGATATTCCACACTGCACAGCTTGGTTGCCATAGCATTTATCACACAAAGTCTAGCCCCAGCTCATTGCTGAATTAAAGAATACATCTCCAGGCAGCTAGATATACAGCACAAATTCTATAATATATTCTCTGGCAGAGAAGCTATGTCAATATAGCAGCCATTCCCACCCCACAAAACATGGATTTTTTTTTTTTTTTTTTTTTAAAGTATTCAGTCATGTCTGGATGCAGAGAGAAGCAGATCTTCTGCCTCTTATGTATACGCATTTCTGAGTTTTTGGCTCCTTTTTGCTTAATTTAGAGCTTAACTGAAATTGCTTTTTCTGTTGCTCCCTCATCTTCCTAGTAGCTATATAATGGGAGTAATCTTTATCATTCTGTTACATAATGTGTGTTCTCTTCAAGTCAGAATCCACACTGAAATTTTATTGGGCCATCAAATGTTAAAGGTCAGCCAGCTCTCCTATGACACTTCTATCATCAGGAAAACCTGCTAAGTGGGATTACCGCCCTGGTTGTAGGCAGTCTAGGTTCAAGTTGTTGTTATACCTCAGATTCCTTGCATGGCCTTTGGCCTAGCCATTAATAGTATCTGAACATCAGTGCACGGTACTCATCTTCTGTAATAAAGGGCAGAGATGTACCACACAACACCACTGGAAAGAAGAGTGTTAAAAACTGCCCTTCCCTAGAATTGAGGCCTCATGTCTTAAAAGGCCTTATGTCTACATAAGAAAATGAAGCACAATCCAAAAGCAGTCAGGAATGGTGCTAACACAATCTCTAGGTCTTCATGCACATTTTAAGAGAAAACTGTAAACACCATGAAGGTTTGGACTGGAATTCAATTCTGAAAAAGCTTGAGCCATGTTCTGTGTCATGCAAGAAACCTGGTAATAAACTTCAGCAAAGAATGGCTAATATCCAGACCCAAGTGAAGGGTAGACATGCTATAGGTCTGAACTACTGGCACTGATCAAGTCAGAAACATCTGGTGTTTCAAGCAGGAAGTGGTTCTTGGGCTGCAGAAGTGCTTCTGGCTTTCACCTCCTAAATTCTGCCACTCTGCCACGTCAGGCATCTGAATCATTTTTCAGACAGCTGTAGTTTTTAATACTTGTGTCTGACAGTACCAACTGAAATATGGCAAAATATCTGTATTGGTGCTTTGTACCACATTATGACACAGATGACATAATTTAGTTTTAAATGGGGAGTTTATCTTAAAAGTGGTTTCTCAGTATGAGATGAATAACCCACCTGCTGGAAGATTTGGTTGGGAAGAAGAAGCAACCACAAAAAAAGTATGCAAATAACATTGCAAAAGAATGCTCCTTGGACATATAAAGGTTTATTACACAGATTAAAGGATTGTTATTGTCTAGCAGCAACACATGTGCTTTGCCAGAGGTTTAGAAAACTTTTTTTGCCTGATAGCATGGAATAGGATTTATGAGAGGGGAGCAGCATCTCCTGATTATACCAGATGGAACAGCAACAGACATCAGTTTAGAACATTAATTCTGACAGGCACAGTGGCTGAGTGATACTTGGAGCTGTTGCACTGAACTAGGTTGTGTTCCCAGAGGAAACCTCATGTGACCTCAGTTAATATATTCCAAAAAAATGCAAGAAATTTTGCTTTCTTCTCTTCTGTAACAGAGTAACAGTTTTGAAGTGGACAAGAGGTAAGACAGACACTCATTTAGACCTTATAGTCTACTTGCTCAGTATGTTCTCCTATAAGCTATTTGGTATCATGAGGAAAATTGTGCTCAATCTCCTATTAGTACCAGTAAACTGATACTGAAGAAGAAGAGGTCAAATTCACGTGTGCTGCAAAATGTGTCACTTGGGAATATTGAGAGGCAGGAATATCAATCATTTCTGCATACTCTCTACCTTTTATAACATATTTGGACAGGGAGTATGGACAAAAAGAACAACTCAGGAGTCTGATTTCTAGGTTATGGAAGTATCTAGTAAATCAACAGGGGTGATGGAAGTCAGGAAAAGAGCAGCAAATAAAGGAACAGCAATACTATTGATGACTTCTTATTTAATTTATATTTTAAGATTTTGTCTACATTAAAAGTTTATTCTTACTACCCATAATTTCATCAAAATTACCTCCAATTCTAAATAAATTGTGCTCTTAAAGTGTGAAACTGTTGATCTATCTGTATAATTTGCTAAGAAATTTGTCTGCCTTCTTTGAAAAGACACTCATTTGTCAAAACTTAATTCTCTATTGCTTTTATTTACCCTAGCTGTTGTCTGTAAAACCAGACCATACTGATTTATATGAGAGCCAGCTAACAGTGATATACCCCATCAACTTTAAATTAAAAAGGAGCACAGTATGAAAGAAATTCAGTTAATTGCATCAGATCATACCATTGGGCCAAGCAGTTCAGGTTCAGACATTGCTCTGCACACAGAAGGGAAGAAATGAAAATGCTAGATAAGTGAAAAAAACAGGACAGAAATAAGATTTAAAATAATGTTGATGGCACAGCCATTTAATAAAGTTTAGATTAATTTGTATTCCTCCTTGTGTTTCATTATAAACGTTCCTTCTTTTAACTTCGTGTCATTTAAACGGCAGCACTCCAGTAGTCCAAAGACAGCACCTTAAAATAGTCATGCAAATGTGGTGACAGGAACAAAGCAGCAGATCTGAAATTTTTAGTGCCAATCATTTGCATTCCAGCAGCGCAGTGCCTAAAACTTTGTAAACATTTGTTTAGAAACATTTGCATGTGATAAACATAAACAATAAAACCAAAATTGTTCTTTAAATAAGCCCACTTGCTGAACTGTTTAAAAACCAGTGGGGAAAAAATTGTGGTAGTTTAAAATAAGAAATTTTTAGAAGAGTCAATTTATCAAAGCTTCTGAAAGAATAAAAGAAAAAAAATCTGCATTCACACTGCACTCAGATAAAAGTCTTAGTTAAGTCTTTTGCTCCTCCTTTCAAATCACAAGGAAATTAGAACTAAAGTTTTATTCTCACATACAAAGCTAAAATCAAGAGCATCTAAGAATTGGTCAATTAGTTTTACTAGGAAAGAGTGTAAACTGTACTGATATGCATGCTAGTTTTGTTTTGATTTTTGCATATTTTTTGAATTTTACAAAAAGATAGAAAAAATCATTTTCTCCAATAAATCTTCATTCTAACTAGTTACATAAAACAAACAAGAAGAGCATCTCTTTGATGCATTGCTGATGATGAGTAGCCTCTAAATTTCCCTTTCAAAACCTCATAAAGGTTGTGTGGAATAAAATGTCTTTTGTTTGTACTACCATAGGTGAATCCCAAGCTCATTTTGCTAGCCCATAAAAGTTAATCTGTAGCATTTGTAGGATTACTGAAGCTTTTAATCTCCCAATGTTTAAAAAAAAAACCCAGAAATTCAGATTTATGTAAGCTCAATGTCCTGCAAACACGCTTCCCATTTTATAATCAGCCTTAATCAGACCAAAAAGTTTTGATGTCTGTTTTCTAAACACATCTGTATTATTCTTATTTTTGTCTTGAAATAGTGAGTGTTTCTCATACCACAACCAGGCAAACAAGCTTATTCTGGCCTGGAGTCTTTAATGGTAACATGCCTTTGTTAAATTGAGTTAAATTAAATAATAATTGCTTCTTAATTTAAAAGATTTAAAAGCAATAAAAAACCACATACTGTGAGACGTATTCCTTTCTTGCATTTTACAGTGAAATTTTTCTGAAGTCTCCTTTACATATATATTGAGTTTGGGTGTGGGGATTATACTGGTACGGTTTGTCTCTCAGGCTATAATCAAAACTTTCATTGCTTCTATACAAATCTATTGGTGAGGAAATAAACAACGAAAGTTTTAGCTACATGAGGAGCTAATGACTCAAGGCTTAGTAGACAGGTGACAGATTTTCAAAAAAATCAACATACACAATGATATTTTTTGTCTGTAGGAGATATGGGCAGCAGGAATTAGTAATTTATATGTCATCTATCAACACAGCAGTTGAGTCCGTCAAAAGGAATGAGCAAGTATAATATTAGATGCCCACTAGTGTGAGTTATAGGGAACCTACCTTAGATGGTGTAGGGTCTAGTATGAGGTAAGGATGAATAGAAGAACTATCAAACAGAGCAGTTTTACTTATTTATCTCAGGGAAAATGTCAAAAGTTAAATCAATAAATAATATTTATTTTTATATATATAATATTATATATATAAAATTACCTAATTTTAGTGTGCTAAATACTAATTTTACGTATGCTAAAAATCTTAAGACAGTGTTTCCAATTGAGGGCCTAAGCTATGTATCCCTTGATACAGAAGGAAGAGTTTGAGATGCAGTAATATGTTTCCATTCATGACACAGGAATATAATTATTTTCCTTGGACGGCAGGGGTTAAGAATGAGGGAGTTCAAAAAGTATGTCAGGGTTAGTACATGTAGGGGAGAATGGATTTTGAGTTTTGATCATGTATATTGTATGCAGCAAAGGCATTTTTATGATATTTCTGCATAACTTTTGCAATAATTTTGCACTCACTGTATATTTCTGAAGTAAAAATTAAATGGTTAAAAATCTCTACAATTTTTTTAATTTAGCGCATTTTTTATAATAGATTTTTATGTGCATACAGTAATAATAAATTATTCTTTTTTGTTTTAAAATAAAAAGTTGAGCTAAACCTTGGAAATATTGTCTTCTTTTTGTCCTTTTTTTTTTCCACTGGAGAAAATATAAGGACCTATATTCACTTTCAAAATCTATAACAAAAATGTTATAACAGACATTTAGCACAACCACTCTGAAGGCCATCTTCCTGACATAAATAGTTCATATGCAGATTTTCTTTTATTTTTACAAACTATGTGACTAAAATAATTTGCAGTGATCCAAACCAGCACCCGAGTTTCTCCCATCTCATAACACGCCAATAATTTTTTTTCGATGTTTTGATTTACTAAGACATAGTAGCTGATTCAAATGATTCTAACAAAGGTAGTAGACTGTAAAACAAAAGTATGTTATAGAGCTTTTCATCATACACAAAAAGCTATTTTATTGACTTTATTAAACTTTTGCTTACAGTCAAGTGTTTTTTCTTAAAATACAATTTATACTAAAACAAAACCTGAAATATCCTGTTATTCTTCAGAGGACGATCTTCCATTGAGCCTCTATTCTTGGCCTAGCACGAGTGAAATAAGGTTCTTCTAGAGTTTCACCTCTACGTGGAAAGCCCTGCAATCCTTACAGAGGCATATGGTTGCAGTTACCTTAAAGGTCTCGTTATTGCCCATGATTATGAGGCAGCACCTCTACTGTCTCTTTCTTCTGTACTTTAGTTTACTATTTTGGTTTTAGTACATCATGCTCTTTCTTCCCCTCTCCGCCTTCCACCTGGCCACCCACCCTCTCGATGTGTCCCTTTGACTTTTGATTTAAGACAGTTTAATCAAAGCAGATTATGCAATTTATTTAATTCTTGGTATTGGTTAGTTCTGCAACACAAGACCCTCTTTTCATCTGTTTAGAGGCCTAAACCAACTGTTACTTGATCTGCTGAAATCTGTTCAGCCATGTTAAAAGGGGAAGAAACACTCTCTCAACCTACAACAGACAGAGATTTCTAAAAGCTATTCAACACACAGCTTCTTCTCAAAACAGCACTGTAAGAAAGCAGAAGCTGGAGAGCATTTGCATCTCCTCAGTATGTCAGCAGGGGCTTTATCAGATCAGGCAAGTGGTTGTAGAGACTGCCTCTTGATTGAATTATTTATTTAGTGCTCTGGTTTCCCAAAAACTCACCAGCCAATTTAAAGTTCTGTCCTAACTCTAAGAACACAGAATGCAAGGAATGTGTTATATCAAGGCTTGTATATGGTCTGCCTGTTCAAGAGGAAGAAGCCTTCCAGTAAAGTAAGGAATCAAAGCAATTTACTAAGACATCTATAGTCAAACTGAAATTTATATTGATAACCCCTTCATAAGTGCAAGTCTGTATTCACTCTGATACCAGTTCTCAACTGACCTTATCTACAACATTTTATATCCTAGTCTTGCATAGCTTTACGTTTATTGCTATGACAGTGAAAAAACCTGTGCCATTTTCCAGGAGACAATTAGTATTTACTACAGCAATTAATTCATCACTTCTTTCCTAACCTTCAGCAACTCCTGGCACCAATTAAATAACCTGTGAAACCAAAATTTGCATCATAGTTAGGGTAAAAGATAAGGATGGGTTCATTTAAAAAAAATGGAAGAGAAAAATATGCAAACACTCTCCACCAGCACTGTTGAGTACGTGTACTTCCGGTTACACAAGAAGAAAAAAACAACCCTGCCACAGAAATCTGCTATCTACACATCCAACCATGGAAGAAGCCACAAGCAAATCTGATCCTTATTGCAACACCTTGACACCTGTCATTGATTTTCCTGCACTGAGAGTGCTTAATTGGTTTGTTTGCTGTATTGAAAATAACGTTTTTTAGGCTCTTCAAAAGAATACAACAATCTTTACCTGACTGCTATCTCTCCACAGCTATAGCAGATTGAGAATCTGAGGAGGGATGTGTTGCAGTCATCTATAGATCTTTGGTATCATACAGCTAAGGTCTTGGCTTCTTACCTTCTGATGAACCTTGCCACTTTTCATTTATCCTTATTAGCAGTGGACCCCGGCAACTCTATGAATGATGAGTAAAAATTAACTTCAACAAATTCCAGAGCAACAAATATTCATGAGTGGTTTTTCCATTTCAAATTCGATGTTGGAAAGGGAGCAAGATGTGCTTAGATATGATCTCTTTCCTGATAAGGATTTCAAATTAATGCTTTTTCTACATGCTCCCATCAAAGATTCTGGCCTGAAATGTTTTGTGAGTGCAGCAATGAGTCTGTATTTCCACTTGGGTAATTATTTGATTGATACATGCTCTTCTCACATGCAGAAGAATATTTCTTCTTCCTTTGGACATTAGACCAGAAATGTTTCCTATTTATCCTCACGATCCCGAGGCTTTTGAGAATGTTGAAATGAAATTCAGCAAATATCGTGACAGCAGTATGACCAAGATTCTTGATGCTTAGACTTGATGAAGCTGTCTTCCTGGTGGATTTCGCTCGCCTACAACTTCAGAACAATGGCTAGGTGGCTTCCATGGAGAAAAACTGCTTTGAAGATGTTTGTACTATTCATTTAAAAAAACCAAAAAAACTCCAAACAACCAAAAAAGCCCATCCTCCCCAAAACCTTCAGTGATAGGAGTTTACAAGTGTTTGAGTACCTTGTACTACCCATTACCTCTGCAAACACCAGCACCATCAGTTTCTAACCATGGTAATCAGTGGTAGTGAGTCTAGATTACATGTGGTTGTGATTTGTGTCACTTTCTGATGCAAGCTGTCTGGAATTCTTTTCCCTATTGTGATGAAATTTCTAAAAGTGATTCTCATAGTTTTCCACCATTCAGACAACATGTATTTCCTGAGGAAATAATTTTCACTTTAGCAGTGCTACTGTTGGCCCACACAAACCTTCTTTTGCTAAGATATCATTGTTCTTAATGGCTGTTAGATGAGCCTAAAAATCAACAGAAACCATCCAATTTTTTTAAAATCATCTACTATTACCCTGAATTTCTTCTGCATCAACCTTTTATGTTGATCAGTTTCTGAATCCTCTCTTTGAACATTCTGGTCCTCAAGCCCGAACATAGTTCTGACCTAACCATGTTCTTTTACTCAAGATGGCAGAAGTAAACAGAAAAGTGTTCTGACCCTGTAATTTGAACCACTAGAGAACACATAACTTCTGGTATGTACCTGTTGTTAATGGTACCACATATGTCCATTCTTGTGAACAGCAATGTGATTATACTTCCACTACTGCAGTAGCATTCTAATACATCTGCACAAGTTTTCCTTTATAAATCAGAAATCCATTGATGAGTTAGAAGTCCTTTTTTCTCCAAAAGTTTAGACTAAATCTTTATAAAGCAGTCACAATTCAATAAATGGTCTAGACACAAGTTACATTACCACTCCTGGTTTGTAATTTACCTGATATAATGATACCTAGTTCAGAGGTGAGCATCATGGAACAATGGTTTCAGTTTTGGAAAACATCCTGAACATATTTAATGGCAAATATTTTGTGTAGTTTTTATATATTTTTATTACAACTGTCCTATTGTAGAGATACAGCTGAAGGGAAACTACGCCTAATGAACACTTTTTTGCACTGGGAATTGAGACTACTTCAAACCTATGGAACTTCAAAATTTATAGACTTTTTCTTTTCTCATTTTGCCATAACTACGTATCATTACTTGGTCCAAATATTTAAATAACTGCAAATCTTCTGACTTTTTTTCTTTCCAGACTGTGAATACAGCTATAGATTGATAGACTGGTTCTCAGGCTTGATGTCTGATCCAAAACCATTAACTCCAATGGCCTTAGGATCAGACCCTTAGAGATCTTGGTTGCAATATCCACTTTCCAGTAATATGTGCCGCATAATTACATGCAGTCTTAAAACTGATTCCTGCAATCTCTGCTCATTATTCATTTCCAATTTAATATGTTTCCATGCATGGCTACATTTTGTCACTTACTTTTTATCTTGTTTTCTATCTAGCGCCTTGTCTTATCTGTGACTCTTTACCTCGTTAGTAATCTCTGATGTGTAATCTTGCCAAATGCTTCTTGAAAATCCAAGTGTAATATATCTGAAAAATCTCACTTATTTGTGATGTCAGTGTTATCTTCAAAGAATTCTAACAGGTTATTTAGGCATGACCCTCCTTGACTGAAGTTATTCTGGCCAGCTTCAATGAACTATACTTTAGCAGGTATTCTCCTACTGACCTTTATGAATACTTTTTCCCTAAAGCTCATGTTAAACTACATGGCGTACACTTTTTTGGTTTATCTCTTAAGACCCTTTTTTCTAATAATGGACTTATATTTGTTGCTTCTCAGTCGTCAGAAATCTCTTCCATAACTAGTGAACTTCAAAAGCATACCATTTCAAGAGTCACCAACACCATACTTTGTTTTTCATGAAATATATTTATATGTGAAAGACATCCAAATCTGTGGATAGCTTTGGTTCCTCTTGACTGTGTTACTAAAGAAAAATTTATAAAAACACTATGTTAGTAACTACACAAACGTAAGCATACAATAAACATTTGCAACTTCTATAAATCATCAAGGAAGGTTTGGGAGGAGAGGGAAAGGACATCCAAATCACAACTTGCAGCTGTCATAGATGAGTAACAGGTTTGGGGATTCTCCTATACATGGCAATTAGTTCTAACCAGCTATAATGCTCCCATATATTAAAAAATTAAAAATCATTGTCTCTACCTGCTTTAGCTCCTCCTTGAATAAATAATCTTTTCTTAAACAGCTCCTTGTCCTTTTAATGTATAAACCTCAAAATCTATAACTGTGTACATATTCTGGCATTTCTTTATCTCCATAATGTTCACCGACACTATTTTAAGAGTTTGGAATATTTTATATTTTAACTAGGTTGGTTGCAGAGGATAGTTAGAAATTCCATTCTCATTTAAAATTCTTTTCCCTATAAAAGGAAATTTAGCCAGGATAAAAATTGGCACAAGATATTTTCACTTGGCTCATGGAATATTTTTGAGTTTACATTTTTATAATATACTGGAAGTTATTGTCTAGCCTTATTTCAGTGAACATTTGAGCATAGCCCCAGCAGCAGGAAGCAAAAAAGTCACAGGAAAAAAGAAATTACATTTTTCCAGGTCAGCCTACCACTGGACTGTTGCAACAGGAATTTGTCTTTCTGCTTTTTTAATCATAAATTCCATTCTGGAGTTTGCAAACTTCTGCCTTGTAAAATGTTACCTCAAAAAGAGTATGCAACCTTTCTTCCTATGTTTTCTCCAAAACATAGAATCATAGAATGGTTAGGGTTGGAAAGGACCTTAATATCATCTAGTTCCAATCCCACTGTCATGGGCAGGGACACCTCACACTAGGTTGCTCTAGGCCCCGTCCAACCTGGCCTTGCACACTGCCAGGGATGGAACATTCACAGCTTCCTTAGGCAACCTGTTCCAGTGCCTCATCACTTTCGCAATAAAGAACTTCCTTATATCTAACCTGAACTTCCCTTGTTTCAGTTTAAACCCATTACCCCTTGTCCTGTCACTACTGTCCCTAATGAAGAGTCCCTCTCCAGCATGCTTGTAGGCTCCCTTCAGATATTGGAAGGCTGTTATGAGGTCTCTGTGCAGCCTTCTCTTCTCCAGGCTAAATGGCCCCAATTTTCTCAGTCTGTCTTTGTATGGGAGGTGCTCCAGCCCCCTTATCATCCTTGTGGCCCTCCTCTGGACTTGCTCCAACACCTTTGTGTCCTTCTTATGTTGGGGACACCAGAACTGAGTGCACCCTAGGTGGGAGTTCATGAGAGCAAGGGTAGAGGATCACCTCCTTTGACCTGCTGGTCACACTTCTTTTGGTGCAGCCTAGTATACGGTTGGCTGGGCTGGAGCACACAATGCCAGGTCAGGTTCTGTTTCTCATTGACCAACACCCCCAATTAAATGGTCTGAGAAACAGAAAATGTTTCTGTGGTTGAATAAAAAAGTTCATTCCTTAAAGCCAGAGTGGGAGAAATCAGCAGTTTTATTGACATTTCCATCTTCAAGTAAACTTTAAATAAATGGTATCATCAAAAGATGATCAAATTCTATAAAGCTGATGAGGAAACTGGATGCGGCAGAGCTAACTGGCTAGTGAAACCTGTGACCTAGCAGTGTCTGAGTAGATAAAGATATTCCACCAGCTTCAAACCTGAACCTGCTGCAGTAAGATGAGAAAGCAATAAGGAGTATTGGATCTGATAGCTAGTTTCACTAGATGTGTTTTGAGTAAGAGAAGCATTGGTAAAATCCAATCCAACAGCCGTTAAAGTCAAAGACAGTAAGGATTTGGGAAAGCCATGGATATACGAAATACGAAACTAGGGGGCAGGGCTGCGAAAAGGAGCAAAAGTCAAACAAAAAAACCTAACAACTATAAAAAGGTAGTATAAAGTTTCCCGCACAGAGGACCTCTTGGATGACAGGATTCTCCAAAATTAGACTCGAAAAGGCAACGGAATCCTTATGACTCAACTGTGAGGAAATGCATATGGTAATACACTGACAGCGTGGGTAAAAGGCAAATTGTCAACAGACTATCATACACAAAAGGAGGAGAAGGCCTTGATTAGTAAGATATAAATCTTTCTCTCCAAGAAACAGGAAAAAGGAACCAAGAGACTGGGAAGTCTACTTGCACATAGGCTAGGTATGTCTCTGAACAGTGCTCAGCTGGGCACTCAGAATGGGGCACTTTACACGTCTTGACCATTACCCATTTGCTCACATTCTGCCCATGAAAATTGCAGGTACTGAAATGCACACACAGGAAGGAAAATGCAATGGAATTGCCTTATTATGGTCACAGATAAGAGCTAGAACATAGTGCAATTGTAGTGCCACAAAGGTTTGATTTGAGTTTTTAAAAACAAACAGCATAGTGTCCAAAACAGACAAACCCATTCAAACTCATGTGGTTATCGCCTCAGATCAGTATTATCATGCAGTGGAAGCCAGGGTCCCTGAGGGAAGAACATGTAGTAACTGTTGGCAACTGTTGACTATTTAACAGAAACCCTTGTCTGGAAATAATCAACTGTAGAAGAGAGAGCAGAGAAGCCTGGCTGGTGACAAGTAGTTTTAAAAGTTAATGGTTGCCTGGAATTATTAGTGAGGAAAGATAATTTGACTACCTGTCCTCTTAGCAAGAGATCCTGCTAAGACCATGTGAAGTAGATACTCGTGTTTCAGTAAACAATTTTTGACAGTCAGAGTATTTCAGTTCAACACCTTGCTTTTCTTGCATTACTTTAAAGGTATAGTAGTCATTTGATTAATTACAGACATATGTGTCTCTCTTTGCCACTGATGGCTGTATTTTGTATGCTCTGACATCAAGCTTTTAATGTATAAATAAGTAGACTTTAAATGTCATTTGCACCATCTGTAATGTCACTGTGTATCTTTTCTCCGTTTTCTTAGAGTGCAATAATTCAGTGTTTGAAATTACAGAGATTCAGGTTAACGCTACAGGTAGTGCAAGGTTTGAGAGATATTTTACTCCTATTCTTTTTTCTGCTCCGTACATCTTGCAGCCTTTACTATTTAAATAGTGATCTGTTCCCACGCAAACAAGTGGGAAGTTGTTATAAAGATGATGCTATTTTAACATTTATGTAAATCTCCAGTGATACTCTATGGAAAAAATGAAATAAAAAAAAAATAAATCCATTTCCTCAGTGTTTCTCCCTATTTGCAAGGTTGCTACAGTATGTTTCATTGCCAACTGAATTCTTGAGTTTCTATATGACAGATTTGGATATTCTCAGCTATTTAATTTTTGAGTAGACCCAGTTATCAAGCTATTTTTCATGACAAGTTAGTGAAATAAACAACACATTAAACAGAACAGGAGAAAATAAAAGCAGACAGTTCATCGTCTCTCTCACAAAGAAAATATATCTGCAAAATCATCCTGTTACCTGTGCAAATGTATGCCACCATCATCACCATCACCTGGGTATTCAACCCATTTCAGCCTTAAGTCCTTTTAAATGTTTCTGGCCAAGTCATATTTCATGGCAATAATATATTTTTCAAATGCTAGTACTTTAAGCAGTTACACCACTTATTCCATAACAAATTGTTTCTTGGAAAATGCTATTTACAAGCTGAGTTTCTTTGCTCTGGGCTGACTGCCACCTCATTTTGGCTTGCTTCATAGGGCTCTGAATTTAGATATGGCTATAAATTGGTATGAACCTCCTGTAAGAGTCTCCTACAGCTCTTCACCCAGAAATATAATCTATTTGCCCTCTTCAGCTTCTGAGAAACAACACACCACTCAAATACTCATAGAATGCATCCTTCATTCAACAGAGATAATTAGTTTCAGTTATTTAAACTGAACGACTATTTCCCTTCAAAGAGGATATTATATTTGCTTAATTGCATTTAAGTGCTAAACATTGTAAAGGATAATGTTTCTTGAGAACGGCTTTTTTTGAGGTCTTTGCTAGTAGAAGACTAGCTGCCTTTTACAAGGGTCAATAGAAAACTACAGATAGTTTGAGTAACGTATGAAAATTCACAGATCACTGAGCACATTTTTTTCCCAAGTGACTCACAGTGAATCTTTGCCGTGCGATTCATACCCTTATCACATGCGCTAAGTAAGCATGAAAGGTAATCTGTTGACTCTGTTACGTTAAGAAACAAGATTGAGCTGAGCTGAGAAAGATACTGGTCTGCAGATTTCTGCAAAAGACCTGCTGAGACATCAACCCCACTAGCCTTTTTGTGTGTGTGTTTCCCTGTCTTAATTAAAGAGTTCTTTCCACTAGTTTGTTCCAGTAAGACATTCACAGTACAGATGCTGTGGTTTCATTCCAGTCAGAATAGAGACACGCTACACAACTTTGACTTTAATTTTTGTCTAAACAAACAGGCAAACAAACAGTAGATGAAACTAATGGAGAGCTTAATTATATCTATCCATCAAACCCTAAATTTGCTTCTTTTCAGAATAGCAGGCACTGTCTTTAAATCTAAAAGGACTGATGGTAAGGTATCAAGTTTAAAATTCTTCCACTGTCATAGGCTGTTTTACTAATTACCCAGATTCCAATGCAATCATACAACCGTAATCATTCACCTCACGCCTGGAAACATAAGTCTTGTTCTTTTGATGAATATTTATAAGACAGTGTAAAGCAGTCTACTTTCTTTTCCCTTCAGGCAAGACAATTTGGAGTTCATTAATATGTATTACCAAGGACTTTTATAAAGGCACTTCAAAGGAAATTCATCAGGCATTCCTTTTGTCTTGATTTCTGTTAGACTGATACTTCCTTTTGACAAGTATCAATAAATTATCCTCTGACGGCTAGAAACTCGATGTCTTATTCAGAAACTTCCTCACACGGCAAAGTCTGGTCCTTAAGTTTCCGACGAAATTTTTAGCATCTAGCTTCTAATTTAAGGACAAAGGAGGACAGAGGAAGCAAATGAAGGACAAAATAATCAATATTTATACAGTGGTTCTATGACATATTTTACTTTCACAGAAGACAGGAATTTGCCAGTTAAGAATTTCCATGACCTACATTCCTTGTAACTTTTTCCACTTGACTTTTGACCATATTTGGAATTCCTTAAAAGAAAAATTGAGACTCTTAGTCCCCAGTGCTCAGGATGAACAATAAGCAAATTAAAACCAGATTAATGTAGATACATAATGCCGAATGACAGAATGTCTCTGTCTCAGTTGGTTATTACTTTTCTCTTTTGGATGATGGCACAAGGGCTCATGTTTCTGGGAAAGGAAAGTGGGATCTCACAGTGAAAAAAAAAAAAAAAAAAAAAAAAGAAAGCTTCTCTGATTAATATCCAATAAAAAAAACTTTAATGCTGCATGTTGTTTTCTTTTCCCATTTAAAAGTAAATATCACCTTTTTGATTATTTCTTTGATAATTTTGATAAATATGTGTACATAGGCAAACTATCATGGAACACACAGAATAATTTATGAACAAGTATGTGCTGATAAAGTAAGTACCACCCTGTGCAGTAATGGGAAAAATAATGGCAAAAAAAATCATAGTTCACCACTTTCCTTTTTACTATTTTAAATAAAAAATTGAATTATTATAAGAACACTTTATGGATGTGTGCATGTGAATTGCAATTTTAGCTTTAAAAGGAAGGCAGGCATTTCCACAAGTAAAAGTGAACTCTTCAGTCATGTTGCACCATGAGTCCACATACCGCGATCCAGCTGGCCTCAGCTCTTTGGCAGCAGGAGCAGCAGCCTGAAGGGTTGGCCTTTCAGTCTTTAGTAAAGCACACATATCTAGTGCCCACTTCTGCCATGCCTGGAGCTATGTTTGTATCAGTAATGAAATCATTTTGAAACATAATTTCTTGTCAGAACACAATCCACAACTGAGGGTATAATTTGTGTGCACTGAGGGGAGGTGAAGGGTGATGGTCTTTGTTCTCCTTCTAAAACACATATACTGTGATGTGCATTTCAAAAGGTTGTGTCTTTCTGAAAATTTCTAAAGAAACCAGGGGAAAATTAATTCCCCTTTATGGCTGTTGACCATAAAGATGCAGTAAAATTAACCTGAGTACTGACAAAGATTAATATATCATTTAGACATAATTTATCAGGATCAAGGTGCAAACTGCACAAGGGAGTTTTTGAACTCTCCCCCCAAAACAGACCTAAAAAAACAGCCAACTTCCCTTGGCAATACAAAAAGGCACAAACAGAAGACCTGAGGAAGGAAGTGCAGAGACCAGCAAGTATATGGAGATGTCCTGAAAATGAACTGACAGACTTTTCACCACTGGATTTAATTTGTGCTTAAAACTTTCCCTTTAGCTTCTGAGGGTACAGAGAGACCTTGTAAATCCACAGTAGGTAATAAGAACCTTAAATAACTGAATATGAACAAAAAAACCCATGGACCCTATTTGCTGTCATGAGTAATATATGAGGTACAACTAACTTCCATGTATCTAGAAAGTAAAGTAACTTGATAGAAGAAGGTAACAGAAACTCTGATGGCTGATACTTGTCAATTACATAGTACTTAAACTGAAAAAAGTAACATGCCATGGCAGATGAACAAGGTTTACTATCCCACATTGGCGGGCTGCTGTGCCTTGATCTCAGCTAAATTGGCTTGTTTACTAATGGAAATAGGGGTAAATCAATTTTTTTCAGTCTTTCTCTGGAAAAAAAAAAAAAAAAGGCCCCTGATTTTCCTCGTAAATACATTCTTTGTGCCACATGAAGTGCTTAACGTTTAGATTTGAAAAGCTGGTTACTGTGGACATCTAATTAGAATAACTCACTGTCTAAATTATTGTGCTTACTGTGTTACTCTAAATAAATATTTAGTACGCTACCTCAGGTGTACCTGACTTAGGATTTTGATATTTATTTCCTAATTACAGCAGAGCAGTTGTAATACTGAAGCTTATGCCACGGCCACTAGAATTTCTAAAGAGAAGTTCAACATGCATTTTAAAATATTCATGCAAGGTTAAACTGTTAAGACTTGTGAAAATTCAGGATGAAAACAGGTAACTATCACCTCATGCTACTTCTAAGTAAATGCATGCTAATAGATGGATGAAACTTCCCCAGGGTTTAGCTTATGACAGGCAACATTTCTTTTAAGCCTTGATTAGAAAAAAATACCAAACCAAGCAATATAAGTGGGGGGAATGACATATGACAGTCAGCCTCCTAGGATATTATCTTCCTGAACTTCTGATGCTCCTGGCATCATGTCTTCAACTCAATACAAAGTCAGCAGCAAGAAATAACATCCTTCAACGACCCTTGGATGAAAAAACATATTAAGTCCTATGTCTTGGAGCTCTCTTTCTCATGCAGTTCTCTGTCTTGCCTTCTCTTTCTTTAGCATCATGGTTTTTGCAATCAATTTGACATACTCAGCTTCAAACATCAGTGCAGAAGTTTTCTGCCTCCTCCTGGTTTGTTGTCTATTAGGCAGGACATGCTTCAGCGCTTGAATCCAGGAGCTGTACCACTTCAGCCTGAGCAACATTTTAAACCTAGCTTGGCATTTACTTAATCAAATATTCATTTAGTTAATGAAATATTTTGGGGTTGTGAAGGCAATGGGCACAAACTGGAACACAGGTTCCTTTTGAATTTCAGACAAAAAAGGAAAAAAAAAAAGAAAAAGGAAAAAAAATCACACAAAAACTCCAAAACTTTAAGGGTAGTGTAGCACTGGTAATGGTTGCCCAAAGAAGTTGTAGAGTCTCCATCCTTAGAGATACTAAAATGGTCTAGGCATAGTCCTGGGCAACTGGGCATACGTGACCCTGCTGGAGCAGGGGGTTGGACCAGGTGATCTTCAGAGATCCCTGCCAACCTCAGCCAGTCTGTGAGTCTGTGAAGGAAAATACATAAGAGAACAAAGAAACAAAGGCAGCTTTAGAATTAAAGTTTTTCTGTGCTATCACTAAATGTTAGTGAACCTGACATGAAAGGCATTTTGTCAAATGAGCAGTCAAGATCAAGAAGCATTAATCTTTACTATGTATGGTCCTACAGAGCAATTTTGTAAATAATTTTTTACATTTTTGTGTATGTAAAAATACAGTGAAGTATTCATGTGAAAAAGGAATCGGCCTGCTCAACACAAATAAGTTATGTGAGACCTCAAGAGGAGAAGAGTTGAAAACCATTCTATGGAGTATTAGATGCTTTTATTTCTCTAGGATCTACAGATCTCAAGGAATGAACTCCAAAACTATATTCCACCATGCACTGTTTCATTGAATTTATTTTTTATATTATGGTTATTTCATAGAATTACCCAATAGGTCATTAAGCAATGGTCATTATCTGTTTGTTTCTTCCTCTTTCAATTGAGTTTTAGGTGTTTAGATTGCTTTTCATTTTTTTAATTCCTTCCTCCCCTCCAATTCACATAGACATGTGTCTAGGATATAATATCAGAAGAATAATGGTCAAAAAAACATTCCTTGCATTTGCAACAAATGATGAAATCTGCAATGGCCTCTTGGTTATTTAGGGACCTCATTCTATTATATGAAGCCAGCATATAGAAAAGTTTTGTTTGCCAAAGGGCTGCCCTCTTTGCCCTAGTTGCTGCATCAATAAAGCAGATTTGTACATTATGACCTTTCTTTTTGTGTTCCAGTTGGAGCGGTAGATATTTTAAATCCTGAACTGCAAAGTGGGTTAGGGAGCTGAATAAAGAGCAAAGATATATCTGTCATCTCTCATGCTGCTGAAGAGAGAAGCTGTAGTATTCTTTACTAGTGGCTGCCCAGCTCAGAGGTAGTCAAGGGAAGAATAAATAATGAGCTCATCTTCTGTGTCTGTTCGAATGGGACAGAGTGTCCCAAAGAACCAGAGAGGTGAGCTGTTGTTAGTAGCAGCTACTGCTGCAGATCTGGTATTTGGACTCAATTCTTCACAGTAAATCTAAGCTTATGGTCTGGTATAAGATAATACAGAAAGTAGCATGTGAATAAACATTAAAAATAGAATAATATGCAATTTAATATGTACAAGTAACCAAAAGTATGTGTTATTGTAATTATAGGAGGTCAAATAGGAAGATGGATCTAAGACAGTAAGATTCAGAAAACAGAAAGAAGCCAAGTTTGCCATAAGTAAGACATTAGAAATCCAGATTAACTGCAAATAAGCCTTTCGATTTCTAATGACACTCCACATGGTCCTTCATGGTGTTATTATGTTACCATGCTTGGGATTGTCATAATCATACTTGTGTATTTGTATGAAGTGCATCTGGGTTATGTGCTATCTACCAACTGCATGCAAATGCATCCCACAGCAAATATTTAACTCTACAGCAGTTTATGTTAAACATAATGATCATCTAACTACCTCCAACAAGGCAAATATCTAGAGATCCCGAGGTACCTTTAACATTAGTAGAAGGCTTGTTGACTCTCAAGAGTAAGAATCTACAGTTCAATGAATGCATCAACACACAGATCCACAATATCAGTGAATCATATCGTTATTAGCTGCAGAAGACAGAATGTATAATACTGCTATGTAAACTCTGTCTTAGTTCTGAAAACTGCAGAAGAGCTGAAGAAATCCTTGCTCCCTTCATGTCCATGGTCTAGTTACACTTTGTACTTAAGCAAAAAAGCACTTTATTTCTTGATGTATCAAATACCTTCCTACACCTTTTTTAAAAATGGCTGGAAAAAAAATATCCAGTAAAGCATTCTAACTTTTCATATATAGATTAGCAAGTTTCAAAGTACAGCAAGACAGAGGTTGAATGGTTTGTGACCAATGTGAACTTATAGGTGGAAAGCAATACCACTATTGACTGTCAAGCCCTTGTTTTTTGACTCTGACATTTTGCGGAAAAAAGAGACATGGGAGAAAGCAACCTTCTCTTGTGGAAGAAAAAGCAAGTGGTCATGGGATGTATACTCTGATTCTGACCTGCAGATCAAAGATATCATGAAGCCTATTTTAATATTTGCATTTAGGACTTCTTGCTTTTTTGACTAGACTTACTTGTAGACTCTAGATATGTGTTTCCTAGCAGATTAGCCATAATCCAAATTTTTTAGGGACCCTCAAAAGCAACTTCTTAGAATTTTCTTTTCCTAGTCTTTCACCTTGCCTTCTGCATATACGCAATATTTGTGCTCATCTTGGATACTTTTGGGCCTGCTAGGTTCTCCTCTGCAGAGCTGGAATAGCGTAAAATTTATCTACTTCTCCACACTTTTATCCTTTGGACCTCTAATAATTAACAGCACGGTATAAAACAAGTGGACCCATGTATACACCTGAAACTAAGAGTAAAGCAAAGTTACTGTTACCCTAAATTGTATGTATGTTCTTTTATTCCTGGGGGGAGTGGGTTAGTTTTTTGGGGTTTTTTTTTGTTAACTTTTCTTCATTATAGATATATCAGGTAGACACTAGGACTGCTGAGCTACCTTGAAAATACACTTAAGCTTTCCGAAAAGGAAAATTACTATGTGATATACCTGGTGTATTAATCATATGCTAGTCCAATGATTGATTACACTGTGGAGTGGGAATTGCTTTCAACCCTCTCCCCCTTGAGATTCTGCCACAAACTTATCATTAGAGCACCTGCATCCTCACACCGGCATTCAATGATACCATCATTGGTTTTAATCTTCCTGTAATTTTGGGAATGTGCTGTATGCTCTCCAAGGTGCAAGAAGGACATGTTGTACTCATTAACCTTTCGGCAAGGAGTGTTTGTTGCATCCAGCAGTCTGAGAGTCCCAGTCAACTACTGGATAGGATCAAGCAACAAAACGCACATGTTTTGTACAGCATATGCTATCAACCAACAACTTGAAAGTCATCTTCCACACAGAGTGAACTTAGAGCAAATAAATTAAAGCTCATGTAGTAAATAAATCATCACGATAATGTCTTCTTGTGTTTGCTAAAGGAATATGGGAAGCCAGTAGAGTAAAATATGAGGATTTTAAGGGCTGTCTCAGTGACAAACTGTATGAAGTAGACAGATACAAGGAAAATATCTTGTAGTGGTGAATTTTTCATTAGAAGTCAATAGACACTGTAAAGCTGTCAAATGTTAACTAGCTTACCTTCTGCTCTTTGCAAAAAGGTTAATGGATACAGCACATTTGCCCGTGTGACACCAAAAAACAAAGCATGACAAATGGTATGCTCTTGTATTTGTTTTGCACTCTTTTTTAATTTTTTTTTTAGGCCTACTATATGTAAAAGTGGCTAGAGTATGCAAAGATATTAGGGCTGCTTGAAAAGCCTTACCAAAGTACAAAATATGACATATAGCCATTATGAGGGCCTAGGAGACAAGTTGTGGCCCAACAAGGCCCAAGATTAGTTGTGGATGTAGTGCTGAACGCTCCTGCTCACTGTCCATTCAGCCTTTCTGAACTTGTGCAGATCATGCTGTTTCTCTTTCACCTTGTCTATTTACACTGGGGGCTTGCAGCTCAGAGACTGTCTGTAGCAGTTTTTTGCACAAGTAGCACAATGAAGCTTTGATTTTTGTTGAGGCTTCTAAGCTCCACTATAATGCAAATCATTATTAGTAATTATATCAGTGTTGTGAGAAAAGTATGCATGCATGTTTAGCATATATCATTTCAGTGTAGGTGGGGAGAGAAAATGAAAGACTTCAGCAGCCATCCTTTTCCTTAATTACATCAATTCTGTTTACTATGTTAATCCTTTACCAAGGTGTTAGGCTCAAATTCTGCTGTCACACACTTACTCTGGGAACACTTTTTTTGAAATCCTACCAGACTGTTCAGTACAAGCTTTGTCAGGCATGAGTAGAACTAAGTTTTTAACACATGGCTTTCAATTTTTTTTCTTCACTCTTTACCACTACTGTAAATCCATGAATGCCACTGGACCTATGACTTCTAAGTGACTAATTTTAAGGACTGGATATTAGCTGGTATCTTTTACCAGCTGAGTGATCTCATTCAAGAAGAGGATGAATTGTTCTACAACACATACCAAACATGCAAGCAACAAGATTGTAATCAAAGAAAAAACACCAGTGTCCAAGGAAACCAGACTAGCAAACATGTGGCTACTATAAAACTCCAACAGATTTTATGAAAAATCACTGACGATTGGTGGATGAGGTCACTCTACCATTTGAGCATCTATCACTTGCCCAAAACATGCAGAAGTACTATTTAATTACAGAACTTATATCTCACCTGTTGTCTATTTGGCAAGTGATGCACTCCAGTCAAACTAAAATCTTTGTATTTTTTATAGGAATATCTTGAGAACAAAATTAATGACCTGTATCTTCAGAAGATCAGAGTAGATCAGGTGTTTTATGGCCTGAAACTCTATCAGATTGTTAACAAGGTCACTCATCTTTTGCACCTTTTAATTTTGTGATTTAAGGAACTAGATGATCTTAAGGTTCTTTCCAACCCTAACTATTCTATGATTCTATAAGATGTATATGAACAATGCTTCCAACTGGAAAACCATCAGGTCAGACTCTCAAGTCATCAACAGAAGAATTCACACAAAAAAGTAAGAGTCATAGCCATGCAAAATATGGTTTGGATTGTTTTTTCTCTCTTTTCACAGCACAAGAACCTTCATCAGGCACTATGTGGCTGTTTGCTCAAACTGTAGAAATCTTTACAATCAATCAGGCTCGATTTTACAAAAGGACGTCCTGAGGTTATACAAACTTCAAAAAATTCTTACAGACAGTATTCTATGTTCCATTAATTTAGCTGCAAGTTTTCATAACAGTTTTTAATGGAAACCAGAAACTGCTTGTTAGAAAGGTTTAGAAATTGTGGTTAATGGAAACCTGTATTTGATGAAATATTTGGAAGTGCTGCTTTGTGTCCTTTTCAGCAAAATGAATTTACTAACCCACTAACAGTTTCAATCTTGACTGAGGAGGAACCCAACATTTTATATGTCTAACTCATGAAATACACTGTAGGGTTTAAAGAAAAGCAATACTAAAAGAAACTAAATGCTTTGAAGAGTCTAAATGCAGCTATGAATCCACCTGCATCTGGGAAGGATTTTGATGAGCTTTGGCAATGCAATTGTATGTTGGAATTTCTTGTTTTCTTAATTCAAGAAATAGGAATTTCTAAGAGTCTGCTATTATACTGAATCCATTCCGTGAATAATCCACTGATTATAGGTAGAAATCATCAAACAATACCAGCTGAGAGCATTGGAGATAAGCCGTAGGACCATATACTATTAATTGAATTTTCTGTTATTGTTTACCTTAAGAAGAAAATGAGGAGATTCCTCTGCTGGCAAGAGATAAAGCTGAAAGTGGAAACCCAAGAACTGCAGAGACAGAGAAATTGTGATGGAAAACCTGAAAGTGTTGCACTGCTTGGCTATCCCTGGCGAAAACAGGATTGAATTACTAGTACAGGAATGACCATTGCAACGGATTTATGCAATACTAGCATGGAAATGAATTCCAGAGAATCTCTAAAATCTATCCATTTCAGACTGTCATTGATACTTTCCATGTTAAGAAAATGTACTGCAACAAGCAACTTTCAACAAGCCTATGTATGACAATATGCTAAACTTCAAAGTCCTGAACCAGCATGGAGCCCAGCCACCTGGAGCTTCACGGCACACCCTGGGACAACTGCAACAGTAATTTAATTTTTAATTTCCTAAGACAACAGAAATGGAGAGCTCAAACAACTGCCATAAAAGGTACATACAAAATAGAGGTTACAGATACTTGTTTGTTCGTCTTTACCTAGCAGCTTTAGACAGGCTTAAGCAGTGTTTCTCATTTGCTAAAAGTAGCCAGTACAAGCATTTTAGATCACTTAGTATCTCTTAAGCTTTGTCTGCACCCAAAGCTTGCTAACATATCGCCAGAACCTACTTACAAATTTACATTTGTTAAGAAGTGTGCACACCATGTTAGATTATAGTGTGAAAGAAATTATTCTACAGTGTAGTTATACATCCTGGGATAAGAAATGAAGGGCAGTGCAGCTTTTAGAGCAAAGACACCTGCCACCTTCTCCTACTCTCCAAATTAAAGAAGTTTCTGTATATATCTATAGTTTTAAACACTTTAAAATTCACAAATACTGAAACTTTTTGGCATTTCTAGGACTATTCTTCCTTCTTGGTTCAGCCTTCTTCCTTTTGAGTGTCTTTTCCTTGTGTCTCCCCACTGCAGTCCTGTTTTCTGAGAAATGCAGTCATATTTGCCTCTCTTTCCACCCTACATCTTTCCTACCTTAAACTGGCCACTTTGATAATTACCCAAGCTATACAGTAAACAAGGAATCATAGAACCATAGAATCACAGAATGGTTTGGGTTAGAAGGGACATTAAAGATCATCTAGTTTCATGCCCCCTGCCACAAGCAGGGATACCTTCCACTAGACCAGGTTACTCAAAGCCCCATCTAACCTGGCCTTGAACACTTCCAGGCATGGGGCATCCACAGCTTCCTTGGGCAGCCTGTTCCAGTGTCTCACCACCCTCACAGTAAAAATTTTCTTCCTAGTATCTAATCTAAATCTACTGTCTTACAACTAAATTAAAAAAAAAAAAAAAAAAAGTAGAAAATTATCTCTTTGTGTATCCATACTTCAGGGCCTATTGTGTTTGCAGTGAGACTAAAGACAACAGTAAGCTGACTTCTCATTCTTCTCATATGATGTAGTTTCTGTGCATTAGATGCTTGCATGCTCTTGAACACTTCTCATTATAAGGGCAGCAAATAAAAGATCAGTAGAAAGGAATTTTTGCAGAAATAGGCGTTATCCCAGGAGCTAGTTTGAGGCTTAGAGGAAAATAGGGATAAAATATAAAGGCTGTGACCTTCATTCTTCTTCTCCTTACAACAATCTTCAATTAAATCCTTTTGGCTAAAAAGGTAACAATATCAACAACAAAAAAAAAAAAGGAAAGTGATTATTTTCAAGGCAACCCATAGAACAGGTCTCAGAGTTAAATATAGAATAACAGCTTTTCTTCAAAAGTAAAATTTATCTTGTCTGATTTATTCTCAAAAACTTTCATAATGTACCAGCTCATGAAACCAGTTCATTAAGCAGTAAAAGCATAATAGAAACAGTGTGACCTGAAGAATAGGACCACAAAGAGATGTAACATATAGCTAATAGCTATCCTTGTCTGTAGTTTGCTTTTTTCCTGTGTTTTCTAACAAACATCAAATACTGTTTCTGAAATGAATAGTTGAGTGCTTAAACTGAAGTAAATGTTTCATTAGGACAAAAACAAGAACATGGAGAAAACATGGGAATCTGCATAGAAAACAATATAGGATGTGTCTCTGTTTCAAATAATAGAGATTTCCTTGCGTCTAATTTACCTAAGTAAAATTCTGCAGTTGGGGATATTTTATTACCTTTTCTTTTCCCCCTCCGCCCTTCTAAAGCAAGACACAATCTGAAAATTACACAGGAGAGACTTCATGTGAATACACTCATCCTGAGCAATGTACAAAGGCAAGACAAGCTGCAAACCTGCCTTATGGTAGAACATAATTTGATGGGCATGGACACAGTATAAAACTTTTTCTCTTTTACTGTTTTACTCCACAAGCTTAAAACTGTTCATCCTTTGAGCAAATTAGGTAAGGCTATTGGGATATTTGAGCATCATTCAAACCTATATCACTGTTCTGCATGTCTGCCCACTGAGATTTTCACTAGTGCAATTTTGGCCTTATTTAGAAAAGCAATATTGACTTGAAATTGAGTAATAGCTTTTTACTGCTTTTATTGGTTTGTTTGGTTTGTTGGTTTTTTGGTGGCTTTTTTTTTCTGTTTGATTGGTTGGGGTTTTTTTGCTTAAATCAGGAACAAAAGCTTCCTGGTTTTGTGCAATTGGTGGATATAATTGCATTTGTTCTGGTTTTTTGTTTGTTTGGATTTTTTTTTTTTTTACTGTGAAAAAGAAACCTGTGTTTCCTTTTGAAGTTAATATTTCTAAATTGAAGTGTAAATAATTTGAACTATTTTAATTTTCATCTCATTAAAATACGGAAAACACATTGCTAAGGATGAAAAAATCTCATTATTTTATCAGATTGATAAAACAGCTAATTGTGATTGCCTTTAAAACATAAAAAAAAGTTTTCTTGCTCCTCTTCAAATCACCCCTGTTTTCACAAGTACTATCTGTCCCCACCTAACATCATCATCTATGTATTTATTATAGTAATAAGTGATAAAAAATATAATTTTAAATTGTTAACCGAAGATTTTGCTTCTCTGCTTCCAAAAGGATTGTAGCCTTATAATCTCCATTTTAAATGGAATTTCTGACAGTCACCATTTGCATGCCACCTTCTATAAGCCTGCATTCCTACTTTTCCAGCATTGTCCAGAGACCACAAAATATAAAAATTATAAGTTAGAATGAGGAAATGAAGTTCTGCTGAAGCTATCCTTCGTACATGGGAAATGGTGTTCCTCAAAGTTTTACATAATGAAAAAATATGGCCTGGTTTTCATGGAGACCATATCTCTGCTTAATTTCAAATCCCCGCTCTGGAGTGTGGTGTCTTAAATAGAAGTCTCCAGATTTTTTCATGTGGAGAAACAAACACCTCTTTCTCCTTCCCCTCTCACATCCCAGGAAACATCTGGCCCAAATTTTTGTTGAAATGTTCTGAAGAATGCTCACCTTGATGTACAGCTCACCAGAAAAACCACTACTGTAGTTCTTAAAGTTCATTGAAGTAACAGGTTATTAAAAACAGAACAGTCTAGAAAAGTACAAATCCCACAATGAGGAGAGCAACCTTTGTTAACAGTCTTTGATAATGGCATATTATCTGTATTTGAATCTCTTGAAAAAAATCAGAAGAGTATTCTTCATTAAGAAAATTTTGGTACTTAGAAGAAAAGGAAGATTGGTACCACAAGAAATGTTTTACTACATGTGCTAAAGTTGATTTCAGTCAATTTAATGTGTTTAAGACTTGTTCTGTAACTAATGACACTCATGACACCAACTCCCTTTGATGATCTCTGTCCTTGATGTTACGGTATCATGGCCTTTCTCATCTGAAGAAGTAGACAAGAAACTGCAGAGCATGGAAGAGTCTTTTGTCTTAATTATGAATGAACACTCTACTAGACTATTTCAAGCCATTTCAAGTAAATCTTTCCTTTATTCTTGCCCATGTCTCTTCTCTCTTTTTAATTTCATATTTTTTATTTCTCATTAGTGCCTGAAAACTTTGCTATCAGTATGAATAATTTCAGATAAGCTCTTTTCTTTTGACTGGTTAATATATTCATTTCTAACTTGATTGTAGATCTAACTACAGTAGTCCCTTTAGAACCAAAAAAACCAAAAAAAAAAACCCCAAAAAATACCAGCTTTGTCTGCCTAATTCAACATACCAAGCTGAAAACATTTGGTTCAGTTATTATAATAACTAATTTATTAAAAAAACCCAAATGTACTCAGATAAAACATATCCATTTTCCAGCATGTAGACATTGATGTTTCATTGAAATGGAAACTCTTGTGTTCTACAGCCTGATGACATTGTTAACAGGTATTGTATAATGTTATTGAAAAGAATAGTGTTGTTTATATAAGCAGAATCACTGTGTGCAAAATAGTCTCATATCTATGTGTGCTTGCTGATGCAGTATGAGCCTACTTACTGCAGACTACAGTATTAGATCCACAGCTATCAGCATTCAGCTGCCAATTTGATTTAAAAAATATAGCCTGAAAATAGCTTCGTTTCACATATATTACTTTCTGACTTCTGCTGCGATTGCTCAGCCAGAGTCCAGCTGTGGAAATGTTAAAACTATTCATCAGGCATGAATATTCATCAGAGTGGCATTCTTATTTTCCTACACATCACTGGGATGCCAGACACAACCATTAGGTGAGAGGTGTGAATAACCCCTCTAACTCTCTAAAAAGGTAAAATCCCCCATGCATACCCTCAGGTACATCAGGAAGCTCGGTGAATTATGCCTGTGCAGCTGAAAGGCAATACCTTCTGGATTCTCCTAATGCAGCTGTGTTCAATGTGAAATTTGTCCTACCAGTGGAACGGTCTGAAAGAAAATGGCAATCCCAAATAATTACAGAATCACTATTCAAGCTTCCCAGCTCCTGAGCATAGTTTAAAATGACGAAGGCTTTTTAAAAGGAATTATTTATACTTGCTTCTGTAGACTCAACTCTTTAGGGACTACATGACAAATTAAAACATGCTGGTTTTAAATAGATGTTGAGACTGATGAGTAATCAGAGGATCTGGAGCTTCAAAAAAAGCCAATAAAACACAAAGACTTGTAAAACTGAAGCTAAAACGGTGAAACAGCTTTGCTATAAATGTTCATTGACTTCAGCAGGAATGGGATTTGGATCCAATCACAAAGAAAGGCATATTATCTCAAAAACTAATTCTGTAACCCTTACTAATTTCATGCCACATGTCCTGTTGAGTTCAAAAGATGACATAGGGTGAAAACTGTGTATCTTGCATTCTGAATAAAAAAAATGCAGGGTGAGGCTTACTGCTTCCAGCAGTGCAGTTCCTGGCACTGCATCACGCATGATGTTCCTCAAGGCTGACTCCTGGTACCAGATCCACAGTTGGCATAAGCCAGTACAACTGTACCGATTTTGGTGGAGCTACAGTCTTTGACATCAGCTAAAGATAAGGTCCATTAACTTCCTATTGTCTCTAGAGCATCTGCCAACAGCTTTCCCCTGATACATAGTCATATGGTAATGGGGTTAATAAAGAAGTCATTAGACTACAACTGAAATATTTCAAAGTTTGTCTAGCACTTTTCAACACAAAATCCATTCTGTGGCAGAAGTGCTGCGCACAGCCTATATGCCATTGATGTCCTAAGCATTTCTTCTACACATGTTTTGCCTAAGACTTTTCTTTAGGACAAAATTCAACTCCTATTGAATATTTGTCTGAGGAGAAACATAAAAAACCAAGCAAGCATACAACCAAATCAGACCTAAAGCATTTTCCTTTTGTTACCTGGAATGAATGAAACAAAAAGTACTGCTTTAACAACTATGGGTTTAATGTAATTCTTTATCACTCATATTTTTTTTTGTTCAGATACATGAATCTGCTATCGGAGGGAAAAGATATGTGCCCGGTTCCATAAGCATGAGTTTGCAGATTTCACCAAGTTGGGCAGGAGTGTTGATCTGCTTGAGGGTAAGAAGTCTTTACAGAGGGATCTGAATAGGCTGGATCAATTGGTCTGAGGCCAATTGTGTGAGGTTCAACAAGGCAAAATGCTGGATCCTGCACTTGGGTTACAACAACTTCATGTAACACTGCAAGTTTGGGGAATAGTGACTGGAAAGCTGCCTGGAAAAAAAAAGACCTGGAAGTATTGGTTGAACATGAGCCAACAGTGTGCCCAGGTGGCCAAGAAGGCCAAGGGCATCCTGGCTTGTGTCAGAAATAATGTGGCCAGCAGGACTAGGGAAGTGATTGCCCTGCTGTACTCATTCCTGGTGATGCCGCACCTTGAATACTGTGTTCAGTTTTGGGCCCCTCTCTGCAAGAAAGATATTGAGGTGCTGGAGCATGTCCAAAGAAGGGCAGTGGGTGAAGGACCTAAAGCACAAGTCTTGTGAAGAGCAGCTGAGGGAACTGAGGTTGATCAGCCTGGAGAAAAGGAGGCTGAGAGGAGACCTTACTGCTCTCTACAACTACCTGAAAAAATGATGGAGCAAGGTGAGTGTTGGTTTCCCAAGTAACAAGCAATAAGGCAAGAGGAAGTGATCTCAATGTGCCAGGGGAGGTTTAGATTGGATCTTTGGAAAAATTCCTTTACTGAAAGGGTTGGCAAGCATTGAAACAGGCTGCCCAGGGAAGTGGTCAAGTCACCATCCCTGGAGGTTTTAAATGATGTGTAGATGTGGCACTTAGGGACATGGTTTAGTGGTGGACTTGGCAGTGTTAGGTTAATGGTTGAACTCAATGATCTTAAAGGTTTTTTCCAACCTAAATGATTCTATGATTCTGTGATGATATGATTATATGAAAAGGGTTTAAAAGTAAAATACCAAAAACAGGCTTACTGTTTTTCAAAAGAATACCAAATAGAGTCCTAAAATCACCAAGCTTTTCTTGGTCTTTCCTTAACAGGATAGCTTTGTTTGTTCTGTAACTCCTCAGCTACCCTTACAGACATTTATTTTTTGGCATTATTGTACTTTTCCAAAATATCTCAGAAAGCTCAATGCCACTTTAAAGAGTTCACAGTATTATCTTAAATAATTAATGTATCCTGCTTAAAATATGAGTCTTACCCATCCTGAAATGATCAGGGTAAAACACCTACATGTATAAACAAGAAATATTTACTTTCTGCATGTTTGTCAATGGTTTTCTTTTTGTGTTTGTTTTTTTGTTTGGGGTTTGTGTTTTTGGTTTGGTTTGGGGTTTTTTTTCCCCCTAAGATTGTTATTCCTTACTCATTAATCTGTTTTCCATTTCCATGGACCAGGAACTGGTAACCAGAGCTACGAGAATGATTGTTTCTTGAATTATTATTTTATTCTAGTCAGTATAGCAAACAAAAGAAGAGAAAAAAAATAGATCATTCTGTTCCTTATTTTTCTTTCCTCACTTAAAAGGATCAAAAAACCACACCTCCCAATTAACACAAAAAACTTCACTTGGGCATCTATTAAAAAAAAGAAAAAATCAAGGAGCATCTGACTACTTAAGTGTTGTGACATAATTTTTCACGATCACTCCCAATGAAGCTGTATCAATTTTTATAAATTATTAAACTGACATGGGAATCCAGAAGTTCATTTCTGAATTAAATTTGCTAACTATTCATTGTCTGTCTTTCCTTTCATGACTGTTTAAATATCTAGAGTTAAGCAGATGCCACACCAACAATGGTTTGGGGAGAACCCTGTTTCAGCACATCCAGAGAGTCACATCTGGCATTGACCTGCATTTCTCTTCATGGAAATGATGTGTTTCAGATGTCAGGAGGTTACAAGATGAAGAGACAAAGGGTACCACTGGCTTTTAGCTTGAGCTTCCAACACCTAGCTACTGCACAATGAAGAAATAATTAAGCCCTGATTTATGTCAGCTGTTTTGGACATATATATCCATGATATATATGCATATACATGTGATATGTATACACATGTGCATGTATGTAAACATAAATATACATGATCAAGTCTAGTGGGATGAATTTCAGGTCACATGGCCTGAATCCCATCTGCATATCCTCAGGGTAATCATTGGCAGGGCTATGAATGTGTGAGAAGAAGGCGCCGTTCAGGAAGATGGAGAGGACAGTCAACTGTATATTTAAGAGATGTCACCTAGACAGGACCTGCTTATATTCAGTTTATATTCCTCCCAATAAATCTACACCAGTCTGGAAGAAAAAAGAAAATGGTGTGGGCTTCAACTTGAATCTGTCACATAACAGTTTTTTAAATGCCAGAGTATAGTGATTTCAAAAACATTTTTCTGTCACTTCCTCTTGTTCTACCATGTACCAAGTGCCTGGCAATAAAATTGTATGTTAGTGATCCTCTAGTTTGCTAGGACATGTGGTGAAATTGAAACCCATGTACTCAGATGCTCTCAAGAAAGGAAAGGACACAAGCCTGGCTGACCATGTTTCTAACCTGTGAGCTACGGGCTAAGCTACATGCAGTAATATTGGTTTCTTGCGAACTGAGCCCTAACTCAATTTGATTCAAACAGATGAACAGTCTGGAGAGGACTGAAACTGTATCTGGCTAATCTGGATAAGAAGCTATCAAATAATTGTATATATCAAACAAGCTAAAAACTGTACACTAAAATAATAGCACTGTAGTTTAGGGAGCACCAGTAAGATTTTTGAAAACATAGAAGGCCCATTTCCAGAAGAATTTTACATACAGACAATCATTAATTCTACTGAAAGCCAAAGGGACTCAGGCTGGATTGACTTCAGTGGGAGTTAGTCACTTTGAAAATCTCATTAGGGTACCTGTCCACATCTTTACACTCCCAACATAAATGCTTTTAACATTTGGCTGCTAAGTCCCTTTTCAAAATGAAGGCTTAGTCTCTGAAACTACATAGACTTAGATTGTTAAAGATATTTATTATCTTCCAGTGATTTCAGTGGAAATGAGGTACCTAGATACCTTTCAAAATGCTAACTACTATCGAAGCTAAACTTAAAAGCATGGTTAGGTAACAAAAAGGATTTGTAACATCTGAGATTATATAACATGTTCCCCTGACCATCATTTTTCCCACTTTGCAATAAAAGCGGTATTCTGTTCTAAATTAAGCCATTCTTCCCTTTGTTTGTGTACCAAACACACATACTGTGCTAATGCAGGAAGGACAAAAAGAAATTTTCTAACTGGAAGAAATGCATGGTGACTCAGAGTAGTAGGCTTTGCCATCTCATCTGACATGTCTAATGGCTCAGAAGCACGCTGCAAATCCAAAATGCAGTGACTATAATGGCTCGGAATCAGCATGCAGTGCCACTGCATGACACACTGAGCAGCTCAGAGCAATAGGCTGTGCTATCACATTCCAGGGGTTCACACACATATAGACATTTCTCTCAATTTTTCTTTACTGTGGGAGGGAAAAAAAAAAAAAGAAGAATGGATCAGGGTTCAATGTCAACTTTCAAACAGAATTCCAGGTCATGGTACACATTTTGCATGTGACCTGATCACTCAAGGGCTGCACTAATTTGTGGAGAATTTGAGATTGCTTGTTTATGCTGATTTGGGGAAGATTTATTTTTAATGTAGGATTTCTGCAAAATGCTTCGTGGTTGCCTCAGTTTCTTTTGGAAAATAATAACTAGATTGAATGAAGCACTTTAGAAGGTATTTCATTTCTTGGCTTTTAAAATCAATATTTTTTACACTGTCATGAATATTTTTGTAGAAGCCTTGGCAGCTATTTTTGTTCGTTACAATTGTGGCTACAGGTGAAGATGGAGTACCTTTCTCTCATTATTAAGAGCTTAGTAGCCCTGAGCTAAAGGCTGCAATTCTTCATGTCACCGCTGTGGTGGCAAATAAGATTTTCCATTTAGTTTCTAGTAACCTCATTTGTCAAAGAGACTGTATTTCAAGTTTATATAGATTTAAAGCAAACAAAACTGGACAGTTAAATGTTTCTTTTGTCATAAATTGAATTAATCCATTAGCAAAGAATGTAACTAACAGAACATTAACATTACTGATATGCTGTCTTATTTCAGACTTTGTGTAAAGGTTTTGTGAAGTTAATATAAAAGCTAAATCATCTTTTTACTAATGACAGTTTCAGCATGCTGTGAGAACACTCTCATGCACTGACATGAGTTTCATCCAAAATTATGGTTATATTTTTCTCCATGGAATTTTTCCCCTTTCTTTACATTTTATGTTTCTAAGTGTGTGTGTGTGCATGTACCCAACAATCAGAAGAGTGGATCATATGAAATCTGGCACAGATGCTTAAAACACTTTAACAGAAGAGTTCTTTTAAAAACAGACATCTGTTCTCAAGGTTTTCTTGTGGGTTTTTTGCGGATTGTTTTGTTGGTTTTTTTCCCTCCTTCATTTCCCTTTTTTTTTCCCAGTAGTAGTTGAGATAGAAAAGGTCATGTTAACAGATAAGAAATTCTAACAACTCCCTCTCAATCTTCATATGATATGCCTTCTTTGCTCAGTGACTAACTCTTTCTTCAATGGATAGTACACACTAAGGGGCTCTGACTGAAGCTTCTAATCAATTCAAGTGTAGAAATCTGACTGAGGCACTTTCGTACACACTATCTTCGCCAATGCCATTTTCCGTCTGCTTTAGATTGTCCCGACTGAAACCCTAAACTGCTGATTTTAGCTGCAGGTTGGTGATTTGATGGAATTTAAAATTCAGTGAAAGCATGAAATTTCAAATTACTCACAAAATGAAATTAACATGGCCTGCGTATCATCCAGTGTACTGCGCTTTCTTTCCCCCTTCTCTCACATCCATTTCTCCTCCTTTGGGATTCTTGAGAAGCATTGGAAAACTTGGGGTAGGACAGTACTTTCCATATCACAGTGCAAACACTTTGGGTTCCCCAGAGTCTACTGTGGATTTGGCATGCTAGAAAAGGACATGATACTATACAGTGACTTTATTCTATTATGCTCTTGTTGAGTGCAAACAGTGAAAAAGGCCCAAAATTTATAGTGGTGTTTACACTTCTGAATAAAACTGTATCAAGTCCCATCATGGAAAAGGCTACAGTAAGAACCATTTCTTATGTCATATCAGAGTGGGGAAGTCCATGACCTTTGATGTTCTTTTTGAACACTTTCTGGTGGTGCTTTGTAGAAAAGTTTTCATCAACTTCAAATTTATTCCTCCTTTTCCTGATCATACTGCTTTCAGTCTTTCAATATGCTTATTGATTCAAATTCAGGAAAAAAAAAGAAATTTAATGACACCTTTTAGTTTGTGTATATCTTGTTAATTCCTCATTATCTTGATGACAGAAAAAAAAAAAAACTCTGAGATGTTTGCATTTTATGTTTTACATTAGTTCTGCACATTTATTCAAAAAATATTTATTAAGTGTCCTATGATAGACTGATTATTTTTGTACTTTCATTTTTGTTTCTTCTCAAGAACTGAAACATTAATGACTAAGCTTGAAAATCCACTCTGTCACTTACTAAGCATTCACAAAATTATTAGATTTCTGTAATAGAATGATATTTGATTTTGCTCATTATTATTAAAAATAATATTTTCTTGGCAACAGTAGTCCAAAAAATGAGTCATAGATGAAGAAAGTATTTTGTTTTCAGGGTTTGAATTCTGATTCGAAAAATGTATCTAACTTTCTATCATTTCTATAAGGCTGTTTGACCTGAGAGGGTTAACATTTCTTTTCCCAATGCATAACAAATAAAATAAAAAGAAGAAATCAAATTTTTCACATCCCTTTAGCAATCCATTTTTAAAATATTTTTTAAACCTGAACAAGTTCCCTAGATATTTTCTGGTAGCAAAACTTGCTGGTATTCTATAATATCAGTAAAATATTGCCTTTTTCCACTACTCCATTTCTAACTTTCTATCAGATTATTTACAAACTCAAATACTTTAAAGCCAAGAATAATCTCTGAAGGGCATCAAAAATCTTACCTAAACTCATTTTGTTATTACAAAAATGTATGGAGAAATGTGTTCCAATCAAAACAAAATAAAGTGAACATTGATTTATCAATAGATGTTTTTTATTTATACATATTACAGTTATTATTTTGATTTGGTTACTAAGGTTACATTCTTATAAAGATATTCACAGTGGCCATCTGTACTTCATGTGAAATTCCACAGATTTAATCAGTTTTGTGTGTGCTGAAGAACCATTATTATTATTTTTATCGATAGTAGAAATAGATGGACTGTGACTTTGAAAGTACCTTTTTATAGACAAAAAGAATATGTGCACAATTTCCATAACTTTTAACCAGAGAAGGAATTAATCTGGTCATATTCATACTCCTTTTCTTTTCATGACTTAAAAATCTCTCTGAGAATCAAAGGTTTCAGGCTTGTTCTCTGCTAGCTAACTGAATACCAGATTTTCCCCAGTGCTCACTGGGCACATCTTCCTTTCCTGAGCCCCGTGATGCCCAAGTATAGAGGAGAGTATGCAGCTGGTAGGGAAGCAGACCTTCCCACCTTCCAGGGCTTTGCACAGCAGAGTGCTAAGACCTGGTACCTCTCACACCACCCACAAAAGCTTCATTCACTGTGGATAAGGAAAGCATTGTCTTCCCTACTGAACATGGATAAAATCATAAATTTCAAAGAGGAAGAAAACTTACAGTAGATAAGATAATCAAATACATTCCTAAGCTTGTATTTAAGCAGTAAGAATATTCTCTACCAGCTTAGTTTCTTGGTTATCTTTTACTTCTCTTCAGATTAAAAACTTGACTCTCCACTTATTAAGATACAATTTCATTGTGAAAGAGGCTGGCTCCACATTTGTCAATGCTACCAACTCTTGTCTGCAAACATTAGCCTGCTGCTCCATCAGATTTGCTGGCACAAGCATTTGTACAGCCACACCATAAAAATCATATTTCATTGGCAGACAAATAAGATATTCTCTGACAGAAATGCAGATCTTGCCCGCTAACAAGTAAGGAGAGGAATCCTTATATAACGCATAATTTTTTAATTCAACAAAATCCTTCAGCACAGTCATATGCTTATAAATATTACTGTTCTTAGGGGAAAAAAAAAAGTATTGGCCAAGTATTGTCCCATCTATTTCAGTTGACATGACACACACACCTGAAATTAGATGAGTGTTGAAGTTTACTAAATTATGTTTCATTTTCTGAATTTTCCTCATGATGCAACATCAACATGAAAGATGTATTTTGAGTAGAGAATTTAACTGTGGCTCTGAGTATTCCACTCAATCTGATCCAGAATACTAAACCACCAATAGCTACAACTCTTTTGAACATTTAGCTGTTCACAAAAGACAGAGGAAAATTTTACTGTTATAGTAGTTTTTAAAATCATTTTGTCACCACAAAATTCTGCATATTCTAATAGTCTATTTTTTGTGAGCTGTGTTAGAGTTGCAACAGCTCTGGAAGTTTTCTTGATGAATTCTCAGTGGTCGGTTCCATTAAGCAAAGATTGGTTTGCTTGACTGGAATAAAACCAACATTGGGTTCAATGTGTTTTATACATATTCTTGGTTGGAAATATATTATTATTATAATGTGTCATTTGTACTATTTTGAAAGAGTACATCAGTTATCTAGTCTGCGTACTGAACAATTCAAAGAAGTGTTCTCTATTAAACATTTAATCTATTCAAAATTGTAAGGTCCCAATATGTATCAGTTAAATGCATACATTTATGGAAGCCCACTTTTATTAAACCAAATTAAATATTGAATCAAATTTAATAATTAAACTAAATTACTTAGTGGATCAATTCAGCACATAACTTCAATTTATGTCACTATACTCAAATAACAGGAATAAATATTGAATGGGTTAAAAGTAACCATAATTATCTGCTGCTAGAAATATTTCTTCTAAACTCAAGGATTAAGAGGTCTGTGCCTGTGAATATGAACACACACATACCTCATTCTTCTTTTGGTCTTCTTAAACTAGGGAAGAGAAAGTGTCTGCCACTACATAGGCAAAAAAAGACATTAAGAACAAAATGCGATGTACATACACTCAGGTTTTAGAAACTTATTCATGAATTATCTAAATTTAGTAACAAAGGACTGGTGAGGAGTGTCCTTTTTCAAGACTCTCTTCCATTTCTTATTTCCAACCTGAGCTGTAGACCATTTTACATTAACCAAAACATTATTGATTATAGTAATCTATTACTATTGATGATATATATCTGTTATTTCTTTGGATTTGGTTAAAGGCAGCACAGAAAATCTTGCATATTTACTATCAATCACAGATGTTAGCAGCCCGTGTGCACCTGGACTTCATTCAGCAAAAATGCACTGTGATGTGCCGCAAGCCAAAAAAGTAGTCATCAGAACTGAGCACCCGAAAGCCTATGACTACTTTCATATAAAACTATTTCTCCATCTTCTGTATGTAATAGGTCTTTCTAGGCCATTTCAAATTGCAGTTCAGCAAGAAATTGACCTTTTATTATTTACAAGCAGTGACAATTATGTGCATATAACAAGTATAAGAACCAGTTGCTTCACAGAAATACAGGATCAGTCAAAAACAGAAGTGGACAGCCACACAGATCACCAGTACTTGGACTTTAATAGATAAAGGCAAACCGACTTGTTATAAATCATCATTTAGACGACAATGCAAAATACCTTACTCTAAGTAAAACCGACGAAAATTGCAAGGAATAAACAGCATCACGGGGAAGAAAGATTGAGCTAAAATTGAACTATCTGAGCAACAGGAACATGTAAGAAAATTAATATTGTTATCATTCCTCTGCAGCAAAAAGATAGAAGAGAAGAGAATAAAGGAAAGAACTTTCTTGCTTCAATCAGCAACTGCTGATCCAAAGTAATATATGGAAATCAATGTGGAAAGAAAAGATTGGGTTTGGCATCACTAAGTTTAATGACCAAACAGCACAGAATTCTCCAAAGGTAGGAAGCTCTTACAAGTATATTCATGATCCATATTCTTCTAAGTTCTATGCACAGGGAAGTTCTATGTGTACTATATTTCCTGAAGCTGATATTTTGCAGCTTTTCTGCAGCAAGAAAAATCAAAGAAGAAAGTCCTGGAGAGAAGACCTGTAGCCTAGCAATTGATCATATTTCTTTAAAATAAGCTGCTTGGTCTATATTAGTAGTGAGAAAAGAAAGAAGACAATCATCAATTTGACAACTGTGACATTCCCTGACATTTTCAGTCTGGTTTATTTTTGGAATCCCAAAAGACAATTTTATTAATTGGGAGTGCATGTTCGGAAAAAAATTCCAGAAAACAAATTGTTTCAGTTATTAATTATAGTTTATATTAATTTAAAGGTTTTCTGACTAGTCTTTCTTGTACTCTCTGATCATTTTAGTTTCATTAGACAGATTATAAATTTCTTAATTTAATCAAGAAAGGAGGAAATGCTTCCTTAGTCTTGGAACTATCGGCATCTCAACTGCACACTGGAGCGATATAGGACCCTTTGACTCACAGTCCATCAAAAGAAAAATGGAGCAAGCAGCTGACTTTTGAATCTCTTTAAGGGATTTTCAGTCGGTGAAAAAGGGTCCAAGGAATAAAACAGCATACCCTGGAAAACAAAACAGCAACTGTGCACAGCAACATTTTAAAAAGTATGTAATAAAATTTTTTTCAACTTCGTAATTTTCTGAATGTAACGAATCAGAAGCACACATCTGCAGGCTTCAGCAAATATTTGCTTTTAATATCTGAAGTCCATAAGTGAAACCAAATCAGCAGAATTCTGTGATGTGCCATCCTCAGTGCATCTTCATCTCTCTTTCCTCTTAAGCTGTACAAACCAGGAGGAAGAGACAACCGACATTATTTTTTTTTTTTGTAAATAAAGTTACAGTACAGTAATAGCTGTACTGATATTTCTCACTTTAGATTTTGAAAACAAACCAACTTTCTCTACATATTTTCTTAGTGATACAACAGGACAAGAAAAAACTCAATTTTTTAACTGCGTACTGTTTTTATTCATACTTTCAGACTCTGACAATATAAACCACTTGTTCACCTAAGTCACGGTCCAGAGAGATTTTTAACAATTTTTGGATGGTGTGAGTGCCTCCATCTCCCATAACTCTGAGCTCTTGAAGAGTTCAAGCTGAAGGAGGAGTTCTTTTTCTGCATATAACTTGCAAGTATACAACAAGCTTCACACTTGCACTTTAAAATAAATTTTTAAACACTGTGTAGAAGCAGCAGAATTTTGAGTCTTCAAGTTTGAAAATTAGAACAAGCCCAAATGCTGGAAAGAGCCATAAGATAACAGTGGTAGCCCTTAAAATACCAGTTCCTCACATTCTTTCTCTTTGCATTCTGACACAGCAACACACAGCTTTCAAAATGTACAAAATTTGACATGCTGCTACATCATGTCAGTTTTGCTCAGAGGTAACATCATGCTAGGGCTCTGAATCCTTTCAATCCCTTCCCTGCCTTGGGAACTTCTCCTCCTGCTCCAGAGTCTAAGATGGCATAGAAAGAATGTTATCAAAGGATTCAAGCATCTCATCTTGCATAGCTTGATCTCAGTAGTTTACTCAGGAATGTAAGTAACTCCTTTTTCTTCCTCCATATGGGGTGTGCATTACAATCAAGTCCCTGTAGAATTGAGAGAACAGCATGTGCTGCTCAAATCAGAGGAATCAAAATGGTTAAAATAGCAGAATCAGAACTCTAAAGGGTATATCTGCATTTTATGTACATATTGTTTTAAAGTGAGTGAATGTAGATAAATGTGTGCAGTCCTTTAGTGGAATGGATGAGAGTTGAAAATGAAAATACAGTAACACGAAATTGTATTTCAATATATTGTTTTCACAGTAATAGGGAAATAAAAATGTGAAAATATTAAAATTACCAAAAACCAACTCCCCTTCCAAACCCCTGAATTTCCCAGTATTGCTTAACTTTGGAAGATTTGTCTTAGTCCCACAAGAAGCTGGGATGTAAAAATATGTGTTAGTGGGATCCTGCAGACCTACACTAGCTGCTGAACTCACAATACTACACCGTTGTGAGTGCAGGTGCTAAACTTCTTTAGAACAAGTCCTTTTTATTTCCTCTGTGTCTTTCTTTCCTCTTTCCACTAAAGCCAGCACTTTCTCACTTCTCTTGTCTAGATGACTGTACAGCTTGGGTGTTCAAGCCAAATAGGAAACTACAGCATGTAATTTTGAAAAAGCAATTGGCAGGATGATTATCAAAGGTTATCTGGGAAATGAAACATAAAGAAATAGATTTCTGCCAACTTCTAAGCTTGTTTGCAGGTGCACAGAGACATGAATAGCTCCCTCATGCAAACCTCAGCGCTGTTCTGAGCCACTGCCGATTCCTTTTATCTACCTCTGAGATTTCTTGAGTGTGTGAGATGCCTAAGAAGAGGCTGGCTGGAAAAAAGGTAGTAAGAACAGCTCCATCTTTTATCTTTGCATCTGCCACATTGCTGAGAAGTATACTCCACTTAGCTGAAGAGAGATGAACTAATCTACCAATATATTCTTTTTATCTTTTGAGTGGCTATGAGTACATGACTCACATTCGACTATTTTAATGCCGACAACAATTCGATACTAGCAACCTTTACTCAGGCTGGTATTCATTTGTCTACTTCTCCAGGTTTAAGCCAAGTCTAGAAGTCAGATTTAGAGCCTGATTAAGACACCTACCTATAGATTAAGACAACTGCTAGTTGTAGTGCAAAATATCTTAGCTCACAATATAGTCAGTGGAGATAAAGTCAGTGCAGAAAGTAGAGATAAAAGAACAATTCAGCACACCCTAAAGTGAAATCAAATACTTCCTTTATGATGGTACTTAGCTGTCTAAACATAAGTTTCTAGTGTCACTTTAGATGCGTTCAGTTCCCCCAACCTACACAGATCCCAGCTTACAACTGCAGTTTTTTGAGTGTGAGCCTTTGCATTACAAGGGACATTCACTGGCCCTTGGGTCACAACAACCAGCCTGTGCAGACATATTGTGTAACACTGTGTACCTGAAATGCTACTAGACATTTGTGTTTAGACAGTTCATGTCAGTCAGCCTAATCACTCCTTAAGTTTAATACATAGGAGGCGCTAAAACTCCTTAGGTTATAATAGGAAAATTTTAGACCTATGACCATAATGGTATTCAGTATTGATTGAGAAGCCCTAGAGCATCTAAAACACATGTAAAAGTCTGGAGGTGTGACAAAGACTTGTGGAAGATCTTCTCTTTTCAAGCCAGGTAGAAAATCCCAAACATCTAGAAGGCAGTAGATGCCTATGTGCAGACAACCAAATCAAGCTCTCACTCACGTGCACATCTGCATGCTGACTCCTCAGTTCAGATGCCTTAGACTGCCATCCATTGGCTGCTTCATTGAATAAAAAGACTTTCAGGTTGAAAATCACATTATTTAACCTTCAAAGTTTAGTCCATGTCTTATGTCACAGCCTATGTCCTAAAGTCTGCATAAGTCTAAGTAGTAGTTTGCCATTTATAATCCAAATGTCTCTCCATTACAAAGAAATTCTGTTGATCTGATTTCATTACCATTCATTCTTAGTAGACAAAATTAGTTCCTTTGGCAGGGTCCCAAAAAAGAGGCACTTCTCATTACATGCTTCCTGCCTCAACTAAAGAGTACTGCTTAGTTTGTTGATTACCTTTGCAGTCTTACTGTGAGATCACAATGTAATCTCAGTCAAGTGAAGAAAGGGGTTTTGAAAAATTATCACTGTCCCCATAAACAGCTGTTGCTTGTTCATCATCCTGAAAACATTACATCTTTCACAGGCTTGCCAGACAGGTCTTCCCTAAACATTGTAAAATGATCAACTTAAGAAATTGAAACTTATTAAATTATAGTTTTCCTGTGATTATCTTCCTTTTCATTTTGAGCCTGTGATAGGAAGAAGGAAATGCATCTTTCAGAGTTCAAATTTGTATTTGTGCTGCTGCATATCGAAAGATAGGATATTTTGGTACTTATAATTTCAAAAGTTTAAACTTGATGTTCCAACCAAGTGAGAGAAATTTTTGCAGTATGAGAAGCCCACAAACTGGGGTATCATGCTTGTTACCCACAGAGGCACCATCATAAGATTTGGCTTCACTAAACTTTGACTTGTGTGGAAAACCAAATTAAATTATGACATTAAACACATATATTTGCAACCTTCATGGTTTAGTTCATTAACACATGATTCGAAGGGTTATTTCATAAAACTAGCCAAATTACAGAGGAGAAAGTAATTCAAGTGTTTCTCAGAAAGGCTGAGAGAAGTTTGTGTTTGGAAAAAGACAATAAGTTTGTGAAATACATCTAAGGGACAGACACCCCAAGCAGCTCTTGGGAAGTACCTCTAAAGGCAATCTACTTCTACGCTATTTGGGGTTTGTTGTTTTGCACGGTTTTTTGTTGTGGGGTTTTTTTTCTTTTTTTTGTATGAAGGGAAGGTGTTTTTGTTTGGTTTTTTGGTTTGGCTTTTGTTTGTTTTGTTGGGGGTTTTTTGGTTTTGTTGTTTATTTTTTTTCTCCCCCACAAAAAACAGCTGTTGGGAAAGGGAGTCTGTGAATAGGGAACAGATAGGAGTGATGTTTTGAGATGTCTGTGTTTGTTTCTAACCAACACAGATGATCTTATGCTCAAATGGATGTGGAGATTCCTGTCTCCCTGGGAGATGTGCTGTCACGGCTGAGGGTCACAGAGTTCATGCTGCTATGCCCTGCTGCTAGCAAGGCCATACAGCAGCTCTGGGGATTCAAAAGCTACTCTGTGGCAACAACACCCACAACACCTTCCCTCTGATGCTTTCTCCAGAATTAACATGGAGCAGAAAACACCTCAGATAATCTGGTCCAATTTAAAGATACTTCCAAGGATCAAAAAGGCTCCCAGGTTCTCCTGTTCAGTCCAGATAATCATTTCTTGTGTTGCCATAATTTTCATTTTCCTGTTCTCCCAGAGAAATAATCAGATACTCTCACTGGAAACAGGTGTCAGCCATCTACTGATTTAATTTCACAAAATCGGTTGCTGTTCTCTCTTCCTCTGCTGAGCTGCTGTACATAGAGATGAAAAAACCAAGAGTTAAATCTACAGTTCTCAGTCTGGAGGATGGGGCTGTACCCTGGTGCCCTCTCAAGGAAATTGTCTGAGAACAAGTAATCCTAGAAAATAAAGACACTGTCATCCAACTTCCATGCAACTCACAGCAAGGTCCCCAGGTTGCTACTGGAGTGATGAGGCCAGGTATAAGGGTCAAGCTTAGTCTCACCTTTAAACCAGTACACTTATACATCTTAATCATACATCAGATTAAGCCTCTGACAAATGGAGTAGCTTTTTAAAAAAAAAAAAAAAAAAAAAAGCTCAGTTTTTGTGTCTTTATTAACTACATTTAAAGCAATACTTCATACTATACAATATTATTTAAACCATTTGTCCTGGAAGCTGAAAAGGTGGATTACTTTCCCTCCCAGGTTCAGAAGCTTAGATGCACAGCTCTTTGTCATGAAAAATTGAAATGCGCTTCACAGAGAATGACCTGGAAATTTCTTTTTTAGTTTAGGGTGAAATACTCAAATTTCATCATACAGAATCTTCAATTACAGAAAGGAATAAAATGGCTATTCACATAGAGGATAATAGAGAGCACTGTATGTTCTGTGGGTAACAAAGACTTTCTCATGCATCTCCATTTGTAAGCGTTACTTCATTAACACCTTTGTCCCCAAGACATTCATCTTGTTTAACTTTAGCCTCCTAAATATTGTCTACTATGTGTAGTCAATCAGAGGGTCTGGCATTTCCAAAGTATGATTAATCTGCTTAATGATTCTGCAGGTGGCGTTTTCTCCCTTTTGACTACATAGTTCAACACCTAGCTTGGGCTGGCCTTGGAGGGATGGGATTCAGTGGTTTTAAAAAAAAAAAAAAAAAAAGCATGTAGTGCCTGTCACTTACAACTCCTGAAGTATTGCAGAAATTTGCAACACAGATGAAAAATATTATACAGGATGTAGGAGAGATTGCAGACAGGGGGAAGATCAGGCAGGATACTCCACCTGACACTAGATGCCCAGCTGGGTGACTTAGACCAATTTCTAATTTCAAGACAGCTAAAGACAGGTGAGTCAAAATCCACTCTAAAGATCTAAATCAGCTTTCCAACACTGTACCAACAGTAAGCTAACTTTACTCAATTACAGCAGAATCAGCAAGGCAACAGGACTAAAAAACTGTGCTGTCTTTCAAGAACAGTGTTTAATGGAGATTTACTTTAAAACCGAAAGTTTAAAGATGTCTTACATTTATAGCTTCCCACATGGGTTTTGTAGCCTGACTTTCACTTCAATGCTTCCAGTTCATGGAGGAAACAGGCAGGACTGTACTCTTAACTTACCACGCAATATGTGCTTTCCAAATCTAATATCACAAGCACTGCAAACAACTGTGCAGAAATTCAGGTTAGTGAGACCCATTGACATTCTGGTTCTGGCTTACGTAATGGTGTTTCTAACGTTTCCAGATGTATGCTTTGTATGAGGAGTAGCGTTCATTCTGTGGTGACATTGTTTAGTTATCTAAAGCAAAAATCAATTTATTTCATTTCCTAATAATGACCATTGCACTAGAAGAGCTTTTGCCACGCAAGATCTGCTACTGAACCTCAACTGGCAGTTTAGAGATAACTAAAAGCAGCCAGAAATAATTCCACAGGTCTCAAATGTGATGCTGAATATGGAACTGCTTTCCTTCAATGTGATCATTTCAGCCTCTTATCCATGCTACTATTCATACTCTGACGTTTAGCCATGTGCTTTACTTTTCCTTTTACTAGGGAACTGATGAATCCATCTATGTGTTGTTGGATTTGTTAGCCATGAAGTCTAAGCAGTAAACTTCATTGCTTACCCACTAAAAATTCAAATAATAATATGTACATTTAAAAAAAAAACAAAAAATAAACTAAGGCATATTTATTCCAGATATCGTTTAAAAGCCTAATCAATAAAACTGCAATACATAGTGTATCTATAGTTTGCAATGTAGGAGGAAAAGTGCACCCAAGATAGGTAGCATAATAGAAGTACAAACAATCAACATGTAAAACCTATAAAAAACTAAGTGAAATAGTAGTGTGATGCTAAGTAACAGCTAACAGTAAACCAAAAAATGGTCACAGTAATAGAAATCACATTTCTAAAGGTCGAAGTTTTCTTTGAGACTAATTCATAGCCCTATTCTTCAGTCTTTTCTCATCTAAGAACTCATGAACTCCAGTTGGGAATACACCTTAATCAAGACTAAACAATACTGTCCTAATATTTGAGAATTATCACAGACAAATCCTATGGACATAATTGGTCTTCACAAGGCAAGAGGATAGGCATTCAAGTCCTTATCAGAACTGATTTTCTACAGTTTTATGAATTCAGCTATTAAAAAGACTAGGCTTTGCCAATTAACTGGAAATACAGTGGTTTCCAATATTCTGATATAAATCTACTGTTAGGCAGGACTTTTTCTAAGGGAGAGTCTAGAGTCTGCGCACATTCATTTCCCAATAGATAGCAGGTTTGCACAATGGATATGATGAGCTGTGGCAACAAAGATATCTTCAGTCTTACATAAAGCTAGAAACTGGGAATGTGTCACACTTTTGTCATGTATGCATTTCAGACATCCTCATCACATTTACATGAACTAGAATTGAGATACTAAAGACAAGGTTTTCTTTAGCTTTTTTCTTTATTCTAAGCTTCTTCAGTTTAAGTTGCCTCTTACAGATAGTAAATTTTGAATATATTTTTAAGAAGGAAGCTAACAAAATATGCAATTATATACCCCAAATTGACTTGTGACGGCAAATTTAAAGAATGTGAATCTTCTGGTAGTACGTTTGCCTGAATAATTTATCTAGTATTCCAGTATTCACTTTCAACAATAGAGATCACCAGTGAGACATTAAAGATTATTATGCGGACTATTTTGCCACGAGATGCTTCTGCAACAAAGCAAATTTAAGAGGAATAAGTCTGGTTCAGAATCCAACTCAAGCACTTTAGAAATGTGCCCTCTGGCAAGCATCATCAAGCCTCAGGTGTTGCAGGCCCCCAAATGTATCTGAATACGCTTCGTAAACATATTGTTAGAATGTTCAGTATCCTTGTGAATTTACAACTAATTAAGTCTTCGTGACAATTGTACAAAGGCTTATGTAATTAAACAAGAGAGAACTGCAGGAAACACCTTCAGTTCTTTTCTTTAGTTGTCTCAAAAATACCCATAATAGTTCTTACAATTGAATCAGGTTTCTGAACAGACATATGGTCATAACAGAGAAGTCATTCTAGTCAGTAAAGCCCTAAGCTAAGACCAAAATCATTTGATCATTTGTAAATCATTGTCACTTGAATGTTTTCTCAATATGGCTTAATTATAATTCAACACAATGTTAAGCTTCTGGGAAAAGACCTCCATTAAAAGGTACTTCCTGAGAAAAGCGGGAAACTGAGAGCTCTCAGCTAGCATTGCCCTTCATTATTCATGTATAATTCTTCTGCACCACTGAACATCTGCTAATAAATTTGATTCAGATTTTCATGATGGCTTTTGCCCTCATCATTCAATCTCTGCATGAGCTTTGTATCTGATGAGATCTGATGTTATTTACTTATTGCTGAGAATTCTTATCCTATTAAGAATTTAGCCCATAAAGCCATCAGGTGTATTAAAGATGTTTATAAAGAACACCCCTCCCCCAGTTTAAAAATAAAATAATCATCTTGATTTAGAAGAGAATTTCTGTAGATTCTCTGGAAGCTAACTGACAGATGGTCACCTTGGCAGTTTGCTGCAGTAGTGCAACCAAATATTTATTAAGTTTTTGATGCAGAAGGTGATCGAGAGCATCAGAAGCTATTACTTCTAACTCTGAGTTTTGTCAATCTTCTTTTCCTTTGTACCTCCACATTTATAGATAAGCTTAAATCCAGATCAAATATGAAAGTTTCTTTGAACAACTAAAGATCGGTCATACTGATTTGGAGTATGACTTTGTTCTATGTGATATACTTATTTTCCATGTGGTTAGACCATGGAACTGAGGGTTCAGGTTTCCTAAGTCCATTTTGAGATCTTCTGCTGAGTCACTGTCTGGCTTTTCAGAATTCACTAAGATCAAGCTTATCAGAAATACTTACCAATGGTTCTATTTAAGCCAAGCATTTATTTGTGCCAAGCTTGAAACATCCATAATGAGTGAATCCTCCTAATATTCCCAGCTTTAACCTCCATATGTATCTCTTCTTTATATGCAACTACCTTAATGCTATAAGACTAACTTATGTTGTACAGTTATATGCCATAACTTTGATTCCCTCAGAAATGCTTAGTAGAAAGGTTTGAGTATAAAATCAGACTTCCAGGATTATACACAATAAAAGAGTCTATTACTAAACCAGAAGTAGTGAACTAACAGCAAATGTTAAGTTTGTCTGCAAATATTAATGGTGCAGAGCATCTGCAGACATTAGGAAAAGGCATGCAGTGGCAAATGAGTTCTGCTTGTCTGAAAGTGCATCAGGAATGGTCAGGCAGGGGTACTATTGGGCTAGCTGAAGTGGTCATACAGCAATCAGCAACTCACCAAGCAGGGAAATTCCCAACCAAGAAGAGAGAGGAAGTTTTCTTTCCCTTTGCAGCTTCTCTTCCCTTTCCCCAAGGGAAACAATTGTGCAAGAATTGCAGACAGACCTTTACTTTCATCCTGAACAATTTACTTTATGGATCCTGTAGCTTTCATTGTAAAACTTCATCCAAAAACCTGAATATATTACATAAAATAATCATGTAACATTGTTGCAGCTGCAGTACTTACTTTTGTCATGAAGCAGGAAATGTTCATTATTGACCTGTACCACTGTCACAAATTTTATTATCTGAAGTAGTGCTGAAAAGGTAATGCATGAATTGCAGTATGATTTAGCATATTTCAGGGTTTATTACATTTCTCTATTTTCATTTTCAATTGCTCAGGCTTTCTTTTGAAAAGCTCGTTTATTCTCTTTTCAGATTACTTTGCAAAACTTATACTTTTGAAACACACACAAAAAAAGTAAATCATATTGGTAATGAGTCTATCCCCTACTGTCCCTGAAGCAGGCCATTCAGCCATTCTGTCCAGTATAAGTCTCTACATGTGCATTTTTTTCCCTAGCAGCATATTGCAATAGTTATTATATTATATCCTCCCTTGCAATTACATTGCTACAGCAATATTAAGCTCATTTGATTGGATGGCTTGAACCTTCAGTGTTCTAGTCTTCAAGATTACTACTAGGAGAAAAGTTCTGCGATCATTTGAGATTTTTCACCACTGCTGATTTTCCATTTAATTCTATATTTGAGATCAAAGCACATTTTACTTCCGAGTAACTAGCCAGATGAGAAATTAGGATAGGAGTGTAGGCTCATTTATTTCTGCATCTATTTGTTCTTCGTAGTGTCCACAGCAGCCCCACTGATCCTGGAGTCAGCTTTTATATGCAGACTGTAAGCACTAGAAGACCTTTTGTATATTGCGAGCATTGTTGCAGATACAGCATAAGATGTCTGGACATAGTCTTTTCATGAGCTTTCTTCATATGTTACTTAAACTATTTCACTTTCTATACCATACTGTGCCTTTCTGGTGCATGAATACTTCATACTGGTTTGATATCCTGTAAATTAAGCATCAAGTTAGTTAACCACTTCACATTCAATGTTGGCTTCATCAGTTTTTACAATTAGAGGATGTCTACAGAGCTTACCCATCCAAATTTTTTTTTTTCCCAATATCTGGGGCAATTCACAAGGTTTCATAGTTGGACTTCATCAAATGAAACTGCATCTAGAAGGACAGATCTCTCTACTGGACTTGATTTCCTACTGCCTTACTCTTACAGGCAATTACATTTATGCAAAGCACAAGCATTACTAAATCAGAATGTTAGTCTTCTATACCCAGTTTGAACCTGGGTACATTTTTATCTATGCAAAGTAATGAGTATTCAGATTCTTTCTTCTTTCCTTGGTACAGTTAAAAAAAATAGGGTGAGAAGACTGATTTTCATAACAGTGGCTTTATAACATCTTTAAACTCAGCAACGCACTCAGCAAAATTAAATTCTGCTTCATCATGTCAAAACAGAGGAAAATCTTTCCATATGAAAGATTTTTTACGTATTTAGCATCAGAAAGTTTTCCTCCAAGATTGAGAGGATGATGTTTACAGCCAATTTCTGTCCATCTTGCACTCTTTCAGTGACACAGGGCATTGAATTGCTGGAAACTGTGTTATAATTTGTTCTAGCTAGTGCAAAGAATTACACATTTTCTAGAATGACCCTTTTCTCAAATACAGACAGTGTTGTATTTAAATTAGTCAGAAAGTGATAATGGAGGACTTCTGAGGGAAGAGTCCTTTTTTATTTACACATCTGGCATTCTGGAAATCGGTTACTTGTAACTACAAACAATTATAATAAAAATGCAATTTAGGAAAGTTACTAGCAGTAATGATAATGAAGCAGTGATATAGACTGTCTGGGGACATTGTGGATTCTCCACTACTAGAGGTCTGTAAGACTAGGTTAGACAAACATCTGTCTAGAATATCATCACACAGCCGCATCTTTAGCTGAGAAGGAAAATCATAACGCAGTGCCTTTGGTTAAGGTCACAGCCTGCCCCAACACAATGGTCCTAAGCCAGTGGTCCAAAAATAGAGATTGTAGTTCCACTGTACAAAATGGGACCAGCTGCTTGGACTCTTACTCTACAGGTTGCTGACTATTATCTCCATATGCAACTATTTTTCTGACACGTAGAATGGTTAAGCAACACCACTAGCACCATGGGTATGCATTTTATCTAGTGCGAAGCTTTTTTTTGCAACATACTATAGTCCTTGACCTGCACAGGTATATGTGGAGGCACATTACTGCCACTCTGATGTAAGGGAACACTTCTCTGCCCCATCTTTAGAAGCACAGCCCAGCTTGTTGCCCTGGTAGTCAGACTGAATACCGCTTACAGGTTTTAGTACTAAAAGTCATCACTTCTATAAAATATGCAAAACCAGATTTATAACAGCAATATTCCAGCAAAGTATTCATATGAATAATTAAACTGAAACTACAGTTGCCAGAAACGCTAGCAAAGTATGTGTTGTTCACAATTACCTATGTCTTTTCTGCTCACCTCTTGAGGTGCTCTCTGTAAGCTTTTTAATCACTAATTAAATCGTCTTGGTCAAATGCCTGTAATTGAAACTCATTACATCAGACCAAGAATCTTAATTCTCATCAGCCAGTGAATCACAGTACCACTGAAATTTCAGTGAAACCATTGCAGCAGTAAAAAAGATGTGAGAGCAGAATTTAGCTCTGTCCTAAACTACTGATTCATTTACTGTGTATAAACTTTAAGACATCTCTTATTTATAGATACAGACATGCAAAATATCCTCTTTCTGTTTATTTGGGCGGAAATTGGGATTATGTTGTTATTTGCTCATTCAAATATGATCTGTGTTTGCATTCAACAAATAACACAAGCAAGATCATTTAGAACTTTTTCTGACCAGTGCTTTGCAAGCATTTTCTCTAATCTTATCTGATACCTTTTATTTGAGAAAGGTCACTGAAAGAACATCACGTTAGTTGCATGCTTCTGTTAAAAAAAAAATAAATAAAAAAAAAAGTAAGACTATGCAAAACAAAGGAAAAACAACATCAAAAGACAAACACAGAAGCAAACCCAGTAAATACATTTGAGTGGCCAGACAGAACAAAGGCACATGAATATCTACAATAAAAAGTTGTAACCATCAGGTGACCTGTAGATGATCTAATTTGAAAAAATTAAATAAAGGTGGTTTGAGAGGGGGGTAGAATAAATGAAAGATGGAAGGAAAAAAAGAAGGAGGTGTTCTAACTACTACAGGATTATTCATGACAAAATATTTTTACATCACCTTTAATCTCAATAATTTTTAAGTTTTATAGTTAAAATGGCTTGTGGACTTAGTGGAAGGAACACCACTGAAGAGGATGTAAAACACCTGCTGAAATCTATTTCTGTATCATTCATGCTTAAAAAAAAAAACAAAACAAAAAAAACAACAACAAAAGACAAGCAAACAAACCTCAACACCTTTACTTTTAAGTGTTTGTTACAAATTATGGTATAGAACAGGAAAAAAAAAATCTCAGAGGAATCAGTGGGGGGTCATCCCATTGCCTGTGCTGTCCACAGGCAATGGATTGACCCTCTAAGCTTGAAGCCACTGGAAGGTCTCTCTTTGTGTTTACTCATCAGCAAAGTTACATCCTTCAAATCCTCAAAGTTAATGCCAACAGTGATCTCTGCTGTGCTGTCACCTGTACAGGCCAGTAGCTCTTCCTGGAGGGAGAAGAAAGAACTGCTTAGATTTGATTAAAGACAAGATGCAAAGGAATTGGTATGAGCAACTTCGAGATACACAAGCCTTTATCTGCCTTTGTAAACTACAGGACATTTGAATGGCCTTTGGTAGTTGAATAGTGAGCCGGAAAACAGACATACCGATTTTCTTTTTGTGCAGATGACTAAGAAAAGGCTTTTCCCATCAAAACAGAAGCACACGAAAAGATGTAGTTTGTATGTCATCTATATATACAATTTTTCCTCCCATCTTCAGTGTTGTATGAAAAGGGAAATGTGACCATTCTGTGAGCACAGTGTAAACAGCCAACATGATTTCTCTCAGTTATAAAAACATCTTTTCATTAAAACGACTAAGGCCAAGAGTCTAGGAAGCTAAACCCCACTGAAATCCAAGGTACAGTTCTCATCGAGAAACTGGAAGAAAAGAATAACATGAAACAAATTTTCTGACCTAAAATAAGCCTTGAATGACAGAAAACAAGGAAGCTTCCTTAACCATCTTACTGTGTTTACTCTTTGTAATTGGTCTCCCTGGAACCATGTCAGGTTATTGCTATAAATGGTAATTGTACATAGGGATAGGTAGAACAAATACTTTAGCTATGTTTAAAAGAAAAATCAGTGAACTTTTCAAATTCAAAACTTTTTCTTTCATTTAATTCCATTTCTAAGATTATAACGTTATACTAAAACCCCTCTTTTTTTATTAGTAAGACTCCAACAGTAAACATACTTTGTTGATCTGAGTAAAGCAAGACTTGAGGTCCCAAGGCAGGAAAAGATTTCCCACTGTTCGGTTTTTTTTTATTATGACATCATTATCTCCATTAAGGACAGGGTCTTCGTCCTTGAGCAGGCCATGGAAGGGTTAAGGAAGTGGCAGTATTTCTACATTGTGCACACATTGTAGCCTCTCGCAGGTTTGACACCCTTTCATGACCTAGGACATATTGTACAGCAGATATCCAGCAAAAGGGCAGACATATATCCCCAGAGAGAAATATACCCTTGGTCATTTTGCTAAGCTGGTTGTTGACAGCAGCAACAGAGACCCAGAAGAAAAATGGTCACATCAAATGATCATTTCCAGAAACATTTCAGAGTGCAGTGATGACTAGTTCTCTGCCTGGATTCTGCCTGGTTGCATATACAAGGTCAGGTAGTCACCGTAAGTTCTGCTAGCAAATGTTGTGCAATAACTCAGGCAGATTACAGAAGCACAGAGAAACAGAAGCTTTCAGAGAGCGCAACAAAATCATTAACAAATTTTCCTGAAGATAGAAGAAAATATTTCATTATTATCTTGTGTTTACTCACTTCTACCCTGCTTTTATATATATTTCTTTTGCTTGAAAGAAATAATCTCTTCAATTGCTTTTCTCAAATGTCAATAGAATTTGTAGATTTTTCAACCACTAAAAGCTATTATTTTTATTAGTCTTCTGCTATTATCTATATTCTACTTAGGATGCCAGTTCTGAGAAGCCTTGACAGGCAAGACAGAGAACAACTTCACCATCTATAAACTGCATTTAATTATTTGTCTTTACACAATATTGTAAGCTTCAGTAAAGCACCAGATTTTGCTGTTGCCTAGTTTGCTGACTATCACAGTGGTTCAGCTGTTCTTCTATCACGTGGTCCAAAGTATAGTGGCCATAAACCAACATTAAAAACAGGACAAGTGACACCATTTTTAGTATTTCTCCTCTGCCTTATCCCAGCAAGATTGACCTGTTGCAATGCAATGTAAAGTTTCCTTCCAGTCATCTTGTTCTTATTATTGATGAATAGCTTCTTACTATACAAGTGACCCATTGAAATCCAGTGTGAAAAAATTAGTCATGCACATGCACATGCATATTTATTAGTCTTGATAACACTATATAAAGTCCTTTGTTTATCTTTAGGTGATAAGGACTGAATTTTCAGAAGCTGACTGATATCACACTGAAACTTCCACAACATGAAGTGCTGTCCCTAAACCCCTTGCATATGGAAAGTGTGTGGTTTAGGGCAAAATATATATCTGAAATATTTTAGATTACTTGCTTAGGATGAAATGAACTGCACCTCAGGAGCATCTCCTTTTCATTGGCTGGAAGAGAAACCTAAGGAGACTAACTCAAGTGCTAGCCTTTGCTGTCTAGAGGAGGTCATGTGGATCCCACCACCGACTTCTGAAGTGGCAGGTGCATAGTCTAAAATAAAGTCTCAACCCAACATCCATATCTTTTACATAAGTCAGAGTGAAATGATTTGCTTTCTGGAGATGCTAAGCTCTTTTTATTGATTTTCAACTCACATAACTTCAGCCTTCTAAACAAAAAATCATCTAGTATATAGAATTTTCTAAGCTACTTTATAGTCTCAAAATAGGGACACACAAAGAAGATTCAGAACATCCTAAACATCTCAGTAGTCCAGAGGTAAGTCAATTTCTACAGGTGACACTCTCTCTTCCTTAATCAGCCTTGGACAAGTAGCCAAAATGAGTATGCCAAAACTAGGTACAAAATTTTAGATGCCTGAAGCTAGATCAGTGATCTAGGTGTACAGGTTCCACACAAATTAAACTACTCCTAATTTACTTAAGTACTTTCATAAACTCTTTTAAGAGGAACCTACTGCTTAGACCACTTCTTCCGTGGCCCATTACTCAGGCTGATTATTAACCATTTGAGCGAATTGTATTCCAATTTTACACCACTTTCAGATTTGATCAAGGCTCCTAGCATTTCCTTGGCCTTATAGAATAAATCGGAAGAATGTCATACTTTTTAGATTGAAGGTTCTATAGACTAAGAATGTGCATGTATGTGTATATAGGCATATGCACTTAAGCACTGCTAAGAGTCTTTTGTGTCAGAACTCATGGAGCCGTGACGTTACACTGATCATCATAGTAATGGTGACATCAAATATTTGTTCACACTATATCCTTCCCATGAAAAGGAGACAGCACATGCAACTTGGCATGTTCTCAGCGCAACAATTAGTCCACTCAAGGGTGTTATTAGAAACATGAAAACAATCATCCATCATCCTAAGTGGTACATGTTTACCATTAGCTCTAAGTAGCTGTGCCTGGGAGTAGAGGTTAGACAGTTTCCCCTTTTGATTTCTGTTATCATACTGTCATGCTGCTTCTTCTGATCAGACAGTGCATAGTTATTTTCTTTTGTCAGTTTACTCCCTTTTTAATTTCAAGCTTTAATTTACCAGTCCACCCATATTTCTTCAAAAATCTCTCATAAGCTGCTTCAAAAGCTTCTTTTCACAGAAAGGCAGTTCTTTCCTATTCTGTTCTTTCTGCATCTATTAATAATAAATCTATGTTCTAAACATGTAGTCCATGACTGATGAACTCTTTCCCACTCTGCATTGTTTAAGCATATTATACTGATATTACTTATGTATCTATGGAACTTTTTAATTTTGCTTAATTTACCTGTCTGGGGTTCTATATATGTGTTCAAGCCTGACCCGAAAGCAGAACTGTTATTGATATGTCATGGGTTCAGCTATAGCAGTCATTTTTCTCCTTCTTAGTAGCTGGTGCAGTGCTGTGTTTTTGACTTTCAGGCTGATAACACCGATGTTTTTAGTTGTTGTTAAGTAATGTGTACTCCGACCAAGGACTTTCTCAGTCTCATGCTTTGCCAGGGAGGAGGGGAAGCCAGGAGGAAGCAGAGTCAGGACATCTAACCCAAACTGGCCAAAGAGGTATTCCATACCATGGCACGTCATGCCTAGTATACAAACCAGGGGGAGTTACCTGGAAGGCCTAGATCACTGCTCGGGTTGGGCTGGTTATTGGTCGATGAGTGATGAGCAATTGTATCCTCTCCCCTCGTTATTTCCCTAATCATTATTATTATTAGTGGTGGTAGTAGTGGTTTGTGTTATACCTTAGTTACTGGACTGCTCTTATCTCAACCCGTGCAAGTTACATTCTTCCAATTCTCCTCCCCGTCCCTCCGGGAGCGGGGAGAGGAGGAAGAGGGGGAGTGAGTGAGCGACTGTGCGATTCCGAGTTACCGGCTGGGCTTAAACCACAGCATGGCATCATTACATTTCAGAACACTTCGACCAAAAACATGCAGTAGTGCATATGCATGCTAGGTACTATCTGCGTCAACAAATGGCATGGCCCAGTATGTTATGTACTAGTCTAATGGGATAGTTGGTGACAAAGATCCAACATCCATGTTTCATGGCATGGCAGAGAGATTACTTCAGACTAGCTTTCATATGGCTAGTATGGGGTTATGTCCATTTGTGTCTGCAGTGTATTAACTTGATCCATAACTCCATTACATCTTGCAGTTTAGCTTCAGATGAAAGAAAACCAGTTCATGCACTCTAAAATCACTCTACAATAAACGAAGTTGACTGGAGAACATCCTAATCTTAAATGTCAGCAGCAAACACATGCCTGCAGTGTCAGAAGATCCTTCTTATTTTAGCATTTTTGTTCATTTTAGTAGTGGAAGAGAAAGCTTTCTAAAGGCTACTGCATGTGCTACTTCAGAACCACAGAAACGCCTGCAAAGGCACTAGCAAGATGTTTCAAAATTCAAAATAATTTTTCATGTTACATGGCCAGAGAAGTTGTTGCAAAAAACAGAGGGATTCCTGTAATGGGCAATTGAAGATTTTTTCAAAATTCAGCCTGCAACAAAATCATCTTTCTATCCATTTGAATCTTATTACATCTCATGCATTTAAGTATCTGGAAGGGGAACACTAAAAATCAAGATGGTATCAGATTACTATTAGGAATCAGCAGTGGTCCTAATGGTCAAGAAGAGTATCAGAGAACCGAGGAATGGATATTTTACTTTTTCAGGGTTTGTACCTACATGAATTAACCTGTATATTTTATAAGATTTCAGGCCCTTAGTCAGCAACAATTTGCTTATACATTCTACTCTACACTTCAAATATTCCCACAAGACTACTTCAGATGATTCACAGCTATTAAATATAAATATATCAGAATATATTTTCTCCCTTCATTTTCTAGTATGCTTTCTTCAAGTTAGCTCAACAGATTATTTCTTGGAAAATATACCATAATCAAAACAGAGGAAAATCTCTTAATAAAGGGTTCCTAATATAGCTAACATCCAGCATTCAACACAAAGCAAATAGGTAACTAGCAACACTAAGAAGTAGACAGCAATCATAAGCCGTATGCAGAAAGTATGGGGACTTCAAGCAGTATAAAGAAAGAGAATAAGATACAACACCTGATAATTTTCACCACTAACAGAATTTCCACCACTGACAGAACAGTGAACTGGTAATTAAATAGGGTAATAAGAACCATTGCGATATTTTTGAATTTTATGATTAAAAAAATCCAAGTGTAAATAATAAGATGGGACTAATTTCAGAGAGCTTCTGTTTTAATTCTGTATACTGCAACATCAGAGTGAATACTTAACACTCTTTCCTGAAAAAAAAAGCTAAACATCAACCTTGTACTTCTTTCTATTTGTCTTCCCATTGTATGGGGGTTATAATCTGCACTGCTATAAAAGTGGATGATTCACAATAATCCTGCGACAAGTTTCATCAGAACAACCATCAGTAATCATGTTTTGTGAATAATGCAGCCACAGATTGATTTGATGCGAATTCACATGTACATTTCCACATGCTTGATCAAAAAGAATCAATGCTTTGATTCTTTGTAATATAGAATATCTTCATTTTCTACAAACTAACCCTATTCAGGACAATACTATTCAATGCACACACACCCCCCATCAATAGCATCAAAACATTTTACATCAGTACAAGGCTCAAAAATCCTCTTATGCCACAAAGCTATGACATTTGAAGTCTTACAAGGAATAACCATTTATTACAGCATCTGAGAGCGACCTTGCCACACATACTGACTGTTTTCATCAGGTCAGGGCATGGTGGTTTCTGTATAACCACCATGCTCTGGTTTATGTGTGTTTATGTGTGTGCATGCAATGTACACTTATGCATATATACCTTATGTATATGTATAGTTAAATTGTAGCTTGAGATTAGTACTGCACAACAGTCACTGAGAACAGAGCAAAAAATCATGTAACAGTTAAGAAACAAGTGTTACAGAGATCTTCATATGTGGAATCGCTGGCTATTGTTTCAGCCTCTTTTACGATATATATTGACAAGACAAAGTCCTTGAGGTTAAAAATATACCAAGAAGGAAGTCAAACCATGCTGGCTACAGCTCAGTTACCAGGAAATTCTCCCTAGGAGGAGAGTCTTACTCCTCAAACGTCTGAACAATGGGTTTAAGCAGTCAGATAAGACCAAATGGCAACAATGCTTGAAAATAACATAAGAAAACAATTAAGTGGTCCTTCAATGTCACAAAATTGTTCTTCGTTTGGAATCATAGCATTGTGGTGAGGTCCTAGCTCAGAATGACATCTGTAAGCCCAAGGTGTTTGAATCTGACGTCTGCAATAGTTAAGTATTTTCCAGATTCACAGACAAGAAACCAGCTATACCAACGTTTAGCTATCAATGGTTGCTGCTTAACACACATATCACTAGGCATGTGTGTCCTTAGGTACCTTCACTTCAATGAACAGAGGTTTAAAGAACCAACTTAACATTGTACTGCATGTATTGAGTCATTTTGTAGTCTATGAGGATTTATAGAGCAGGTAACATTCCTTTAGCCAAAATTCCTCATCTGATAGCCATGCTTAACCCAAATATAACTCACCTCCCAATAAATATTTTAATAATACATATCTAAAAGTTGAATGCTGCAATACTGAACACTGTAATACGTAAGATCTCGTACAGCATCTCTTGCTGAAGACCTACCTGGTGTCTATACCTTAAATACCTTTCAGCTAACCCAGCAGATTCCAGGAAAAAAAATTGAAAACATCCTATCCAGTTGTCCTTTTTTACTATGGCGGCAAAAGCCTTTGGAGTCTGCAATGAAAAGAAATACTTCTAGACATGGCAAGGGTTAACCTTGATTCCAAAGATGAGATCAGAATATTGGCTAACAAGGCTTAATAGATTAGGTAAATTCCAAATTGTCTGAGCTATAGTTAGGGATAGGAAAGAGAAAGGCTGATGATTCAGAATAAAGTAGAAGAATACTTAGGGATTTGGGCATAATGGTTAAATATAGCAAAGGCTGACAACACTTTACTGGGTTTTTTGTTATTTTGAATCTGATTCAGCTAGACAGAGTCAACCCTACCAAATTCAGGCAGGGTTTAGAGTTCAGGCTAGGAAAAGTCACTAAAATAAGACTAGTAATGAAGTACATGGCTTTTGACTTTGCTAATGTGAGAAACTATGGACTAGGATATTGTTTATTAAGATTTATGTTAAGCTCAATGTAAAGGTTAGGCAACAAAGATGTGAAATCGCTTATGCAAACAGAAACCCAGACACTGCTTGAGTAAGATGAGATAACCACAATCGCGAGATAATCGCCAGACTTCCAGGAACCGACAGAAACAGGACAAACAACCCCAGATAAGGACATGTGAATGAGGGGTCAACTATGGGATAAAGGAGAAAGACTTCTTATTTCGGCCTCAACGACCACCAGGAGGTAGAAAACGATCCCCTAACAACAACTGAAGCATGCGCAGAGTACCTCCACTACTTCATGAACACGGAAGTAAAGATGTATAAAAAGGGACTGTTTGAACTGCTCAGCACGGCAGTGGCGGAGCGCAGACTCCCCTGTCGTCCAGCGCTGTTTTTGCTCATATTCTACTTGCTATAATTAATAAAATTTTAATTGGATTATGATCCGTTGTGGTCACAATTTATGACAATTTCTGGTGCCGTGACTCGGATAAGGAACGGTGGGCTTTGGTCCTCCGGGGAGGCGCCCCGCGACATTTCGCGGCCCCGCGACCAACAGCTCACTCCAACCTTACCGACGAACCTAAATTCTAGGATATTGAGCAAAAAAGGACCGGTAAAATCCCATAAAATTCTGTGCACGGAAGTCCGGACGAAGACGCAGGACGCGTAAGTATACTGCGAAGTTGTTCGCGGGTTCGCCGTTCGGGCGGGATTGGGTATCCTGGATTATAACGAACGAGAGGTTCGATATACTGAACCAAGCGAGTGTGGACCCTTTAGTACTGCGTTTCCCACCTCCCGCGAGGGACTGGGCCAGGAATAAGGGGAGCGAGTGAGTGTGTGTTTGTGGATAATCCAGAAGATGGGGGCGAAGGGCAGCAAGCCTTCGACTCCCATGGGGAGGGTACACACTGTACCTAAGAATACCCCTCTGGCATATATCTTAGACAATTGGAGATATTCCCCTGGAACCCTAGGGAAAGATAAGCAAAAAATGATAGAATATTGTACTAAGATATGGGGAGGGAAGAAGATTTCTAAAAATGTCTTTTGGCCAGTCTATGGGTCAGAAGAAGATTGGGTAAGACAGCAATTAAACCTCTGGGTTAATAATAAAAAACCCCTTAACCCGGAGGAGAGTCAATATGCGGAAGTGTGGCTAGAAAGACCGAGAGCTAGACTTTATCCGCTGAATGAAATAAAAACTAAACAAAAGAAAAAGAAGGAAGAGTTAGACGAAACCCTTCTAACCCCCCCTCCTTACATTCCTCCTTCTGCTCCCGCAGAAGTCCCCAGAGCGCCCACTCCCCCACCAGAGTCGGAACAAGGGTCTCCCCCTCTTCCTAGACGCGTAACTAGAAGTCAAAAAGGGGCAGCTCAGATGTACCCCCTAAGGGAAATACCCATGGGGGGACCTCAACCTGTGATCGGATATATTTCCGTACCCCTAAACTCGGCTGACCTACGAGATTTTAAAAGAACCGAAATGGGAAACTTAATTGAGACCCCACTGGAAAGTAATCAGTACTCCAGGTGACACCAAGATAACCCTGAAAAGATAACGTAATGATAAAGACTTTATTTGATTATTTTGCCGCATTACCTTTCGGTATAAAGTGTGTATTGCTGTTTATATTTGCTATAATTATTTCTCTTTTTTTCTATTATATATGGAAGCGTACAAAGTGTGTTGAAGGAAATTGCTAAACTTATGCAACCTCACAATATTAAATATAGAAGATATGTTGATGTAAATAATATATGCACTCTAGATATACGAATTAGGTGGGTGTAATGATTTGAACTGCAATTGTTATCCATTTGCTTGTTTTAGGTGTAAGGTATGCCAGGATAAATGGTAGACACATTGTGAATGTGGATACCCTCCAATAGGAGTTTGCACACAGTGTTGGAAAATCCAAAGAACTCTCACTGAGTGGAAATTAAAACAATTAGAGTCTAAACAAGAAATTATTCGGGAATCCCATGAGTGGTGGGAAATTTTTGCCAAAGGAATAAACCCTCAATATTATTGCTACCACTCCAACGAACCAGTCCCCTTTGTTGCTGAAATTTTGGTTATAAAATGCAGAAGGGAAGTACTGACCGTGTCTTACTTTGCCCCATTAGTTAAAGCTGCAAAGTGGGAAGCCTATATAAACAGGCAGAAAGCCCGAAACAACTGTTCTCCTGAAGAATTCCCTTGCTGCCGAGAAGATGGTACACCCCGTGGCTCGAAGCAACCGAGTCGACGGGCGAGGCAGAGGAGGAGCAAACTGTGGAGAAAAGAACCAGAACGATGGGACACAAAAGCAGCAATGGCCGAACTTCCCCAGGACTGGTAAAAATATACTTAAATTGGCAAAATTAACAGACACCCTTTTTTCTGGTATACCGTTAGTTTTGTTATTGATAATAACCCAAGCAAATGGAAACCCTCATAAACCTATGAACTAGACAATAACAAACATAAAATACACTTTATTAAAGAATGGTTTGACATAGCTAAACTGCTTATTTTAACTACGAGGTCTGGGGCAAAATGTAAGAGTGTATCTATTAATGAAGATGAAGATTGCTGTGAATACATTATGCCACATGAGAACTATGCCTTTTGTAATTGTGAGGTATTACCTTGTGAGTGTTATGATAAATATTGGGATTGTGGAAAAAGGTTTGTTCGCAGTGCCGAAAATGAAAGTAACGTCTAATAAACAATAATAGGATAAAAAGAAAAAGGGGGGATTGTGAGAAACTATGGACTAGGATATTGTTTATTAAGATTTATGTTAAGCTCAATGTAAAGGTTAGGCAACAAAGATGTGAAATCGCTTATGCAAACAGAAACCCAGACACTGCTTGAGTAAGATAAGATAACCACAATCGCGAGATAACCGCCAGACTTCCAGGAACCGACAGAAACAGGACAAACAACCCCAGATAAGGACATGTGAATGAGGGGTCAACTATGGGATAAAGGAGAAAGACTTCTTATTTCGGCCTCAACGACCACCAGGAGGTAGAAAACGATCCCCTAACAACAACTGAAGCATGCGCAGAGTACCTCCACTACTTCATGAACACGGAAGTAAAGATGTATAAAAAGGGACTGTTTGAACTGCTCAGCACGGCAGTGGCGGAGCGCAGACTCCCCTGTCGTCCAGCGCTGTTTTTGCTCATATTCTACTTGCTATAATTAATAAAATTTTAATTGGATTATGATCCGTTGTGGTCACAATTTATGACACTAACTACACTGAAGAGGCACTAGCTAGAAGGACTTCCAGTAGTTAAATTTAATGTCGCCATACTAAGAAAGCAATTTAGAGATAGAGGACCTACCAGGGGTGTAGTTTAAGTTTAAAACTAGGCTTATCATAAAATCATTTAGATTGGAAAAAGCCTTTAAGATCATCGAGTCCAACCATGAAGCTCACTGCCAAATCCACCACTAAACCATGTCCCTAAGCGCCGCAGAAAAGCTCTGTCTGTCTGGGTCCTATGATTATAGCTGGTTTACCATTAGGTTAGCCCCTGGCCAGTGCAGAGGAAAAAAAAAAAAAACCCAGAAAAACTGTTAGAGACTGATGAGATCGTCTGATGGCATTGCTCAGTTAAATACAAGACTCAGCATGACACTGGTCCAGGTTTTGAGCTCCGCATTTCAGAGGTTTTGGATGAGATGTAGTTCCTAAAGTGGGGTAGGCACCAGAAGACCTAATGAGCTACTTGTAAGTTGCCCCCTCCCGCTCGGCAGACCCTAGGGAAGGTGATCTTCTATCATACTCTGTGCGGTTCACAGGAGAAACCACAGCACCTCCAGAGGTTGAGCAGTGAAACAACAGCTAATTTTATTGTAAACTTCACTGAAACTGTGTCAGGAGGAACAAAAGTCTCAACAAACTCTAATTCTTATATAAGACCCTAAGTGGAAGAAGAAAAGGAGAAAGGAAAGAAAACAAAAATAGACTCCCCACCCTACGGATCCAGCGACACCTTCTCCATCAACGAGTTGAAACTCTTTCAGTTGTAGTCCCTTTCACTTGAAATCCTTATAGAGCGTGAACCCGCTAAGGTCCAGGGCGGAGCAGCACACATCACACAGGTGAAAGACGTTTGCCTTTTTATAGGGTCAGGCTCTCTAGGAACATTTCCACAGGCGGAAACTCATTCTCAGGGGATCTAGTGAGTCCCAGACCCAGTTCACGTTGTGCCCTGGCAGGCGCCGCAGTGTCCGTCGGTGTCTCCTGGCAGTTTGTTGCCTGGGCAATTGATCTTTGCAGCCTCAGGGCAGACAACACAGGAAAAATATGCCCCACCTTCGTGAGCATCATCCTTGCTCTGCCCCCGGCCACTTACCCAAGCGAGAACAAACTGTGAGTTCCTTCTATCTATCTTTTGAGTTGTTTTGAGACAAACACAAAAAGGGTTTCTTGACCATCGCATAAGTCTAGGTTAAGTGGGACATGATGAGCCAGGGTTAGTGTGACCAATAGCAACAGAGTGACAGCCTCTGCTTTGAGAACTGAGGTTAGCAGCAGTTTGGGTAGCGTGTTTAAAGCCAGCTAGGGAGTGACTTGATCAAGACTATCACATTGTAAATACTGTAGAAAATTTGTACCGAAGTATCATAACCTGCTAAGGATAAAATTTTATGATTGCAAGTCCTATGGAGAGGTTTCTATCAGTATTAGTAATAATTTAGATAAGAGCTTGGAGATTTCAGAAATTAGAAATGGAATATTAAAAATGCATGAAATTAATTATTTCCTGTTCTTGTCATAGGGATTGTTAAAAAGATGAGGTTTAAATCTAACTTTTATTTTCTTATTATTGTCTGGTTTTCTGTGTAGTTTCCCATTTTGGCTAGGCATGGACCAAAGACCTATCAAAGTATAATTCTTCCCCTCACACACACAATAATAAACAAATAATAATTAAAAAAAAAAAAAAAACCACCCCAAAAAAACCAAAACCACAACAACAACAACAACAAAAAAAAAAAAAAGAAACACACCTCGTAAACCATCACATCCTAAAAGAAAAGAGAATAAGCAGGTCAGAAAACAAATCAGTTGCAGAGCTGTGAACAGAAGTAATTTTCAAGACTCCCAATTCAGCATCATGGCCTTTGCTTTCTGCTGATCTTTTAACAGTCCTAGAAGCAAAGAAAGAAAAATTACGGATTTGCAGCTGTCTAGGATGTCCAAAGATAGCATATGGGTGGTTACCTTAAGAACAAGTCCACACCTCCCCACAGACATAATCTGAGCAAAGGCCACTGACTAATGCTTGGTACTCTGAGCATCAGACAAGAAAGGCATCCTATGGGAAAAAATAGCATGTGATCACTTTAATTACAGTGATAGGAAATTAATGGATCTTAATTAAAGTTACAAAGGCAACCAGATTTCCTTAACGTTGAAGAGTTTGCTTTTGCAAACTTAGTAGTACTTTTTTGCCAGAAGATTTTCTGAGGATGTATTCTAGGACAATATCTTTTTCTTCAAGTGTTTTACATTTAAAATTGCAATTTGGAAAAACAGTATCTCTCTGAGCATCAGTTCATAAACGCTTTTTGTGTTATCTCAGTTAAAACAAGTGTCTATTTGATTATTATTCTGCTCTTATGTTCTCATCTAGCTTCCATAGTAAAGCATAATCAACTGTATGTTTCATGAATTTAAGATCTGTTATCCATGTGCATAACAGGTCAGTGTATACCAACTGAGAAAGTGGAAGAAGAGGGAGAAGAGTAAAATGGAGAAAATTACTGACGTAATATCAGTCAAGTTATTTGATTTTACTTTTCTTCCATCTTCAGTGTGCTCGAGAGACTGTGGATGAAATAATGTGTGGTCTCCACTTGCTTTTCATCCTTCTTCCCAGAGTAGCTTTTAATGACAGTAACAAGAGGAATGAATCGTAATCAGAAAGCTGCAAGTTCAAGAAATATCCCTCAGGTGCAAGTTTGCCTCTTCAGTTTCAGCAGTGTTCAAATAAGCTCTATGTATATTTGCAACCAACGCTGTTTTCCTGTCTTCAAACTAAATCCGAAATCCACAGAAAACAGGGAAGCATGAGGGAGAGGGAATGAGCAGAATATACACACAGGATTCTTTGGAAGGATATAGGCATTCATTCTGACCTTCTTGGTAGCGTATCTGAGGAACTACCATTTCAACGGAACAATCTTCAGCAGGCTTTTACATCCAAAAGCTTTATCATTCTTCACGAAATAGTTTTATTTAGTTCAAAAACTTTGTTCACTAAATAATACCATGATTACTACATACTTAAATAAGCTAACCTATCTAAACCAAATTCTCTGCTATTCCAGGTCAGGTGAATCGGTCGTAACTGATTTTTCCATTCATTCACTGAGCAGTTCTAGGGACTTACTTCAGAAATGCAGCCTTAATCCCTACTTTTTGTCTACAGACTAGCTAACCTGGATATTTCCCTTGAAACCAGTGGAATATTTAAAGTGGATATGGTGGATGTATTCAGCTGTAGAATTAAACTGTTTGGGGCATGCTTAAACATGTCTCATCTCATCTAAGACATTCTACAATATTCAAAACACATATGTGCACCTGGTGGGTTTGCACAGGAATTAGCGGTCATTTGTGCTCTTCAAATATAGCAGCTGCAAAAGCAGGTGACATAATCTAGGTGGGGATGTGTGAGCAACTGAATCGTTAGCAGGAGCTTCTATATGAATCATTATATTCATATGGAATATAGAAGGATGCATTTAGAATACACCTGCAAAGAAAATTATAATTAATTACTATAATAAGCATCAAAGTTATATTTTTTTTCTTCCAATTGTGTAAGAATAGAAGCTTTTAAATTTTATTTTAAAAAATGTGACCCTTGAGAGTTCTTAGTCCATTTGTTAAGGTACTGGCATAAATAATAGCAAGTCGGCATTCCACCTTTTCTGATTTAGAATGAAACTGTTTCCCCTAAATTACTCCAAATAAGATAAAGTAAGGATCTAAAGCTGGATCTCTGATGCCTTAGTTGTCTTTGTCTTTGACTTCCTCTGAAAATGACATGGATCCAGCTATATCTTCATAAAATATATCAGCTTTGGTAAAACAGAATTTTGACTGATACATGACTTTTGTGCTTAGTTTTTAATATACCAAAACTTTCCATATCTGATCAAAGAAATGCTCAAGAAGTTAATAGAAATTTCACAATATTTCTTAAAGCTTTAAGAGTTATAGAAGCTATTTCTTCCAAATGCATGTAATTGTGGCTATATCAATTAGTTAAAATTAAACAAGATTTAAAATATAAGAGTTAGAATGTATTCAGATTTCTATCATTATCCCTGGACCTTCCAAGACTCTTTCTAACTCTATCATTGTGCTTTGGCTTGTTCTGTTTTAAATTGAATACAAATAGCAACATACTTTCAACTTGAGTTTGGAGTTGCTTGCCTTGAGATAATTCATATCACAAACTTAACATTATATAAATACAGGTTTTGATATTATTTGTTGCTATCAATTTAAATATGTAAAATATATTCAATAAAATTTTTACTGAAAGGTTAATAAACATTTAAATCAAGCGTTATTTAAATATAGATTTTTTTTCTATGAATGTAATTAAACTTTGACCATTTAAAAGGGACTTCCGGGAAAAAAGAGATTACAGATCTTCACATTGTGACTAAGCAGAAAGAATTTGAATCCATCGATTTCTTTCCTTTATAAACAATTTAGAAGCTTTAGTTTGATCATATCTGTTAAAATATAATTGCATTAAGCACCTAGATGAACAAATTAAAGTAATTTAATTTTGTGGTTTAAACTGTGATTCAATTGAAATCAGAAGGAAAATTCTGAGGAAAACATTTCTGTCAGCCATATCATAGGAGACGCACTGATGAGAAAAAGTGAAAGAAGTACAAAAATTCTGCTTTCTTCCAGGTAAAATACATACATAAATAAAACTAAGGGTGCAAGGAAGAGCTAGGTCCTTTCTTTAACAGCACAGGTCTCATTTGAAAAGCTGTTGCCTCAAGATAGAATACTCCCTGCAAAAAGAAATAAAGGCTGCATATGGATGAAGAACTCCAAGGGATGGAGGGAAACTAGTTGCCATGCGTAGTATTTTTGCTGTTCTTTTCACTTGAACTGCACAAAATCAGTGAGTTATCATTACAAAGCAGAGTTTTACTCTTGTGCTGTGATAAAATGGTGCAGAGATGCTTTGACAGGGTGCTAAGATATTCCCTGCTGAGTTCTTCTTCTGTCAAGGTTGATACTACCTTCCTATAATTCTGCACTAGAAAGACTTCTTAAACAGACTAGGGACAACACCTCAGTGACATGCCAGAAGATTTTCTGAGGTCATGAATCATTTCAGAAAATATCTCCAAAATAGCATTTAATCAGACATAAATTAGGAATAGTTAGGGCTGAATTTCAATCTGAGGTCTCCCCATACTCCTCAGTGTCATTTTCTCTGAATCATAATCACAGTGTAGCACTTCAGGATTGCCCAGCCATCAGATAATTCTGTCAAAGTGCAGAACCATGAGCCTTCACAATTAGTCCAAGCTCACTCCACCAACTGCCAGCTACAAACATGCTGCACATGATCCTGTCACTAAAAGCTCAGCCTAACACTATTGTTTGTACCAGCCCTCCCCTCCCCCCCCCAGCCTGGCATCCTGTGATAAAATACCCCTTCTATTGCCCACTGAAAAAAAAAAAAAAAACCCAGACTCCATAATCACAAAATCATAGAATACCAGTTTGGAAGGGGATGTCAAGGGTCACCTGGTGCAACCTTTCTTGGTGAAAACACCAAGTCTTGACAAGTCTTGGTCTAGACAAGATGTCCCAGCACCCTATTCAGCTGAATCTTACGAGTGTTCAGTGTTGCGGAATCCACTGCTTCCCTGGGAAGATTATTCCAATGACTGTTCTCATTGTGAAAAATTCTCCTCCTGTGTCCAACTGGAATCTCCCGGGCAGTAACTTGTGCCCATTACTCCTCATCATTTCCATGTGACTCCTTGTAAAAAGGGAGTCTCCATCTTCTTTGAGCCACCCTTTAAATATGGAACATTGTAATAAGGTCTCCCCTTGAGCCTTCTTTTCTCTAGGCTGAACAAACCCAGTTTTCTCAGCCATTTCTTATATAGCAGAGAGGCTTCCCACTCCTTTGAGTAGCTTCGTGGTCCTTCTCTGGACCCTCTCCAGCCTATCCACACCTTTTTCTTGTAGCAGGGACCAAAACTGAACACAGTATTCCAGGTATGGCCTGACCAGAGCTCAGTAGAGTGGGATAATGACATCTTTATCTCTGCTGGTGATGCCCTTGCTGATGCAACCAGCAACCTGTTGGCTTTTTTTGCCACAGTAGCACACTGTTAACTCAGATTGAGATTGTTGTCCATCAAGCTCCCTTTCCACAGAGCTGTTCCCCAGCCAAGTAGATCCCAGCCTGTGCTGCATACTTGGATTATGTTTTTCCAGGTGCAAGTCCTCACATTTGTCCTTGTTGAACTTCATAAGGTTCTTGTTAGCCCACGCTTCCAGCCTAACCAGGTCTTCCTGCAGGGTGGCTTTCCCTTCCAAAGTGTCCACTTCCCTACTCAGTTTGGTATCGTCAGCAAACTTGGTCAGGATACATGTGCTCCCCTCATCCAGATCACTTACGAAGACACTGAACAACACTGGGCCCAAAAATGATCCCTGGGGGCCCCCAGTGGTGACAGGTCATCTGTTTGAAAAGGAGCTATTTATCACCATCAGGGTGCTAAATGGCAGTGTGCAGCCCGTCAGCCAGTTCCCCACCCACCCACCGCAGAGAGCACTTGTCTATACTGTAGTGTATCAGTTTCTCCAGGAGGAGGCTGTGGGAAACCATACCGAAGCCCTTGGGGAAATCCAGATAGACAATGTCCACTGCTGGCCTCACATCAACTGAGCAGATTACTTAGAAGACTATCAGGACAGTCAAGCTTGATTAGCCCTTGGTGAATCTGTGCTGGCTTTTCTGTGCTTGATTTGACTTGTAATAGCCCCCAGGAGGATTTGTTCCATAACTTTCCTAGGGACTGAGGTAAGACTGATGGGCCTGTAATTTACTGGATCCTCCTTTGAGGACTTCTCATAGGCAGGGGTGACATTAGCCTTCTCCAGTCTTCTGGGATTCCCCCAGTCTCCACAACTTCTCAAAGATTATGGCCTCACAACAAAGTCAGTCAGTTCTCTTAACACCTTCAGGTGGATATTGCCAGGACCCATTGACTCGTAGGGGTCAAGCTCCTGTAACAGTTCATATACCAACTCTTCCTTCACTGATCATGGGTCTGCATTTGCATCAACCTGGATTTTTGTTCCCAAGGCCTGGGGCTCAACAGTGCTGGTAAAAACAGAAGTGAAGTGTTGAGAATCTGCTTTTCCAGTATTGTTGGTGAATAGTTCACCTGTTCTGTTTAACAGAGGGCCAATATTTTCCTTCTGTTCCTGCTTGTTGTTTACATACCTGAAGAACCCTTTCTTGTAGTTTTCGACATCTCCGTCCATGTTCAATTGAGGCTGAGCTTTTGCTTTTCCAACTGCATTTCTGCACATCCTGGTAGTGCCCCTGTAGTTCTCTGTAGCTGTTCATCTGCTTTTCCATCTCTCTACTCTTTTAGTTTCGAGCAGACTAAGAAGTTCACAGCCAAGCCCAGTAGGTCTCTTTCTCCACCTACTTTCTTTATCTTTAAAGAGAAAAACTGGTTTTGTGCTTTCAGGAGAGCATTCTTGAAAATCTCCCACCACTTGCCAGCTTCTTTATCCTTCACGGAAGTTTCCCATTGAATCCCTCCTAAATGAGCTCTGAGTGAGCTGAAGATTGCTCTTCTAAAATCTAAAACCTTTGTCTTAGTACAAACCTTTAGCATGCTCAGCCAGATCCCAAACTCCACAATATTGTGATTGCTGTATCCAGGGCTATCAATAACCGAGATATTACAAAGCAGATTTTCTTGGCTTGTGAGTAACAAGTCCAGCAGAGCATGATTCCTGGTTGGCACATCTAACATTTGTATGAGGAAGCAATCCTCTATACATTCCAGGAACTTGATGAATGACATGTGAGCTGCTGCATTGTTCTTCCAACAAATATCTGGGTACTTGAAGTCACTCACAAGAACTAGGTTCTGCTGACCTGATGCTTGCTCAAGTGATCCAAATACTGCTTTGTTGGCCTTATCATTTTGTTTTGGAGGTCAGTAGTAGATGCCTAGTGTAAGATCCCCCTTGGAAATGACCCTTCTGATCTTGACCCAGGGGCATTCAATAGGGCTTTACAATCTGCATAGTTGATTTCTAGACATTCAAGGTTCTTCTTAACACAGAGCATGAATCCTCCTCTTCTCTGCCTGTCTATATGAAAAAACCTATAGCCATTCACTGTGGTGTCAAGTCATGTGATTTGTCCCACTGTGTTTCTGTTGATTCTATGATCATAACTTTCTGACTGGGCATGGGGCTCCAGTTCCTTCTGTTTGCTCCCCAGGCTGTATGCATTTGTATACATATACTTGAAGATGATATGCCTGTTTGTGCCTACTTCTGCTTTGATAAGACTGACAAATACTGGCCTCTACTCTTGTACAGGGTGGATAATGCCAAATGGAGCTCAACAGGCTTGAGAGTAAGAAAGATATCAGTCTAACTGGAAGCCAGAGTCTTCAAGTATAAGACTATGCCCACACAGCTTTGAGTTTGATTCCTTTGAGTTGCATAAAAGCAGATAGGAACATTTTTATAAGAATAAGCCAGTATTATTATTCTCTGACATATAATTATGCTTCTTTGGAAATAAAAAAATTATAGAGTTTTAATGAGGCATTCAAAAATTAAAGTGCAATTTAGAAAAGCAACCAGGAGCAAAAACACTGAAGGAAAAACAAGGAGAAGGAATGAAAAATGGTACTTTAGTGTGAAACAAAACTAAAAGGGAGCAAAAAAATATAAAAGAACTATACTCATTAGAAGGTTAGCAACTCTCAAAATAAAAGCTAGATACAGAAACAGGCAGAAAATTCAGGAATAGGTAGTCTTTCAGGCAGGTAAGTTTGTGTAGTGTATAGTATGTATAAAAACTATTGATAGATTTAGGGAGCTGACCAGCTAGGACACCATTTTATCATCCTGATAGAAATACTGCTTCTGGCTAACACGATATGGTGATAAGCACTCTGGATTATAAAGAAAGAAAGAGATAAAGAAAGATTAGCTCAGAATTTCAAGAAATTCTGAATATGCTTCTATTTAAAATGGGGAGTAAAGCTGTTCAGATTTCATCTTACAGCATTTTACAAAACTCTTGCCTTTCTCCAGTAGCTATTTTCTATATGGTCATCTATCTTTTTGATATTTTTTCTTATTCTTGGTAGGTAGGTCAAACATTTTAAACACAAGAAGCAAAATGTATAAACATAAAATAGTAGTAACACTAACCTATAACATAGAAATAAAGTTATTTCATAATTAAGAAGACACTATCCTTAGCCATGACAGATAAAATAGCTTCTGTGGATGCAAAAATGCACTTATACCTGTTTTAGGGAAAGCACATTATCAGAAAAACAGAGCAGATGTAAAGAAAATAAGATTTTTGTGTAAAAAGATCTCTCTGTACTGCTGTGTTTTTAACCAGCAAGTAAGATATATGTAATAAGGCAAAGCACTTTGATCTGTTCAGATTATAGTTCCTCTTGCCAGAGACAGTTTCTATCATAAGTGACATCTTTAGAGAGTTCTGATGTGATTTAACCTCCATATAGAGTTTGCTTTTTCCCATCTGTAAAAAAACACATTAAAAATAAAACAAACCAAAACACATCAGTTCTGCAGCTGCACACTAAATAACAGGCTAAATGGCTTTAATTTAGGTGACAAATTGGTATAATAATGTAACGTCACCCTCAGAGACTGTCTTAACGAACAACTGACCCGTTGAAAAAGAGAAGTTACAATACCTTTTTTTTCTTTGGAAATCTCTCAAAACTTGCCTTGAACTTTATTCCTTTTTCTTCTTTGCTGTTAACATCTCAGTAGAGTAACAATAAGCCCAAAATCACATCTCTGACTGCTAACAGAGCTTTGACATTATTTACGTCAGTGCAAAAAAAAAGTCTCAACATACGAATCTGCGGTTGTTTCTGAACCTCAAATGTTTTGTAATGTGGTGAAGGCAATTAGAAGCAAATGGTTTCTGGTGCTCCTCATTCTGCCAACTACTACCTGAATATGCATTTTACCCCTGACACTCATTTTAATTGCAATTAAAAAAAAAAATAAAAATCAGTGAATGATACATATGTGAATTAGAAAAGAATGCAATGGGATTAGATGAAGCTGGCTTAACCCAGAACACCTTCCCAAGAGGACTCGGCCGACTACCTCTTTTGTAACATCTTTAACAGGTTGTTCTTGCTTTTGGCTGCAGCGGCCAAGGCATAATGAGAATAAAGAATATCCTATAAAAATGGAAGCAAGATCCCATCTGAATTACAAGCTACTATGTCAAATGCTAATATTAGGGGCTACTACTTTTCTTTTAGAGGAGTGAAATTTAAGAATTAACTGTGAATAAAGGCATGCATATTACTTTCTAAATTGGATGTGATTTAATTACATTCTATCCAATTTTCAATTGTCTGTCATTAGTTTTAGGTAAAAGGCTTTGAATTTCTATTCTTACATGGCAGCTCTTTGTCACCTAAATGATTATGATTTCAAGTAAGTATGGATGAGCACAAAAAGAGGAAAAGTGAAAAATAATTTGCCCAGCACCTCAGTACCCTCTGACATACCTATGGAGAAATTATCTTTGGAGATGAACACTGATGATACCAGTATTCATTTTGAAAGGAATGCTGACCATTGATGTATCTCAATGCTTTGTCATGTCATTCCTTTCTAGACAGTGTTTTTAAGATGTGGTTATGAGAAGAATCAGGCCATGAAGGAGAAGTTACTCCACCAGTGTTGATAGAACAGGACAGCCAGGAAACGTTCAGTCCCAGTATGAGTGCTTCTGTCAATCCCACTAATGCACAGGGTGTCTGACGTGCCTGCAGGTTCATGACTTGCAAGAAACAGTTCTTAGGCAGGCAATTTATGGAGATCTGCCTCATTTAGTATCTATACCTCTTGCAAAGAACTACATGCCGTGATTGATAGTCTGATTAATTTTGGGCATCACACTGCCTTTTTATTTTGTATTTGTAAATGGGTGATGTGATGTGGCCCATGAAATTAAGCAGAGCTTGCAAGAATAAATCCCAGTGTATCCTCTTCTGTTATAAAATCTACTCACATAAACCAATAAAGGCTGATCCTCCACTTTTTTTCTTCCCTACTTGGCTGTACTAGGCAAAAGTTGAACCGAGGTTGGTAAAGGAGAAATTATGTTACCACAAAGTCTTAGCTAGTTTTTTAAAAGGCAAATTTATAAGAAGTAAATACATGTTGCTTGCAGACTTCTGAAGCCTTACTTGAGCACAATGTGTGTTACAGATTTTTGTTTTGGTTGGATCATTTTTCGTCTTCACTTATGACTTTGAACTAGAAAGAGAAATCTTCTAAGTAAATAGTAAGAAAAAAATGCTTAAGGCAAATTTTTTTATTGGCAATTTTTTTTTTCTTAAGTCTTTGTTAGGTGTCTTCCTTGTGAATAGTGTATACAAGTCTGCTTTCGGGATATAATGTCTTTACTTTGGCTAAATCACTAGTTTTAAAGGAAAAAAACCCAAGGATTATTTTACCTTTAATGTTGGCATTGGGAAAAAAATTAATAGGCGGATAGAGATTACTATTTTTAATATGTTTTCCCTTTGGTGTCAATTATTTCAAATCCAGGTTTCAGCTATTTCTATAAAAGTGTGGTAGTCATTTAGACCATGAATACCCTTAAAGAGATCAAAGACTACCAGAAGATTGATACATGCTGCAAAAATACATTCTTTTGCTTTCACTTACTCTTCACAGACTCTTAAAGCAAAAGTCAGCAGAGCACACTCCTGACATAAAAAATGATCACTTTTGTCTCTTTAACCCTTTGGATTTTAGATTAGAGCAAACCTTACCACAGCAAGGTAAGATAAACTGCCTACAGGTAAGAAGTCTGAGAACATAAGTATCAATCCTATTTTTAGACAAGAAATGTAAACCTAATATTATACTGAAATGATATTTGGGTCACCAGTGGAGATAAAAGAGGTTGTTTAAGCTCTGGGCTCTGCTGAGATCTGATATTTGGTCCCGAGCCTTCAGAAAACCTAAGTCCTTAGAGATTTGTTTTTTTATGACAAAAATCTCTCCTGTTTTAGTGCAGAATAAGCACAGCAATGGTCAGAACTCCAGCAAGTTAGCATTGTCATCATTAGCACTGATAGTTTTCAAGCTCATACATTTTAGTGGTGATGCTTCTCTGTTTCTGAAGTCTATTAATTGTGTGTTTGAATGCTTAAAAATTTGTAGTCATAAAGACCTGATTGACTTTTGTACAGATCAGCTGCATGTGGGCTGCATGCATCTGATGCTGCATGTAAATAAAAGTTGTCTCTGTATCAAGGACTTTATGACTCAGTTCAAAGGTAAAACAGTGTTTGGTACATAATATGCCAAATACATTTATAGGATACAGAAATTTTTCTGAGAGAGAAGCAGAAGAGAAAGCTAGCTGGCAAGAAATGTGCTCATAGAGGATTAAACAGCTGAGAAAAGGTTGCTTGTTAGAGGAGGAAGGAGAACAAATCTAGTAAGTCTCAAGATGTACTGCATAGGGAAAAGAAGCCACTAACTGCTGCAAACGTATGAACATGCAGATCTTAGAGAGAACTTTGGATTCTTGTAAATCCTATTTTCTGAGGAAATTTTAAATATGGGTTATAAACAGCAAAAATTGCTGGCAAAAATATTTCATTTAGTAGCTAAAAATATATTTCACAGGTCAGTGGTAGGTTTAAGGTTTTCTTTTTATTTGAACATATCACTGCGACTGTCAGATGAAACAGCTGACATTTAATCTTACCCCATAACTGCACATTACTTCCAATACAGTATATTACATTTCCATCCTTCATAAACATTTTTAATACATGTAATTTTTACTGCAGTTACTGAAAGAGTCAAGAATCTGTGTTGTGAGAACATCCTTCCCTTCTGGCATACTGGACCATCTGCTATATATTGCTGCACTCAGCGTTGCAAAATCCTCTTAACTCAGCATTTCTAGCAGTCTGCTCATCTACAGAATTGCTGTTCCACAAGAAATCCCAGCATTTTAAAACATTATCTGATTGAGGAGAGGAAAATTAACTATGAATTTTCCCAGGATCTCCAGGTATTCAAGGAAAAAGGAGAAATAGCCTTCTCATGCTCCTTAATAATGCGAATACACCTGCAGACTCCGAGGTGACCTTTCTAAAGGATCATCCTTAAGATGATGGTTGTGTTTCAGAATTAGCATTTGTTTTGAAAAGCCCTCGCTTAAGAGGTTTGAGGTAAAAAACAGACGTGTCAGCAAGTTTGTTCTCAGACTGAGACCTGATTTTCTAATTCTAGATGAAGGAAAGCAAGTGTGCATCCGAACACAGCTGGTTGACTGGGAAACTTAGATGAGCTAAGAGAGGATCAGATTTTATTTAATCACTTTAGGCCACCACAGCACCAAGCAGAACCTTAATCATATACACCACAAAACAGTGCTCAGTCCCCAGGGTGTCTCACTCTGCCAAGTGATACATCTTTATGTACTACTTTGCTTGACATATCTGAATTTGTCTTTTCACCAACTTTGCCTAATCTCACTAGAACTTCTTTAAAAAAACTCATTTAGAAAGTTTAGTTGTTTATGAAGAAAGGTATAGGGGAAAAAAAAAATAACCAACCAAAACCCAGGTAGCTTTTTGCTGCATATAGCTTGCAAATTCAAAGTAAGTAATTTTATAAGAGTACATGAGAAAGTCCTACTCTCTCAGCATGCCTCTATTCAGAACAATGGCTTCCTACAGGATCTGCCATCTGGAAAGCAAAAAGATGAAGATAATGTAAGAAAGATAGGACAAGAGGAAATGACCTCAAGCTGTGCAAGGGAAGGTTTGGACTGGGTATTAGGGAAAAAAATCTTTACCAAAAGGGCAGTCAGGCACTGGAACAGGCTTCCCAGGGAAGTGGTGGAGTCACCGTCCCTGGAAGTGTTCCAAAACCATATAGATGAGGCCTTCAGTGACATGGTTTAGAGGTGAACTTGGCAGTCCTGAGGTAATGGTTGGGCTTGATGATCTTAAAGGTCTTTTCCAACCTAGTTGATTCTATGATTCTATGCAAGATCTCAGTCCACTACACTAGAAGATGCTGGAGATTAGATTTGTTTTTAACAGTTTCATTCATCTGGGAACGAATATCTAAACAAAGGCACTATCTGGGCTTGCTCTATAATCTATAATCTAATTTGGTGAGATGTGTGCAGTCTTATACTGAGTAGATTTTCTGCATGCAACAAAAAATCTATAAGGAAGACCGTGACTGCTAAGGCATACTTGTCTCTTCACTCTTCTGAAAATAATGAAGCTCAGCACCACTTCTGAAAAGAATAGCAGCTTATACTATCAGTTTATATACTGTCCAAACCCCAAGATATGATTCTCCAGTGTGTGAAGATTCTCCAGTGAGAATCTAATGATTCTCACACAAATCTAATGGACATGTATTTGTAAATGCATCTGACTTTTCTTTTTAAATTGCTTCCTGGGTTGTCCATGTACATAATTAACCATAAAAATATATCCTGGGGAAAATAAATTAGTAATAAAGCCAGCTGAACATAAACATATTTACATAATATAAAGACATTCACTGCTAACTCCAACAGGTATCTAGGAATCTTATGAAAGCTAAGGAGAACTCTTTACAGTTTCTACCTAGAGTCACAATGGAGAGAAAATTCAGCTATCCAGATGGCTGAGGGTAATGACTTTCTGAAGAATCACATCACTCTGGTTTTTGCTAATCACTGTGTCATTGGGCACAATTCATTTCATAATCAGGCTGAACATCTTCTTTATGATGTCATAAGCATTAAGGTCTTTCCCCTTCCACTAGGGAACTGAAGCAAGTGCTTCTACATTGCTTTCACCATGCTTTTGAAACACTCATTAAATTAGAGAAGAGGACATTCAATACCCTGGAGGAAATAATGTGCCTTGAAGCACTGACTCATTAAGTAATCTTTATGTATAAATGTCATTAGTTTCCATATCTTCCAGATGTTCCCCATAGCCAACAGAGCAAGTAAAGTTATCAATTTCCTAACATCACTCAGAAACATTAATTCACCCTTTTTCCCCACTATGCACATACAATCATAATATATGTATAGTTTCATGATGGTTGAATTCAAAGGCTTAGAGCTGCTGTTTTCACCAACTAACTAGGTGTTAGTTTCACCAACTAAATAGGTGTTTTCAATAATTACACAGTTTATGGCAGGAGTAAAGAACAAGTGACGAACTAGCATACTACTATCTCCACCTTCCACATTTCCTGTGACTGGCTAAACTAGCTTCAGATAAGCACTTTGGTGTCTAGTAAACTCCATTTAAACTCCTATTTAAAAATAAAATCCATCAAATGTGGAAACTTTGAGGTATATTTACCACTTGGCCACTTGGTTTTTCAGGTGTAAGAAAGATGGATTATTTCCTTTTATCATGTACTTTTAGGCTCCAAATTAAATGGGTCGCAGACCAAGTCCTTCTGTAGATATATAATCCCAGTAAAATGTTTTCTGTTGCTGTGTTTTTAGCACAGATGTCTACTTGTCAGTCTCAGTCCCCATTGCTATGTTATCAGAGCTACCCCATTTCAAATGGTTCATCATCTTTGCCATTGTAAGGGTTGATAGTGCATAACTGCTAGGGTAGTACACGTATTGGGCCTGGCTCTGGTGGAGTTAACTTTCTTCACAGCAGCCTATATGGTGCTAATTATTGGGTTTGTGGCTTAAACATCGTTGATTATGTGGCTAAAACAGTGTTTTGGTTACCACAGAACAGTGCTTGCACTGCAATCAAGACTTTTTCGTACTCTGTGCGCCAGAGAGTCGACAAAGGTTGGACGTGAAGCTGAGAGTGGGCACAACTTGGACAGCTGCTTTGAACTAGCCAAAGGGATATTCCTTACTAAATAACATTATGCATAGTGATAAAAATGGGAAATGAGAGGAGAGGGGAGAGGGTGGGAAGGGTGGAGGAGATTCTTTTGCAAGTTAGTAGTTGCCTGAAGGCTGTATGGGTATCAGTCTGTTTGTGGGAGGTAGTGAATAATTGCCTTTACATCGTGTGTTTTTTTGTGGGTTTGTTTTGTTTGTTTATTTGTTTGGTTTTTGTTTGGTTTTTTTTGTGTGTGTGTGTGCAGCTTTTTTCTTTCTTTCTTTCACTTATTAAATTGTATTTCTCTTTATCCATAAGTTTTATTGATTTTGTTCTTCCTATTCTCTCCCCCATCCCTCTGTGAGGAGGGGGAGAGAGTGAGTAGCTGCGTGGGTGCTTAGCAGTTCTAGCTAGTGTTCACCCACCACAACAGGTCATTCAAAGTTAGCATGATACAGCTGTTCATAGAGCTTTCCATGATCTAAAGCAAAAAAGCATCATGTTGGGTGTGGCTTGCTATATAACACCAAAGTGTCAAAGTCTGCAAGGTACCCACTATTCGATCTGACCAAGTTCTGGTGCCTTCCTGGCTGTGCCAAAATTCTTCCAAGCTGAAAGCTGTTGTCCAACAAGAACTAAAATAAAGTTGACTTCCAGTGCCGAAGATTTATGTATAGGTAATTCAAGGGAGTATTTTTGCCAAATACAGACACTTGCTCTTTTAAGAACCTGCAAAGAAGGTGCCGAATGCCTTCCTCATCCAAATCAGTGGGAAACATCTGAAATCTTGCTTTTGTAGCACTGCAGTCATTCAGATCCTGCTTCTGTTCTTATCTGAAACCTTTTTGCTGTCACCTTGTGAAAAGACTCTCACTAGAGGGTCAGAGGCTGGCAGCTTTACAGAGGATTCAGTAGTGACAGGATTAGGCCATGAGTAATTTCTACAGGATATGGGTCAAGCCTTGGATAAAGACTAAGAAATGGGTCTGTGTTTGTTCTATAAATCTAGCATCCTGCAACTCAGACTTCTTACTGCCATGGACATACTACTGATTCATGTTTTCTTCCCAGTTAGCTAAAAGTCTTCTGCATCACATGTTAGTATGGACATTCAAATACATTAATACAGATAAGAAAACTGTAGGTGCAAGCAGCTACATTATCAGGTACCTATCAACTTCTGAGCACTCTGAGATAAGGTGTTTCATTATATATAGATATGTTCATATTTTATCCTTGTACTGGATGTTCAAAGACATTTTCTCTATTTAAATCTGCACTTGAAAAATAAACTGAAAATGGTGAGTTGGAAAGATTACTACCATAACCTGTTTTACCTCAGCCAGATGTACAGACTCAGGTAAATTACTTGCCTCCTTAGATTTGTCAGTGTGCCTGACAGCTTGCTCATATATCCAGTTATGATTATGCATTGATTTTAATGATGAATAAACTATATAAATGTTAAGATAAGCATAGAAAACTTACTGTTTCAACATTCTTCCTTATAATAGATTGCATATACATATCATACTTGCTGGAGCTGAAATTCTAATGGATAGGACAGGTTAATAATGCAAAACATGAGTCTAAACAATAAGACTTTTCTCTAAGTACTGAAGAAGATGAGATCCTGAAAAACAGCACACAACAGAATGCAGAGGAAGTATTTGTATGAATCTTTGTTGTTAGAGCTTATGTAACTTTCCCCATTTCTAAAAGTGAACATGTCTGTTTCTTAATATCTACGGAGAATGCAGCTACCAAACCCAAGCCTCAGCATAGCTACTAGGACTAGCTTCTGACCACAAAAGAACACACATAAAGAAAGGAAAATGATCGATTGGGTGGAATACCTTAAATAAAACATATGGGTGTATTAGCTAGTGACCATTTTCTTTCCTTAAAATTACCGAAATTTACAGCCAAATTTTTGCATGTGTGTGTAGTAAAATAAACTAAACACAAGAAATTTACATTTTCCCAACTCTATAGGTCTTCCTCAGTGCTGTCATGTCACTCTTATTCCTATTCTCTAATATGCTTAAGCAGAAGTTATCACTTACAAGTAAGTTTGATCAAACTGAAGTTCATGAGCTTCCAGCTGACTCTTACATAGTTGGGAAATCTCAATTGAAGCACTGGTTTTGTTGCAGCAACATGATAAAAAAAGACAAAACTATCAAATTAATCTTCACTGCTGACCTTTGACTTGTCTAACTGATTTAAAATACCTATTTAGTATTCGTAATAGAACTGCCAGTCTGGAAGAATTTGCTCTAGTACAGATCTAAGTTATAGTTTGGTATTGATGACAGCCGTGTTCCCCACATTGCTGGTCTAGCAGCTTGTGGCAGTGCATACTATTGCAGTAGGCAGGCATATCTATTTTATATATTATTCATTCTTTCTGTGAATCGAGACCATGAACCTCATCTCTTGTTTTCCAAAATACAGGGCACTTCTAAAAAGCTTGTTTAGCAAGTAATATTAGCACTTTCTGTTTGCCAGTCCCTGGAAGGAAACATTCTCCAGTCACATGTACCCACAAAGCCAATGCTAAAAAAATGTTAAGAGATCACTTCAGGTACCATATTTTGTCAGCCCTTGGCATTTATAATAAGGCTGTCAACAAAGGTGCTATGGTGGTGCTGAGATTTTTTCCTTTTAACAAGCTGAAATGAACCCAAGAGCTTATTTCATGTAGTCATCAAACCACCTTGAGGTGCCAATAAAACCTGTCTTCTGAGCAGACAATATACCATGCCTGACAGAGGGATGAAAGTTTCCTATAGTGCTTTTTCAAACTGCAGGGACCACGTAGTGCTTCAATTGACTCTAAAAAAAAACCCAAATAAATCTAATAATCTCAGATTTATTCTTGCTGCCACTAAAAAGAATAACAATGGGAGAATGGCCATCTTACACATCTTCACTATTTAATTACTATTTTTTTTCTCTAGATGTAGCAACAGCAAACTTTGCTTCCAAATCAGAAACTTAGAAAGAAACAGCAGCCCCAAAAATTCATTCTTGAAATTCCCCAGGTTAAACTATCTGATACCTAAAGCTGTTTGAAATTGTTTGCCAGAGATGAGAGCTGGGGCGGTGTTGATGATCGCTGCCTTTGAAAGCTTTTCAAGATAACAGTCAAGTTCAACTTTTTCAAAGTCTGTCTGTGAACTTTGGGTATAATCTCTTTAAAGCTCCAGCTAAGCTCACCAAGGCTTGCTGGGTTTTCCTTCCCACAATATTTTTTTTCTTACATTTGAAAAGCTTCAACAGCCTGTCAAGGAGCCTGTGAAGAGCCCTTTTCTCTCCTCTGTCAGAGAAGAGAGCCAGAGAGCTCCATAAACAATTAAAAAAAAGCAGCTTGAAAAATGTTTTGAACATTTTCCCACTGCAAGCTTCAGCTGTGCCATCTTGGCAGATTTTGCTCAATTTTGCCAGGCTTAGGTCCTAATGGGCTGACCCATGAGGGCATGAGTATTCCACTTAAACAAGGAAATTCAAACCTAGATCAGTGTTTTGAATCATCTCTTGCATCTAAGTCCAATACTATGATTTTAAATCACTTTCACATTTTAGGTGATTACCTCACAGCAGGCTGCAGTAAGAAACAGATCTATGTCTTCTCTGTAGCGATATGATTTTAAAGAATACTTCTAGCCAGAAAAAAAGTCTAGTTCTATGTGGATAGTGGCAAATAACCTGCTCCTATTGGGATGCTGGTGTGTTATTCCAAACAGTCCTGCAGACGGTGCTTGAGCCGCAGCATAGATGTCCCAAGAGAGACAAAACTGTGAAGTCTAATTTGAATGTACTTGGACACCACTAGTATTATTTCTCTTGTATGAACTATGGATAAAGATATCAATTCAATTTTAAAAGTGCTAAGGTTCTTACTAACGACAGAAGAGTTTTGGGAGAAAGGTCTTACAGCTCATGTGAACTGCTATGTAAGCAGCTGGCAAGGCAAATTTGGAAATTTGCCTTTTCTGTGCTTTTGTCCCAGCTATTAATACCAGTAAAAGTCTGATTTTTTCCTAAGTTGAATTAAAGTTTGGAAACTGAAAGATAGGCAATATGTAAATGACACAGGTGAATTCAAGATACATTTTTATATCTAACTGGAATAGATTAAACAGGTCAAGTGGGAAAAGCTTTTGGTATAGAATGAAGTAGAATTTTTGTATGTGCTTGCAATATGGTTACTGCAGTGGGTCTTTAAAAGTCATTTTCAGTTATATTTGTCAGGATCCTTGACCAAATGATGAAAAACATATGAATGCATTTGGACTTTCTCAGCTACAGTCCAGGTTTTACTCTGTACAGCCGAATTGCCGAAAGCATGTCATGAATTCTATATAGAAAGCAGATTTTCAGTCATGAAAACATGACTGAAATGTTTAAGGTGTTTCAATGATGAAACACTCAGATTTTTTTCTAGATAACATGGATCATAAAACTGTATTAAAACATTTAATTTGTGTTTTAGTAAAAGATTTTTCATCCATATCATAATGATGCACATTCCTTACAGTTGTTTTTTCATATTAACCTTATCTATTTTTCAAAGTGTAATGAGAGTTCATGATATTCATCAGTGTTCTAGAGGAACAACAAATGTCTTTAAAAAAATCTTATATATACTTCAAAAAGGATAATTCAATAAAACTAGCCCTGCTTTCCTAAGATCTTCAGAAAGGTCAGAGCTGAGGCTTATAAATAGAAAATTTTATTTTTCCTAAACAATATACTTACAGGGTACTATCAAGAAAATTGTTAAGATTCAGCAGGGAATTTGAAGGATATACCCAGTCAGAATTAAAAAAGGAAGATATTTCTGATAATTTAATCCACAGTGGACTAACATTTTGACTTTTTTTCTGTTTTTCTGTTCAACCATTGTCTGTTCATTAAGGCCAAGACCTGAAATAGATATTGAGGCAAAATGCTAGTTCATTGCTGCACTGAGAGGTAGTTCACTGATTTATGGATATAAGTTGTGAAATTTGACTTTTCAACATGAGAGGAAGACAGCACATATCTATTTTCTTCTGAGGCCCTGTGTGCAATCAAAAGGAATTGTAATTATAGTCATTCCAGTAGAATTATAGTAACAAACCACTACGCTAGAGACATAGCTCAGCTTGGAAGCATAGTTCACACACACAAGAATATTATTTGCTGATACAACTGGATCTATTCAAATGTTTTTTACCAATAGGACTATATCACCAAGTGCTAACAGGAAAAAACATACTAGGGGACATATATTGGAAAATCTCTGTTATGGACCAAGCCTGATGTGAGACATTATATTTTAGGCCTTGCTACAAGTGTAAAAATTTTTTAGTGAGGATAATTCAAAGTATCCAACGAAGCTTACACTGTAACTGGAGAGGTAACTCACACTTAAAGAAACATGGCTCTGCTATTTAATTCACCTGGGTTCTCTAATAATTATCAGGTTTACTGGCAAAAAGTTCTTTCTTTCGTTTATTTTGTTGGCTTAATTTCATCTTCCTTACGATATCGTTTCAATCATAAGATTAGTAAATGTAATAAATGTTTCCATAAGAAAAGAAGCCCTTAATTTTTTATATGTTGAGTAGAAACCTTAGAAATGTTAGTAAATGCTGTTTTACAACATCATTTTGATTTCTTTTTTATTGGGTAGCACATTCATTTCCTTATTAGTGTGATTTTTTTTGTAATTTTTTTAAACTCAAACAAGAATATTTAGATTAGAAATACTGATAGAAATAAAGACAAGTGCAACATGGTTTATTGCTAATCTCTTACAAAATAAATAGTTTTATTTAAGAAAACAAACCAAACAAACAAAATAACTAGTTACATTTTAAGTTATAAATATACTACATTGTTTGTCCTGAAGGAGATTTTACAGTCCCAGAAAGGAATATTTCAGACTAATTTGTTAATGCAGGAAGCCTGACACACAATAACTCTAAGACACATACATTTGTACATCAATGCGTGCCTATGAAAATATTATTTTCCTTTCCTAAAATTCTAGTTCATAGAACTAGGAGTGAGATTTTCTATGAAAGATAAAGAGGAGCATTAAATTAATAACATTGAAATTCATATCTGTTTAATTCTATTATTAATTCTTCCTGTATAATAAATTTAGATTTTGAAATTACTTACTACAAAATCAATAATCAAGCAAAATTCAGAAATAATTGTAATCTTGTCTAAGAATAATATATAATGCTAACAGAAAGTCTAGAAGGTAAAAGCCTGCATCAGTAATTCAGTCTTCCTCTATCTTTAACATTAAACTGAGACAAAATCATAGTGTAAGGAGTCTTCCCTAGTCCATCCAAAATTGTATTAACAAGAGTAAGAAGACATTTAAATGAAAAGCATTCAAGGAAGAGAACAAAATCCTACTATACAAGATTCAGCTATAAAGCATTCCTGAAACACACCTCAAAATTCAGTCAAAGATTGTAGTTAAGGGCTGAGAAGTGCTGGGTGACTCTGCTGGTAATGTGATTATTGATAAAAGTGACTTTGATGCAAAAGGAGCCCTAAAAATGATACTGCATAGATTTTAAATTCTTAAGTCTGTCTACGTACTCCTTTGAAATATCATTTCCAAGCTCACAGTAGTGCTTGAATGTTTCCCATGCTAGGCGTAAGTTTTCATACATGGATAAAAGCATATTTGGTTTATTCAGTAGCAGCAGTAATCATGTTGCTCACAGAAAACACTTCAATGAAAGAGAAATGAACTATATGTCAAAATAGATTATTATGCTATGGAAACCAGAGAAAAGCTACAAGTTCTGACTGGGCCATATCTAATGGTACTTAACCAGAAAATCAACACAGAAGTATGAGGACCAAACATGCAGAAGAAAATAAATACCTGACGAAAATTAATAACTTGTTCCAAGACGTGTGACTGAAACACAAGGGCAAACTAAATTCAACAATGACCAATTACATGTCCAGAAAAAAAAAAAAAAAAAAGAATAATGTTAGTCATCTCTCTGGCAAATGTCACAAACCAGCCCAAACACATTCATTTTCAGTGTTGCAAGAAGGGCTAATCTGTAATTAAAGCTTTCCAAAAATTAGGACTGTCTATGCAGAAGAATGTGGAGCTTGAAAGCCTTGACAAAATAATGCAAGGTCAAAGTAAGAGAGACTAGTGGTTCGATTAACACAACAAAAGAGCAAATATCAAAGCAATCTCTGGAACAATTGCAGCAACTAAGTTGCTACATGTCAAAAATGAACAGCCATGCAAAGCAGAGAAAAAGAGATGAGGTTTATGCAGAAGAGAAAACCTAAAATTTCCCTATCACATTGCTGATCAGCAGTGTAGCTGATACATGCTCAGCAACTGAATGGAATTCATTTCTGAAAAGAAATTTTCTATTAGTGCTGAATGCATGATGTAGAGGGGAAAAAAAAAATAAAAAAAAAAAAAGGACTTCAAAGGCAAATGACATTCCATGGATCAAATCTGTATCTGCCTATGTATGATACTGACTAAAGCTAAATGGAAATGGGGTGATTTGATATGCCGCTGTGGGATTAGTTCTGGTGGCACCACTATGCTGTCTTGTAACATTAACTGTGTTGCAGCATGATCCAGCTCCCATGCAGTCTGCAGGGGTCTTTCCTTTCACTGAAATGGGAAATTAATCGCCTTCTCAGTAAGAAAGGAAGGGTGGGGGAAAATGACAAACTAAATAATGGAGGGTATTCATTACCACTGCTTTCAGCCTAGCCCAGTGCACACAGCAGTTGCATTTTTCCAATATCAACCTGAGATGGAAACTGTGACTTAGAGGATCACAGACTCTTCACCTCCAAGCTTCTCCAAAGAGAACAAGCTTCAGTCTGCACCAAAGCACTATAACCCCTCTGTCATATTTTAGGTCATAAACTATGCTGAAGGTGAAAGAGACTCAATATTTCCCATTCCTGGACTCCCTGGTCACCAGAGTGAAGAAATATATCTCCATGGAGCCTCCTCTTTGTTAAATGCAGTTGGCTGTGGCATACCATGCCAAAAGGTTAGCAGCACAGTTCTCTGCAGGCTGAATAAGCTATGGCCTGGCCCCTACTCTTTTCTGTGTATGCACATGAGAGAGAAATAATGCTAAGAAAAATATGACAGAAGCAAATTCGTAGCCATAAAGGCAGGGGGCTACCCTAACTAACATACAGCCCAGGTTCTTCTAAGAAAATAATGTCTCGTTGTAGCCTTTCATTTTTTTTATGCCATATTCCTGCTGGCTTCCCAAAACATCTCATTTATCTAGCGAAAAAGAGAGGCTGCTGACCTTACCATTTCCAATAACTATTGAGCAGGATTCATCTCACCTAAGCTTGGCTCCATAAAGAATAGCCATCTACCTCAACATCATCATGTAGGCACCCTTCTTAGAGAATACTGCTTGTATTGGACACTTCTTTCAGGATGTCTTAAATCATCTTACTGAAGAACCAAATGTATATGTTGCCAACATAAATCAGTCTCCTTACATTTTTGTGTTCTTCATGAAAATACTACTTGTAAGATGCTGTCTTGATATACTTTTTTTCTTCCTAAGGCTTATCATGGTTTGATTATAATGAAATCCATGTTAATTGACCACTCAAAACTGGATCTATACTTCAGTCACAAACTTACACATCTCAGCTATTTTTAAAATAGCTGGTCTAGTATAGTAGCAGTTTAATCAAGACAGTATGGAGCTTAGTGCAGACTAAGCATTTCTATCTGTACAGACAGTACTGTTCTTATTCTCACAGCAAAAATAACATCTAGAAGCTATCCTTTCAGATATGTTATTGTAATTGGAACTCATTTCAAGGACATAGTAAGAGGGATAAAAAGCTAAACATGTGAAAAGAAAAATATTTATAAAATGATGCGTAGTCTCAGGATGTCACTAAACCCCATAAAATAAAAATGGCAAGATACCTTTCTTGCAAAGCTGTTAGGAATGCCCATTTATATCTAATATTTTGCACTGCCAGTCTTCATGATAGTACAGGAACATACAGTTATAGAAGATAGGAACAAAAGAGATATCTAGACATTTTCTAGTCCATTCCCCCAATTTTAGCACCTATCAGTATTTTAGAATGGCAATATTAAAGTCCTCAAGGAGATTTCTAGTGGTCCTCTTTCTTCTCCGAAGACAATGCTGTTTAGCACAGGATCTGTTATCTGTAGTCTAGAAGAAAAGGAATAATAACAATTGTCATATTCCATGAAAGCTATTGTTTTAAAAATATTTGTCCAGTGTAAACAGGTGAAAAAACATTTGAATTCTTTTAAGATACCTGAGAAACTAATTCTTCAACACATCGAAATTTTATAAAATACCCAAAACACTGCTTCACAGTAAAAACTGTTTGCTAGCATCCAGAAGGTGAAGCTTCACCTGGCTTCACTTAGCCAAGCCATTAATCTATCTATCATTTTATTAAATAAAAACAAAGCCTTCACATTCACTGTATTTACTGGAGTCTCGTATTTCTATTTACTCAAAATAGAGCTATCTACATGACTATGCAAAGTGGAGAGCTCAGGAGTATGTATGAATTGGTACTAGAATTCAAAGCATTATAGCCAATTTTCTAAAGATAGGTGTTACTGTCTCTGGACCCGGTCTAAAGATTTAACGCTGGAAATGTGATTTTGCTCTGAAAAGGTTTCTGATGTCCTTTTAAAGCAAATGGTCATTTCATGGAGATAGCCTTTAGACACTTGCTTTCCTGTAATTACTTTTTTTCTTTATTTTGAATAAAGTTTATTAAAAAAAGATTGGAATGAATGATCACACTTTCCATGGCCATTTGTTTGCCTGCAGCACTTTTTAGAATATTCTTAACGTGATTAGAAATGTGATTAGAATAATTTACTGTTCTTAATGAATAATAAATTATAGAATAATTTCTTATTCACACATCTCTTACAGAATAAATTTGTTTGGATATGTTGCTTGTCATGTTATTATGAAGCTATTATCACTTTTATGGGTTAAAAGTAAGGAATCCCTGAGTTTGTTTCAGTACATTTGGACACATTTCATACAAGTTTAGTTTAGTATGTCGTTATGTTTAGCACATGTTTAGTTTAGTACATGTTTAGTTAGTTTGGATCTGGATCCTGCTGGATTCCTGGCAGTAGTTCCATTGTGTTCTTGGAGAGTCTCATATATGTCTTATCTAAACTCCTTTAGCTTTTATGTTAATTTTCTTCTTCATTTGCTAACATTAAGTCCTGTTTAAAATGCCTTATAGCAATGGAATTTTTTCTTCTCTGTTGGAATGTAACTTCAAGTCCAAGTTGAAGCACCCAAGTTCCTAAAATTCATTAAGAACCCAGCTGCTCTCCAAGTTGCGTTTTCTACCAGAATATCATCCACTGATGGTCATCAGTTAATACACCTTGTGAAATTATTTATCATTCTTCTCCAGCAGGTGGGCTCCTCTCCCCTCTTCTACTGTATGTTTTTACAAATTCTGTATTGTTTTCTGTTCCACTCCAACAGCCAAAGCATGCTGTGTCCAGCTGCCTCTTATTGCCTATCTCTCATCACTGGCACAGCAATGACTGAAGTAAAATGAGCTTCCTCTAGCAGTGAAGTGAAAGAATTGATACTAGATAAGAATCAGGACCACCTGTCTTCTCTCTCATGGTTTCTTTCAGTGGTAGCCTTCAAGCTGCTTTTCCAGGGACCTCTTAACAGTAGGACAGTGGACTTGTTAAAGACTTAACAAGGCTGTTAAATGCAAAAATATCAGTTGTTCTATTGCATTGAGTGGTTCCCAAGTTCTTCCCATTCTTCCCACTGTCGTGGTTTGAGCCCAGCCGGTAACTCAGAACCACACAGCCGCTCGCTCACTCCCCTCCCCCCTTCTTCCTCCCCCCGCTCCCGGAGGGATGGGGAGGAGAATGGGAAGAATGTAACTCCCACGGGTTGAGATAAGAGCAGTCCCGCAACTAAGGTATAACACAAAACCGCTACTGCTACCACCAATGATAATAACAATTAGTGAAATAACAAGGGGAGAGGATACAATTGCTCACCACCTGCCGACCGATACCCAGCCCGACCCGAGCAGTGATCTGGGCCTTCCGGGTAACTCCCCCCGGTTTATATACTGGGCATGACGTGCTGTGGTATGGAATACCCCTTTGGCTAGTTTGGGTCAGGTGTCCTGTCTCTGCTTCCTCCCGGCTTCCCCTCCTCCCTGGCAAAGCATGAGACTGAGAAAGTCCTTGGTTGGAATAAACATTACTTAGCAACAACTAAAAACATCAGTGTTATCAGCGTTGTTCCCAGGCTGAAAGTTAAAAAGCACAGCACTGCACCAGCTACTAAGCAGGAGAAAAATGACTGCTATAGCTGAACCCAGGACAGTATCCACCCCTTATTCCATACCATTCACGTCATGCTCAGATCCCACATCTCTCAGCACACCATCACCCCTGTCCCATATATACACATATATATACACCCACACCCACACACAGAGAAAGATATCATTCCCTAGTCCATGGACGAATCCCTGTAAAATTGCTGAACTCATCCAGTCCATGATGTCAGGCTCCATCTCTTGTAATAGTCTTTCAGGGCAGGAGGGACGGTACGTAGTGTGGGGTTGTTGCCTGCTGCTGATACCGCCAAACTCATCTGGTCACTGCTGAGCTCGTCTGGTTTCCTCAAAATTCATTCTTTGTTGAGGTGATGATCGGAGGGAAGTCAGGGTCAATGGCTGGTGACCTGAAGATATCTAGCTGGTGGGCTATAAAAGTGTTATAGAGCAGGCAACAGCGTACAATTGAGTTCATTGGCTGTTTTCCCCCAAAATCAAATCCCCTTGAGGTACACATCGGACTTCCCCATCTTCCCGCATTACCCACCAAGTATATCCAGGTCCCTGAGCAAAAGCAACCCCACGAGTGGGTTTGCCTTTACCTGAAGCAGGAATAACCCAGACTGTCTTCCCCAACAAATTCTTTATGTGCACCACAGGAACTTTATCCCCCTCTACAGTACGTAAAAGTTCTGATTGGGCTGGGCCAGCCCTGTTGGCAGATCCCCTACTGTTGACCAACCAGGTGGCTTTTGGTAAATGTGTATCCCAGTGTTTGAAAGTCCCACCACCCATTGCTCTCAGTGTAGTTTTTAACAGCCCATTGTACCGTTCGATTTTCCCAGAGGCTGGTGCATGGTAGGGGATGTGGTATACCCACTCAATGGCATGCTCTTTGGCCCAAGTGTCTATGAGGTTGTTCCGGAAATGAGTCCCATTGTCTGACTCAATTCTCTCTGGGGTGCCGTGTCGCCACAAGACTTGTTTCTCAAGGCCCAGGATAGTGTTCCGGGCAGTGGCATGGGACACAGCGTATGTTTCCAGCCAGCCGGTGGTTGCTTCCACCATGGTAAGCACATAGCGCTTGCCCTGGCGGGTTGGTGGGAGTGTGATATAGTCAATCTGCCAGGCCTCCCCATATTTGTACTTCAGCCATCGTCCTCCATACCAGAGAGGCTTTAACCGCTTGGCTTGCTTAATTGCAGCACATGTTTCACATTCGTGAATAACCTGGGCAATAGTGTCCATTGTTAAGTCCACCCCTCGATCACGAGCCCATCTATATGTTGCATCTCTGCCTTGATGGCCTGAGGTGTCATGGGCCCACCGGGCTAAAAATAATTCACCCTTATGTTGCCAATCCAAGTCCATCTGAGCCACTTTAATCTTAGCAGCTTTATCCACTTGCTGGTTATTCTGGTGTTCCTCAGTGGCCCGACTCTTGGGTACATGAGCATCTACGTGGCGTACCTTCACCACCAGGTTCTGCACCCGAGCAGCGATATCTTGCCACAATGCAGCAGCCCAGATGGGTTTACTTCTGCGTTGCCAGTTGCTCTGCTTCCATTGCTGCAACCACCCCCACGGGGCATTTGCCACCATCCATGAGTCAGTATAGAGATAGAGTACTGGCCATTTTTCTCATTCAGCAATGTCCAAGGCCAGCTGGATGGCTTTCACCTCTGCAAACTGACTCGATTCACCCTCTCCCTCAGCAGTTTCTGCAACTTGTCGCAGGGGACTCCACACAGCTGCCTTCCATTTCCGATGCTTTCCCACAATACTGCAGGACCCATCAGTAAACAAGGCATATTGCTTTTCACTCTCTGACAGTTCATTATATGGTGGGGCCTCTTCAGCACGCGTCACCTCCTCTTCTGGTGACATCCCAAAATCTTTGCCCTCTGGCCAGTCCATGATGACTTCTAGAATTCCTGGACGACTGGGATTTCCTATTCGAGCTCGTTGTGTAATTAGTGCGGCCCACTTACTCCATGTAGCATCAGTTGCATGATGTGTAGAGGAGATCCTGCCTTTGAACATCCAGCCCAGCACAGGCAACCGGGGTGCCAGGAGGAGCTGCGCTTCAGTTCCAATCACTTCTGAGGCAGCTCAACCCCCTTCATAGGCTGCCAGTATCTCTTTTTCAGTGGGAGTGTAGCTGGCCTCGGATCCTTTATATCCCCGACTCCAAAAGCCAAGGGGTCGACCTCGAGTCTCCCCTGGAGCTTTCTGCCAGAGGCTCCAGGTAGGACCATTCTCCCCAGCTGCGGTATAGAGCACATTTTTCACATCTGGCCCGGCCCGGACTGGTCCAAGGGCTACTGCATGAACTATTTCTCGTTTAATTTGTTCAAAGGCTTGTTGTTGCTCAGGGCCCCATTTGAAATCATTCTTCTTCCGGGTCACATGGTAGAGAGGGCTTACAATCAGACTGTAATTTGGGATGTGCATTCTCCAGAACCCCACAACACCTAAGAAAGCTTGTGTTTCTTTCTTGTTAGTTGGTGGAGACATTGCTGTTATCTTGTTGATCACGTCTGTGGGGATCTGGCGGCGTCCATCTTGCCATTTTATTCCCAAAAATTGAATCTCCTGTGCAGGTCCCTTGACCTTATTCCGTTTTATGGCAAAACCGGCCTTCAGCAGGATTTGGATTATCTTCCTCCCTTTCTCAAAAACTTCTTCTGCTGTATCACCCCACACGATGATGTCATCAACGTATTGCAGGTGTTCTGGAGCTTGCCCCTGTTCCAGTGCAGTCTGGATCAATCCATGACAGATGGTAGGGCTGTGTTTCCACCCCTGGGGCAGTCGGTTCCAAGTGTACTGGACGCCCCTCCAAGTGAAAGCAAACTGTGGCCTGCATTCTGCTGCCAAAGGGATTGAGAAAAATGCATTGGCAATGTCAATTGTGGCGTACCACTTGGCTGCCTTTGACTCCAGTTCATACTGAAGTTCTAACATGTCCGGTACGGCAGCACTCAATGGTGGTGTGACTTCGTTCAGGCCACGATAGTCTACTGTTAATCTCCACTCTCCATTAGACTTTTGCACTGGCCATATGGGGCTATTAAAGGGTGAGCGGGTCCTGCTGATCACTCCTTGGCTCTCCAGTCTGCGGATCAGCTTATGGATGGGAATCAAGGAGTCTCGGTTGGTGCGATATTGCCGCCGGTGCACTGTTGTGGTCGCAATTGGCACTTGTTGTTCTTCGACCTTCAGCAACCCCACAACAGAAGGATCCTCTGAGAGACCGGGTAAGGTGGACAGCTGCTTAATTTCCTCTGTCTCCAAGGCAGCGATACCAAAAGCCCATCTATACCCTTTTGGGTCTTTGAAATACCCTCTCCTGAGATAGTCTATGCCAAGGATGCATGGAGCCCCTGGACCAGTTACAATGGGGTGCTTTTGCCACTTCCTCCCAGTCAGGCTGATTTCAGCTTCCAGCATAGTTAACGCTTGGGATCCTCCTGTCACTCCAGAAATAGAAATGGGTTTCACCCCTTGATACCTTGATGGCATCAGAGTACACTGTGCACCGGTATCTACTAGAGCCTTATACTTCTGTGGGACTGATGTGCCAGGCCATCTGATCCACACAGTCCAGTAAACCCGATTATCCCTCTCCTCCACCTGGCTGGAGGCAGGGCCCCTCTAATAGTGATCACAAAATTCTCCACTTCTGTCTTGGAGAAAGGGATTAGTATTCCTTATCACAGGAGCTGGAGTAAAATCAGCTCTTTCGCTCCATCTGGGAAACTGCTCACCAGAGACTGGAGCAGCAGCTTTCCTGGGAGGATCATCCTTGACCATTGTTCTCCTCTTCAGTTCACGCACCCGTTGCTCCAGAGCTGAAGTAGGTTTTCCATCCCACTTTCTCATGTCTTCTCCATGATCCCGCAGGTAAAACCATAGGGTGGCCCGTGGCATGTACCTCGTATATTTTCTTTCTCGAGCAGTAGGGCGCCTTCTGTTAATAGCTGAGACATGGGTTGGTACGCGTGGAGAGCTGGATAGATCGGATAAATCGTCTCTCAATTGTTTGAACTCCTGGGACAGTTTTTCCACAGCTGAAATGATGGAAGGGGTGAGATTGTCTTCGAACTCTCGGAGTTGACGAATCAGGAAATCCACTGTTGGTGATACTCCATCATTCCAGGTCATTGATGCCAATGTGTGGGCATATGATGATGGCGCACTCCGTGTAAGTTTCCGCCACATGGGTCGTGTACATTCGACTTCATCTGGGTCTACGGATGTGTTCCTGGAATCCGGCCTACGATAGATCATCTCTATAATGGCTGATTCCCTCAGGGACTGGATGCCTTTCTCTATCGTGGTCCAGTTGGCTGAGCGATTCGTAATATCGTCTTTGTAGGGAAACCTTTCCTTCACAGCTGCCAGGAGCCGCCTCCAAAGACTGAGGGCTCGCTTCTCTCTTGCAATCGCTTTGTCAATTCCTCCTTCCTTAGCAAGTGATCCCAGCTGGTTGGCTTCCCTACCTTCTAGTTCATGACCGTCGGCCCCATTGTCCCAGCACCGGAGCAACCAGGTGACAATGTGCTCCCCTGGAAGATGGGTGAAATCTTTTCGCATATTCCGTAGTTCGGTTGAGGTCCGGGGTCGAGAAGTGACCTCTTCTTCTTCTTCCTCTTCCTCTGACCCACGTAGTAGTAACTCTTGTTCAGGTGCTGTTGCATATAGTAATGGCACTGGGTCTTCATCTTTCTTCGCTTCGCGGGTTGCTCTTTGTGCCTTTCGTCTGCTTTTGCTTACAGGGGCAACAGACATTGTCACAAACTGGACATTTGGTTTAGCTGCAGTGTTTGTCACTGTGGTTGGAGTGGCTGCAGTGTCTGCCACTAGGATTGGAGTGGTTGCAATGTCTATTGCTGGGGTTGGTGCAGCTGTTGTGCTTGGGAATTGAGTAACACCAACAGCTGCATTATCTGTTGCTGTCGGGGTTTGAGTAGCTACTGTGCTTGTCACTGGGGTTGGTGTAGCTGCAGTGCTTGGAGTAGCCATATTGTCTGTTGCTGTCGGGGTTTGAATAGCTACTGTGCATGTCACTGGGGTTGGTGTAGCTGTGGTGCTTGGAGTAGCTATATTGTCTGTTGCTGTCGGGGTTTGAGTAGCTACTGTGCTTGTCACTGGGGTTGGTGTGGCTGCGGTGCTTGGAGTAGCCACATTGTCTGTTGCTGTCGGGGTTTGAGTAGCTGTTGTGCTTGTCACTGGGGTTGGTGTAACTGCTGTATTTGAAGTTGGAGTAGTTGCGTTGTCTGTTGTGGTCAGGGTTTGAGTAGCTGCTGTGCTTGTAGTTGGCATAGCTGCGTTGTCTGTTGCTTTGCCATCAGATCCAGAGACATTTTTTTCCCTTTGAAGGTGCTGGATAGTGTTGAGCAGGGCTCTGTAGGCATAGGCCAAGCCCCAGCACGTTGCCAAAATTTGTCCCTCTCTGGTATAACCAGGACGACAGCACACCTCGTTTAAGTGTTTTACTAGTTTTTCCGGATGTTGCACTTGTTCAGTGGTGAAGTTCCAAAGCACTGGAGGGGCCCACTGGCCTAGGTACTTGCCCATACTATCCCACACACCCTGCCACTCATAACTGTCCAGCCTCAGGGAAAATCTCCTGGTGGTCCTCCTATATCGTCGTCTAACCCTAGACCAGATTCGAACCTGATACTGCTGAATTTTTGACATTAAACGAAATAGGATGTTCCTACGACGGGATGGCCGTGGGTAAAACACACTCCGTATGTTTGTCAACATGCTGATCCCCAGCACAATCAGCAGGCAGGTCTCAAGGGTACTCAAAGGCCATCTAAAACCTTCAGAACTCTCAACTGCTGTTGCAAATAGGCTGGTGGGGGAACGGGGGGTGAAAGAGAATGCTTCCTTCGTAAGTTTACCCCCCGAGGAGAAAAAAAAAGATATGCAATTGCTAAAATATTTCATTATATACCTCCCAATGTATAGTGGTGATGGCCACGCTGGAAGCACAAACCAGACCAGTTTCATGATCAATGAGTCTATTGTATTACAAGTCATTACCATGAAGTACAGTGAAACAAGAACCTTAGCCCAGGCCCCCCAGCCGATAAACGCTAAAACAGCAAATAGTGGCTGTAAGTAAGGTACAACATGCTGAAACTCTGAGATCAAGCGCAACAAGTCTGAGAGCCAAATAATCACCATTGTGACGAGTAGTAACAATGAATGCTTATCACAAATATGATTAAACACACTCTGGTCAGATCTGTCGTTATCTCAACCTTTCGTGCCCCACGTTGGGCGCCAAAAAGAACTGTCGTGGTTTGAGCCCAGCCGGTAACTCAGAACCACACAGCCGCTCGCTCACTCCCCCCCCCCCCTTCTTCCTCCCCCCGCTCCCGGAGGGATGGGGAGGAGAATGGGAAGAATGTAACTCCCACGGGTTGAGATAAGAGCAGTCCCGCAACTAAGGTATAACACAAAACCACTACTGCTACCACCAATGATAATAACAATTAGTGAAATAACAAGGGGAGAGGATACAATTGCTCACCACCTGCCGACCGATACCCAGCCCAACCCGAGCAGTGATCTGGGCCTTCCGGGTAACTTCCCCCGGTTTATATACTGGGCATGACGTGCTGTGGTATGGAATACCCCTTTGGCTAGTTTGGGTCAGGTGTCCTGTCTCTGCTTCCTCCCGGCTTCCCCTCCTCCCTGGCAAAGCATGAGACTGAGAAAGTCCTTGGTTGGAATAAACATTACTTAGCAACAACTAAAAACATTGGTGTTATCAGCGTTGTTCCCAGGCTGAAAGTTAAAAAACATAGCACTGCACCAGCTACTAAGCAGGAGAAAAATGACTGCTATAGCTGAACCCAGGACAATAGTCTATTCATTTCTCTTTATAATTATCTCTCTATTAAAGCAGTTTGGCAGCAGGAAAATGGATAGAAGATTCTGTGAAACATACATATGTGGATAGTGGTAAGCAATGTATTAAAGAAAATTCACCCTAGATTTCCCACAGCAGAGTCTCGGATGTCTGATCTTAGAAAAACAGTCTAATAATTGAGTAGTACAGGAATAGGAGCAGCTTGAGCTGGGTGCCTCCAGGGACAGACACAGAACAAAGAAATTCCTGGGGTTTTATACACTTACATTTTATGCACCCGACCATCACATACTCTTCATGTGTCTTGCACGCATCTTTTGGTCCAATGGTGTATTTTGGTCAGAGTCTCCTTGTCCATCATTGGATTCATTTATCTCTCCAGTTGCTGCTCCTTGCTAATACATCGAATCTTTTATCTTCCAATTCGCATTGGTCTCAAGGCTTTCACTTACTTAACTAAGCACAGGTTGTAAAGTTCGACTTTCTCCACTTGTGGCCTAAGGCTCCAACAACTTCAGCTACCCATGCTAAGCCACCACTACCATGCTAAGCAAAACTACCCAGTCAGAAGAACTCAATTGAATGAATTCAGCTAACTAAATAATTCACAACACAGTGTCTATGTGCAATGACTACTGCAACACACCATCCAGTGGATCTCTAGAGCTAATGAATTGCTGATGAAGATCCAGCATCTATACTGTTCACAGTTTAGTTTGGAGAGGACAATACGGAATTCAGTAACTCCTGGGTCATTTTGGTCTCTGGCTAGAGGGAAGAGGAGAGTTCCTGTAAGTGCATAGTGGAGGTCTACAAGGATTCTGTGAGCACCTGCATGCCATTCCTAGGCAACATGCTTCTTTCTCCCTTAAAGGAGGCAGTTGTGCCTAGCCGTGTAGCTGGAAAGATTACGATAAAAAGTTTCACCAAATCTTTACTTATTGTTATCCAAACTGTGGCAATTTAAGAGCAAAACACATAATAGTTTTGTGTTGTACTGTAATAATCATCTGTCTGGCAAGTATGTTCTTGCTGACAGAAAGTACTGCCTAATAGAAATCTCCAGTGATTGCTTGAAGAAAACAGAATTTCCTAGTTTGTTTTTCTAAGCGCCTTTCTTTAGTGTTGACATCTCACCATGTCTTGTATTATTAGATGCAAGATTTTTCCTACAGTATTTTTTTTCTTATGTGAGCTTCAGATATAATGGAAATTGTATGATTCAATCAATTTATCTTAGCAGGACAACTGAGCCAACCAAGCTTCTTCGAAAGGAGGAAAGATACCTAAAATGAGGTTCTCTTTTTTGTTTCTCCATCTGTTGGCCTGTTGGCCAGAGTAATTATAGTCATTCTTTCGGGCTGGAAATAGCCAATTAATATAGGAAAAATATATCTTGTATGAATTTGGAAATAATTGCATAAGAATTCCCTAAGACGATTTTTTTTTTTTTTTTTTACTGACACAGTCTGCAAACTTGCAAAATTCTCTGCAGTCAGGTGTGTAGTCTGCTGAAAAATATTTACCTAAGTCTTCAGAAAGTGATTCTTCTATACTGGAGGAAAGAAAATTGGAGAAGGAATATGGCCTGGACACAATGGCAGAGTGAAAAGGATCCAATAATCAAAAGATCAGTGCATCATATTCCATCAGACAATTTCAAAATGTTAAAATTTCCATACAAGGGGTAAGATTATTAAACATAAATATAGAGCTTTGATTGACATAACAAACTCTTAGCCAAGGACTTCTGTTAGTATGAAAGAGTCGTATGACTGTATCCCCATGCATTAAATGAAGAAATCTGCTGTTCTCCATGATACAATACCTGATGGTTTTATTGTATTTCTGATAATTAGGCCTATCTATACCTTAAGCCTCAAAATATTCTCTCTGCGTAGTATGGATGTAGTAAGTATTATATTTATTGTAGATGAAGGTATAGATATGGATATGGCAGGCTCTATATCAAGAAGAGCACACGAATATTCATGAAAAATATTACATTTAGATACATTCAAATCTCTGCAGTGTTAAAGGAAATGAGATTGCTGAATCACGTCTCTTAAAACATATTCTTTTGTATGAACTTATTTTACAACCTTTGCCATGCCAAAACTCCCCCTCAAAATATTGTAACATTTTAAAATGTGATTCGCAGTGCAATTACTTTGTGGCACAACATATGACTCCCAGGAATGCTTAGCCATCACAGCTGCAGCAGCCACTAGAACTTAGCTTGTATGACAGGCAGGATACTACATGAGTCCATGCGGCCCCTCTGCTATCACATTTTGGAGCTCACCTGCTCCATGTCAGACAGCTCAGCAGGTTCCAGAAAGGGACTGGATCTCTAGCAGTCACACCCTGGGAAGAAGATACAAAGATACAGAAGATACCCTGATACAAAATTCACAAATAAATAAAAAATTTGAAATAATCCAGCATAAACCCCAAAATATACGTTGGTTGATCTCAAGAGCAGCAGTCCATAAGTGAAGAAAAGCTGCAGATTGTGGGACTAACAGGCAGACCATGGGCAGATTTGTCATGAAAGTTTCATTATATTCTTCTCTAGCTATCAATAATAATTTGTTCCTTAGCTCTTCTCTCTTTGTTCCTTCGGAAGCTAATTACTGAGGTCTTAATATACTGAGATTTTAATCTTGTAAGAATAGTTGAGATTAAATGGTCACAAGCAGAATACCAGAACAGTTGTATCCATCCACAGAAGCACACACACTTGCGTGCCTTATTTCCATTTTTCCTGCCCTTTATCAATGGAGATAAATGAGCTTCATTTCTCACAGAAAGAAACCCCGACCTTCACCACCTTTGCCGCATATTCCATTTCAGGGTTTTCTTCTGATTTCTTATTTGTTGCTCACTAATTTAGCAGGACAATTGCCCCTCAGTGCAATATCCACATCCTTTCATTAAGGAGCTTGGGTTGAAGTTTAGGTTGGGGAAAACACCACATGACTAGGGAATGGATTAGCTGATATCATACTGCTAGTATGATGATTGCAGATTAACTTAATTTTTTAAGTGAAAATGACATGTTACTTAAAAATGTGTTTTGTTCTAATAACAATTTTAAATGTGATCACCATTTTCATACCATTTCAGATGTTGGACCTTTTTTAGTTAATTTTATTAGACTTCAGATTTTTTTGTTTTCTTCCTTTTTTAATTTCTTTATTGAATCTGCATGATCAACTAGATTTGCTTTTAGTGTTCAATCTTGATGACTTATTCAAAATTCCACTTTCAAACTGTTTTCACAGATGTTGCAAACCAGCTGGCTCCAGCCAAGTCTTCTTCAATTAGCATCAGGGTCAACCTTTCCTTTGCACTAGCACTAGATCATACAGCTGATTGATAGAAAAACACAGAGAAAGCAGGGAAGGCGGGAAAGGAGGGATTGGCTGTTTTACAATGAGAAATTTTGATTGTACAGCACTTTGACCTGTTTTGATTTAACTCAGTAGGAGTTTTGCTACTGATTTCAGTGCCTATTGGTCTAGACTTTATTAAATAGATTTTTATGGGATTTTTTTTTTTTGTTAAACTCCCTATAATATTATTATTCAGAAGGGAAACCAATCTACCAAAGGCAGTCACTTTAGTAGTAAATACAGCAGTGAGCTGTGAAAATGCACGTTTAGTCTTTGAAATCTCTCTGAGAAACATTATTTTCTTTTCCCCAGTATAACCATCAAAGGGCTCACTGTAATACGAGCACTCTCTACTTCTTTTGATTTCAGTGGGAATTGAAGAAATCTGTTCTATTAAAAGGAGACTTCAGTTATGGTACTAAAGGAACTATAGGATTTCTGACTGTTTGATAAGAAGTTAAATAGGAACTGTATACAAGCCTCAGATTAACACTAGACAATCATTTCCACATGCAGTGTGGGAATCCTTCAAGCCCTTTTATCCAGTTCTCTAGGTGCTTGCGATGAGTTCTCATAAGAAAAACAAATTGTTTCTCCCTGTTTTAATCAATACTGAAATCAAAGGCACTCAGTCACTAATTCTGCTGTTTAAAATCCAAATCAAAAATTAAACATTCATTAAGTGTACAACATAACAGCTTATGTGATCTAAATGTATGTGATCTTATTGTCTGCATTATATATAAAAATACAAATATACAGCATGTGTATAATACATATGTGTACATGATTCATAGAATCATAGAATCATAGAATAGATAGGGTTGGAAAGGACCTTAAGATCATCTAGTTCAAAACCCCCTGCCACGGGCAGGGACACCTCGCAATAAACCACGTCACCCAAGATTCTGTCCAACCTGGCCTTGAACACCACCAGGGGTGGAGCATTCACAACTTCCTTGGGCAACCCATTCCAGTGCTTCACCACCCTCACTGTAAAGAACTTCTTCCTTATACCTAACCTAAACTTCCCCTGTTTAAGTTTGAAGCCATTGCCCCTTGTCCTACCACTACAGTCCCTAAGGAAGAGTCCCTCCCCAGCATCCTTATAGACACCCTTCAGACACTGGAAGGCTGCTGAGGTGTCCACACAACCTTCTCTTCTCCAGGCTGAACAGCCCCAACTCTCTCAGCCTGGCTTCATACAGGAGGTGTTCCAGCACCCTGATCATCCTCGTGGCTCTCCTCTGGACTTGTTCCAATGGCTCCATGTCCTTTTTATGTTGAGGACACCAGAACTGTACACAGTACTCCAAGTGAGGTCTCACGAGAGCAGAGTAGAGGGGCAGGATCACCTCCTTTGGCCTGCTGGTCATGCTTCTTTTGATGCAGCCTAGGATACGGTTGGCTTTCTGGGCTTTGAGCGCACACTGCTGGCTCATGTGAAGTTTCTCATCAACCAACACCCCCAAGTCCTTCTCTGCAGGGCTGCTCCGAATTTCTTCTCCACCCAGCCTGTAGCAGTGCGGGCAATTGCCCCCACCCAGGTGTAGGACCTTGCACTTGGCTTGGTTAAACTTCATAAGGTTGACATCGGCCCACCTCACAAGCGTGCGAAGCTCCCTCTGGATGGCATCCCTTCCCTCCAGTGTATCAACCGAACTACACAGCTTGGTGTCATCAGCAAACTTGCTGAGGGCGCACTCAATCCCACTGTCCATGTCGCCGACAAAGATGTTGAACAGGACAGGTCCCAACACCGATCCCTGATGGACACCACTCATTACTGGTTTACAACTGAACATTGAGCTGTTTATCACAACTCTTTGCATGCAGCCATCGAGCCAGTTCTTTATCCATTGAGTGGTCCATCCATCAAATTGATGTCTCTCCAATTTAGAGACAAGGATGTTGTGCGGGACACTGGCGAATGCTTTGCACAAGTCCAGGTAGATGATGTCAACTTCTCTGCTGCTGTCCATCAGTTCCGTAGCCCCGTCATAGAAGGCCGCCAGATTGGTCAGGCAGGATTTCCCCTTAGTGAAGCCGTGTTGGCTGTTGCCAACCACCTCGTTCTTTTTCATGTGCCTTAGCATATTTTCCAGGAGAATCTGTTTCAAGATTTTGCCAGGCACAGAGGTGAGGCTGACTGGTCTGTAGTTCCCTGAGTCTTCCACCTTCCTCCTCTTGAAAATGGGGGTTATACTACCCTTTTTCCAGTCTTTGGGAACTTCACCTAGCTGCCATGATTTTTCAAATATAATGGGCAAATCATTTACCATGCACGTACATACGTAACTTGTCTATGCAGTAGTGGTATACACAGTTGTTTCCATCACTTATTTAGGGATTCACCACACAGTCCTCTGAAAGGACCAAGCACAAGTGCAGCTTGGTTTATTTATCTACTTTAATTTAAGTGATTTATCTACTGTAAATCCAACCACCCCACAAACATCAGCCATTGGCTGCGCTGCTCAGCAGAGCAGGTGTGGAGTCTCATCTTCAGACAGGAAATATGGTGGTTGATCCTGATCTTTTATTTTTCTTACAAGTACTGACACATTTCAGGGTTTAATCAAAACAAAACTTGTACACCAATGAGGTTGCACAGCTTCTGTGAAACAACCTGATCTCTTGTTTCATCGTATTCCATCATTACCTAGTGGGAGGATGTAGGTAAGATAGAGTAAAACTCTTTCCATCCATTCACAGTGAAAGGATGAGAAGCAGTGGACACTTGGTATGAGGAAAAAAGATTACACTGGACCAGAGATATGTCTAGATCTTGCAACTTATTCACATAAAACGGCATAATGATAAAAAGCAGAGGCGATTGATCAAGCAGTTCTGAATTTCCGTACCATAGTGTTTAAGAATAATTTGGGAAGTATCTCTGCAGATCCCTCATATTTTCAGAAATAACTAGGTCATTAAATCCCTCAGGATATAATTCCACCTTCCTTTTATTTCCAGTAGTTGTCTGCCAAATTCAGTATTATATGGCAAAACTCGAGTACATAGCAAACAGCTTGGATTGCACAAGCACTGCCTGCCTTTCTCTCCAATGGAATAACAAGAACATACCTCTAAGAAATGAGCTGTTTCCTTTCATCCAATTGAACTGCAAGACACTGAATGTGTGCTGAACTGCGCACTATATCTTCTAGTATGCATGTTATACATTCAAATGAATTAACCATGCACATCTAGAGATACCTAGATTTAGGAGACGGAGGAGTGGAAGTAGAATTCAGCTCAAAACCCATGGGTATCCATCTTGTGACTTTCCTTCAAGAGGATCCTCAGGCCACAGTCCTGTGGAACCTGAGTTACCTCGCCTACCGTTAACTTCAAAGGGATTCAAGGGCACTCTGTGCCTCACAGAACAGAGCTTTACCCTGTTGACATGTTTAAACACCAGACATTTATTTTTAATGAATAAAATAACATTCCCTTCTATGCTTTCCCCTTTCACTAGCACTTTTCTCCTTTCAGACCTGATTTAGAAAAGTGCTAAGGACAATGAACACTTACACCTTTCTTTTTCCTATACCAATTATTTCTGACAGGCTCAGGTTTAGAGGACTTCTTTGTCACATGGGTGGTCTTTGGGTACAGTACTGAAACATAGTAGTGAATTCAGCAGTGTGGAACATCATGCACAAAAGCAAAAGAAGAGGGAGTGTAGAGTTATTTTTTCATATTTTTCTAAATCAGATGGAGAGTATGTTTCTGCTCAGGAACCCAGTTCTTGCTTTATAAAATATGGCATCTATCTCATTATCCTGCAAGCAGGACTTACTAATTACTGCACTTCTATGGTTGGGTGAAAGCAATACCACAGCTAAATTACTCAACCCTTACCACTACCCAAGCTGATAGAAATATACAACATTAAATCCAACAGGAGAAGTTGGTGAGATTTCCAGCTCAGGTCTTCTGACCAAGGAACAGTCTCCTATCCAAGGAACAGTACAGCAACTGTTGAAAAAGCAGTATAGAGTCTTTTTTTCTGTTCTACTTTAATTTACCTGAAAAGTTATTGTATAACAAAACAGGACAAAACATGATAGAGCACACTCTGCCCTGGCAGTGAAAGCTAGCAGACCCCATGTCACTTTGCAGTTAATGTGCCAAGTTGGCATATCTTACCTTAACTTGTGGGGTTTATGTTCTTTCAATTTTTCTCCCCATCCCACCCAGAGATGGGGCAGGGGGTGGTGAGTGAACGGCTGCATGGTGCTGAGTTACCGGCTGGGCTTAAACTGTGACAATCCTGTACTCCTCTAGAAGAAACATTTGTTCAGCTTTGTATTCCCTTGCTTTGTTTGAGGTGAATTTTCCAAGTCTGCTACATTATCCCATATCAAAGCATTTATTTTTTCCCCAACCACTTGAGCATGAGTCAGTTCTCTAATCCAACCATACGGCCATTCCAATCCTTGCACTGGCAAAAGGAAAGAGAAAAGAAGCAGCAGAGGGCAGTATCGACTGTTTCATCAGCAAAACAGCTTATGTTGACTTAAGCCATAAACCACATTATGACCCTAGATGAGTGGTGAGACTATGTACTTTGAATAGAGGGTAAATAAAACATCAACTAAAGAGAACTGCATATACAATTATGCTGCTTGCGTCAGGCTAGTTATTTGATGTTGAATTAGTCATTAAAATTAGCTTTTGTAAAGGACTTCAGACTTACTTCTTTTGACTTTTCTACTGAGTAGTGACAAAGGCACTCATTGGCATAGAAGATGATGTGGTGATGTGATCTCCATCAGGATCAAGAAGAGCAGGATTAGAAAACAGAGTCACAAATGAGGGCCTTCCAGTTCTAGAGTGTTACACAAAAGTATGACACAAGCCACTTAGACTGCCTTCTTTCAGGAGAAGACTTTGAACCTAAGTAAAGCCATGAGCCAAACCACAAGAGGTGGCATGCAATCAGTTTTGTTGTGTACACTTGTGCTTAGTGTTTGGTATTGACTAGCACTAGTTCTGTTCAGCAGGCATCAGTGTAGGGTGTTTTGCTATTTAAGATCTGGTATTTAAGACCTTGAGACATTTAATGCTTCCTGTGCCTTACACACAGTGCAGAGAAACTTTACTGCACTATCACTATAGGGTGTCATGAACATGTATATTCAGGTACAGTAACAATTATTTTATGATTCCAAGAGTCCTTTGTTTGTTGTAGCCCTGTGACTTCTCTGCCTGTGCATACTGTACAGTGGATTCAATAACACTCTCTGTTATCTGTGTTCCGGACAGATAGTGAGATAATCTGGGACAGGAATTGGCTTCTATGGTGTGTCTGTGCAGAAAAAAAGCAGGGAAACACATATATGTACATTCTCCAATTAATAAATACAAATGTCAAGCATCTAGGGAACAGGGTGGTGAGAAACAATAAATAAAACCAGTTTTAATTTTGGAAATGTTCTTTATATAAGGGAGAAAAATTTGTTATTGCAATAAGTATGTCAGCTGCTTTGATGGCATTACTTTTTAGTAACAACATGTTGTAGGGTACAGCATTACATTTAAAAAGTTATGGTTGTATTAGAATTAGGTAGTCACAGGGGCTGAGTGGATGGGGAAAAGAGAGTGTTCTTATATTTAAAAAGTTCCCTATCACATCACTTGTGCGTTAGCAGCAGGAGCAGGGGCGGGGGGAGCCCGTTGCTTACAAAAGGCTGAGAACAGTTACAACATTCCCACTGCCAGAATACTTTATTAGTATTCCTTGTCTCACAGCCTGGCAAGTGAAAAACTAGAGACCTCTCATCAATTAGAATGGTGATGATGAGCCAGCCTAAAATAGGCCAGTGAACACGGTAAGTGTCCCTGTGGTTTGCCAATTACCTAAATTATTTGCGGTAGTTTTAGTGTCATCTGCAACGAATACAGATAGAAAGCATATGACGTCTGGAAAGCAGCATGTTTAAGTTCAGCTTTGGTGTTAAGAGAGGAGGGGAAACAACTGACATGTTTTAATGGAAATATTTCAGAAGAGGAGCTCTTACTCACATCTTCTCTCTCCCCACCTTCATACATGTAAAATAGACTCCATTCTGACTGGCAGCCCTGTGCTTTCTATCTAGGGTGAACCTGGTGGAAGGAAGGGTGGCTCTGCCAATCCTGCAGCCAGTGTCACAATGTCACTGGCCAATTTCATCAGTCCTTGGCGTTGACTCACCCAGAGTGACCAGGGAAGCAGGCTGGCAGGACTGATGGTGGAGGTAGTATTAGAGGACCTCAGCTCACTCTTCCGCGAAAAATCTGTTGTAGACAGAAAATGACAATGAGCGGAAGAATAGAAGGGAGTTAGGCAGCCCAGTATTCCTGAATTCAACCAAATTATAAAGAATAATTAAAAAAAGAAAAAAAAAAGAAAAAAGATATCTTTTACCGTGTGTTTGTTCAAAAGCTTTTTAGAAGATTTTGCAATACTTTTCCATCAGAAATCTTTTACCTTGACTCCGAAAAGATTATACTCTTGTAATAATGGACTTTTATTATTTATAGGGAAAATAGTCAGGCTACCACTGGTTTAGTGAATATGTAGACTGATCACTCTTTTATCCTGGTCTTCCTTTTACACTTTACCTTTTCTTTATATCCTTCCACACTTCTCCTTTGCTGTATATCCTTCCCTCCCTCTTCTCTTTTAACTGCTTCAGAAATCGTTAGGTAATTGCAATGCCTTGAGATTCATAATTCTTGTATCTAGACACATTGACTTTTTTGTTATTTAAAATGTCACATGAGTAGCTATTGGCATCTCTTCCAGTTGTCTGCTGTTCCTAGAAGATATTTTGAAACATACATTTTATGTGGCTCATAAACATCTATCTGCATTTTAAGTAAAAAACACTGAAAAGAGTAAAGATTTGGAGCACTACAAAGGGACTTATAACTATAACCTTCTCCCTTCCTCTTGATTTTCATATATCCTGGGAAGCTAAATCTACTACAAATATACATTCTTGGTTAAGAAATTAAAAATGTAGATGCTTGGAATCCTCTTACTTAACATGGCTGGCCTCACCACTTTAGAAACAGACAGAGCAGGATGGAAGAAAAAGGTAGTTTTCTAATTTTTCTCTATATACTTAGGTAATACATATTATGCACCAGTAGAACTGGACTCCCTACAAAAAGCAGATAATTTAGGAGAATTAACACAGAAGCTCAATTCACCTACAGGAAAAACACAAATATTAGTCTCCACAGGGCAAGTATCACAAACACAATCCAGGAAGTACTGACCACTGGAATGAAGCAAGTTCTGAGGCACAAAATGTGAGCAGAGGCCATTGTTTTGAAAGGAGCTCTCTAAGACAGTGCTAAAATATCAACTGACCTTATTCTGCTTACCAATAACAGCGACTGCAGCTTCTAAAAGGAAGAAAATGTTTAAAGAATGAAGATCTTACAAATTTCTTACAACTTTAGAGTGTACAAAACATTCAAAAGGAGTTCACCATGATTGCAAACATACCCTACCCCCCAAAAAAAAATAACAAAAAAATTAATTCATGTATAGTGATACTAGAGAAGTGTGGAGTAGAATTTTGGCTACTTTATACTGCACATACTGTTGTCATGCTACTAACATTAAATTGTCTGATTCACTTCACAGAATATCCAGTATTGTTACTAAATTCCACAGTGGCTCTTTTATTATGCTAACTGATAATCTAGTGTGCTCCAAAGATTAAAGAAAAATGAAATTAAAGCTTCAAAATCAAAGGGTAACAACTTTATAATGCCTCTTTAATTTAGTGAAATACAATTAAAGTCACACAGAGATAGAATTGACTATGAATACCAAAATGAATGTAACTGACAGAGTAAATGTTACAGAACAGGGCTGCGTAAGAGCAAAAAGAAATGTCAATAAACTTCAGTGCCACTGAGCTGTGCCACTGGGCAGGTACATTGAACAGCACAAGTCTTAAAGTCCTCGGGGATAGCCAACAGCAAAGAAAGCTACGATGAATGTTTATGAAATCACAAGTAGATAGTATTGGAAAGGGCTGATTTTATAGGCATGCAAAAAGCACTAGAAATGCAGTGTGGACTGTAATTACAATAGAAGCTTGATAGTGCATAAGAAAAATGCTCTATTGATTGGAATGATGTGAGCTGAACACACTGAAATTTGTAAAACCTTCGGTGCTGGCAACATGCATTTTAAAAATGTCTTTTAATAGGCTGTAATTTATGGAGAAGTTGCTTTGGTATTTACATTAAGTTTGCTGATGTTTGTAGAGACATTGTTGTGTAACCTTCTAAGTCATACTGTTGTAGACCAGTAACTCAATAGTTCTTCTATGTTAGGATACTTATTAAAATAACATCTTCTCATATACCAGTTCCCCTGAAATCTCCTTACTGGTTACATCCTGTCTGGGAGATCTGCACCACTCCTATTTGTTTGTGTATCAATAACGGTGCATAAGGCCTTTTCAGTGGAGAGCGGTCAAGGCCAATCCAATTTTGTTAGAAATGTGAAGGTGTTACCTTCTAAACGCCCTGTGGCTATGGTAATAAATGAGTCAGTCATGGTCTATAAATCACAAAATTCATTAGTATAACTGAAAATGAATTGCATTCCTGTTGACTATGTAGTGTAAGAGTGTAGATTTATAGAAGCTACATTTTTATATTTCTATTTCATTATCCCTAGAAGTAACATGTATGGGTCCAGAAAAAAAGTCCTTACAGTATCTTCACTAAACCTATTCTGTGAAGAGAAAGTAGGAGTCCAGTCCCTCTGGCTGTCAAAACAACATATTTTCAAAATGACAAATTCCCAGAAAAAGAACTTGAAAAGTTGCCTGTATATAGCAGACTGGAGTTTACATAAACATAATCAGATTTTACATAGTCAGGTTTTCACAATCTGATTATTTTTACACTGGGTAGTAAAAACTGAATAAACCTGCACTAGGAGATTCATCTTAGCTTTTTAAACATCTATAATGCAGATTTCAACATATGAACTATACATCTAAACAACCTCTATAAATGGAAGGAAAAATAGTAGCTTCTAGAAGATTACTCATTTCATCTAAGGAAGATGCTTACAATAAGTTAAAAGAATCAGGGCCAGTATGTGTCTAAAAAGCTTAAATGTAGCAATCGATCATCTACACTGTAAATTTAGATAGTAAATAAAAATAATCATTTTTTCCTGGTCAGGTAAGTGGAGGTTATAGTCATGTGTTCTCTAGAAAATAAGTCCTGCTTATGAACAACTGAATTAATCAAATTTATTTACATTGCACATCAGTATCATTTTTTTTTTCATTGAAAATTGGATAGAGAGAAGGAGACAAAGCGAGGGAGAAGTTCTGTGAAAGAAAAAAATAACTGCATCCTGCCTCAAATATGGGGAATCTACATTGAAGTCCTACTCTGAACAAAAATCTTTTACTTATTTAAATAAGTCTTGCATCATAAACTAGTATTTTCCCCATTAATTGCAGTTCCTGCAAATGTTTCATTAATTGAGTTCATCTTACAGGAAAATTACAGACTCCATGATGATACATAGACCAGTAAATTAAGCATTCCCAGACTGGTTTTGGCACTGAGATTCACTAGCGCATAATGACCTACTTCCATGCTACTATATCTTCTTATTCAACAAAACATAGGGACTGCAAGCTATATGCTGGAAATAACACCTGTTTCAATTTAATTCCTGAATTGTGTCTGGTAGTTGTTTGGGACTGCTCTTTGGTCTGGGTTCAAAATAATACCAGGTGCTACGGTAACAATTTGAAGTATACAATTAAGTTATACAATCAAGACAATCAAGGCCAGTGATGGCCTCAATACTTTTGGATTTTCTAGTGGAAACCATTGTGTTGTAAAATGCCAATTTTTTTTTTTTTTAGCTTTCACATGTAAATAAAAAATGTGGGTTTTAGATAGGTAAATCAAAATCAAGACACAGTTAAACTGCAAGATAAATCCAGTGCCCTAGATGATGGTTTACTTCACTCTGCTAAAATACATCCAATTCCTCTGCAATTTCCAGAAGGCAGCTGGTCTGATCATTGATTTATTTTAATTATTTTTTAATATTTGGAATATTTTGGAAGTCCACAGGCTCTACCAGCCAGATCAGTTTTTCTTTTTTTTTTTCAGGAATTAACATCTTAAAATTTTGATTTACCCTACATTACTGTGAATTGAAGCCCATTTCAGGACCCTTCAGAGAACACTGCTACATGACAGAGACATAGTTGTCCAGATCCCACCTGACAAGTCAGGGCCAGTATGTATTCATATGCCTCAAGGGTCTCAGTGGTGTAGACAACATTGTTAAGTTTTGGTACGCAGGATGAAGTCAAATAAATAACTTTCTAGCATACGTAAATCCTCACCATGCACTGCACCAAAAAGTCTTCAGTCTTCATTGCACAAAGCTAAAGATTGTGAATCTAATGCTGAATTAACACAGAGCAATGCAGGTCCAAGCAAAGACAACTAACTTGGTTCAGAGCACGTCTCAGTAAAGTTACTTGATATAGAAAGGGTTAACATGACCCTACATATGAGTGGTATAGGCAGCAGACCTCCCTTGTCTGTGTCACATCACATAAAACCTTCTTCCACTTCAAGTTACATAGTGCATGGGTCGCTACCTGCTGAGACAAGATGTGGAAACTCCTGGTAAAGAATCTGTTGTTTTGTATCACTGACATGGGTGATACTGCAGATGTGTGATGTGTGTCATGACAGGGAGTGGGAGACACAGAGTAATAAGGGCTGCTTTTAGAAAGCCCTGAAGTTCATGCCTAATATGGACTTTTGCTGTCATGACAGGTTGTATTCTGGTCTACTTCCATAATACTTATGTGCTGTAGATGTAGCATAGAGAACACAGCCTCAAAACTCAAAATTCGGTGTACACAGTATAATCATGCCGCCTTTCTACTCTCAAGACTGGCTTGGATTGTGAATGTTTTTTAAAGTTTATTCCATTGTCACTCAGCATTACACTTGGGCAGATTTTAAGGACAAGTAAGAAGGAAGTGTGTAAACATGCTAAGTTTTGGCACCACTATATTCACTTTAATATTTGATTTTGGCTGGGGTTCTTTTGTTTGTTTGTTTTTGGTTTGTGGGGGTTTTTTTTCCCCCAGAATTATAAATAGATATATTCATCCAGTGCATTATAGTCATTGAATTAGCTAGAAGCAAAAGGAGAGTCGTTTCATGCAAGAGGAATATTTACAGTGTACATTCAACATTTCTGCGAATTTATGACGGACACATTTATTTGAGGTTGTTAAGGAGGTCTTGCTCTGATTAATAAGTCCTCAGAGAGCCATAATTTAAGCCTGATGGATTGATTACTGTAGATAATTCCTTGTTTCCCAAGCATTTTGTTAAAAATTCCTTTTACTCTTCCTACTCAGTTGTTTATAAAATATCTTGGTTTCATCTTTGTAAAAATGTTAAACTAAACGTGCCTTTATATATGTGTTACATTTTCACAAAATATTGTCTAGAGTAAGTCTCCCATATCTACAATTTCGTTTAAAGCAATTTTTTACGGAAGTACAAGTGCTGATTTAACTGGCCATAAAAAGAGAACATGTATTCACAGCATCTGGCTTATATGTTATGTACAGAGTGGCAAACATTTTTGATCAAAACGGCATTGGTTCTTCTAGACCATCCCTCTGTCTATGTTACTGCAGTTCATATTGCATCATTTAATTGAAAACTAAGCAGCCAAATGAATACTATTTTGCTGCATCCAGCATTCCTCCCAAATGAATAGTGATAAAATATATTGTAAGAACTGGTACCACCTGACAACGCACATCTAGTTAATCACATTTCAAAGAAGTAAAAGAAAAAGGATTTCAACCATGTTATAAATTACAAAACTCATGTTTGCTGGAAGTTCTGATGGTCAGATCTCTTTCTTTTACTGTCTCCTTCCAACCCTTCCTCTTCCTGCATCAAACATTTATTTTCTCAAAATTTTAATGGCAATTTTAGTGTATTGGATTGCAAGTGAGAGAACTTCATTGGTACAACTGGCAGTGTGAACATCATTTCGTTTTTTACAAGCCCAGTTTTCAATTTGGTATAATTCCCAATTTTATAATTAGTGTAGTTAACATAAAAAGAATTCACATGTATAAATATTACCTTTTATATGTCTAAAAATGTATTCTCTGATTTGTTGTTCTCTTGGACAGGTATCAGAATCTTGTCATAGTGTGAAGATAGTTCATAATAGTTTAAATATCAGAAAAAATGCAAATTAGTATAGAAATAAACAATTGTTTGTCTTTATTATTATAATGTTTTATTTCTTTATTATAAACTATTTTTGGACCATACTGCACATTCATCTTCCCAGCAAAGCAGACAAAACTTAGTTTAACTTTCAGGTCATTATCAGGACTTTAAAAATTACACAGAGAGTTTAATTATTTATTCATTTTCCCTTTTGATTTAAACACTTCACATCGAAGAGTATCTATCTACATCTTTGCATAACATTGACCTAAGCTTTAAAGCACAATGAAGCAAGGTTATGTAATCAATTCAAATAGCAGCGGCATCCTTTCTCCAATTGTGATCACATCTCGGGCAAATCAGGAACTGGCAGACTTAACATAGATTATAATTCTACTCCACAATGTATTTTCCTCTAAACAACATTCCAACTCCCAAAAGACAAGTTTCGCAGTAAGCTCCATAATGAATTACCGGACACCAGAGGAGGGAAAGAATGCTTTCTCATGAAACAGACTTTAAATTCATCCAGTCCCTTTTTCATAGTCAGTAAAAAGTGCATGTAAGTGTCACCTTTAAACTCCCATCTTCTGCTAAGCATCACAACTCTGGTGAACAAAAAGTGCCAACATAGAAGAGCAATCTAATGTGATTTTCAATTAATCATTAGCCAATAAAACTCCTACTTTTCTCAAAGACCTGAGTAAATAGCTTGATCCTAGAGTAGTAATTTCATGATTTCCTATCAGGAAAATGCTAATATATTAGACTCAATATAAAAAATAAAAACTGAGAAGAATGTTGAAATTTGAAAGAAAGGGGCTCAGTAGAACACAAATTTATAGACAAACATGAGAGATGACTCCAGTGTAGCAGAAAAAGGCAATGGTTATTATATATGGTTACTCGTTTCAGACAATTATGTATGGTGAAATGAAAACCTAGGAAGAAGTCACAGTAAAAGTGAACGTGTCAAGGATCTATTCCTCTAAATGAAGTCTCGTGACACAGGAATTGAATTAAGGCTGGAACCACAATACAGTAGTGATTCCAAGGCCATATCTGTCACTGTTAATGTTTGTTTTCAACGTTACCACATCAGAGGGCCTATCCCTGAGTTACTGTTCTAGACTGAGAAGACCTGGGGTGAAAATGCTGCAGACTATATTGATTATGATGTACTCTATTATATCTCAATATAGCCATTAAGAATATAGCTGGAAAAATGTAGGCAAAATCTGCAGTGATACAGTAAAGGAAGAGAGCAGAAAACATTGATTAAAATGGGAAATGCTTTGATAAAATACCATATATAACAAGCATCTTGCTATTTTTATTGTCCTATACTTACCAGAAAATGAATTTGTTCATTCTTGGTTGAATTTGGAGCCCCTATATAACATCATGTTTAAGTTAAACAAGATAGAGTATTCAAAGCCTGGGACCCAAAGCCCTCCAAGACAATTGAAAAACCATTCCTAAGCTTTAGGTCTAGAAATAAGGTTTTCATTTAGGAATGGAATTCATTAATTCCTTCAATTGATTGTACACATGTCTTTTTACTGATTGAAAAGGTAGAAAAGAACAAATTTAGTCATAAATATTCACATTGCTAATTTTACAAGTATCATGTCTAGTTACCAGCAGATTCATCATAGCAAATCGAATGGACACGTATAAAATACACCAGAATCATTAAAATATTTCTGAACTATTTATAGTTTCATAGACAGAAAAACTCCCACAGAAATTCTCACAGTGTTTGCATAAAAACAAATGCCTAAACAAAAAAAAATCAAGAAGCTACTGTTCCTTGAGTTCACAAAATTATTGTTTTCATCCTACAGAAATATAAGAAACATTTAAAAATTTTTTCCCCTCAGTTCCATGATGACAGTTCTTATTTGTCATTGTGTACTAAAGTGGTCACCTGTAAAAACAGGTAATGTATAACTTGAAGCTTACATTTGCAGTCCTGGATCTTTGGTGAATATGATGGATATGAAAGAACATGAGTTTAACAACATGCGCATGCAGCTTTGGGAAATAAAATTCATGGCCTCAATAACCGCCCTGAAACAGGGCTTAGAAAAAAATGTTGTGCTCCACCTTCTGAAACCATAAAGAGGAATGTTTGTTCCTGCATTTGTTCAAACAGAACTATAAAACGATGTGCATTTTTTAACACAGCTTTGAGTGTTAGTGTATGTTTTAGAGGACATGAAGCTCATAGCACACTTCACAGTCACTACTGCAGCAAATGTTTCCACTGTAGGTCTTCAATGGCATGCAGTGTTGAAGATCACCTTCAGACATCCTGACATCAGGGGTAGACTCATTAGCTTGTTGTCTTCCTTTGTAACACTTCTGTCTCATCATCCATCTCTTCAGTTCACTTGGTCTTTGAACCTTCCCTTCTCTGTAATAGATCATGCCACATTTTTCAAACTGCAGTATATGTTAAAAAAAACCCCAAACCAAAACAAAAAACAAAAAAAAACCCAAAAAAACCCCCAAACAAACAAGCAAGCAAGCAGAAGATGCTGGATGGTACTCTATTTCCAAGCTCTTGGATAGTGGAGAATTCTCTGCTGTTCCAAAATACTTCCCAGCCTTCTCCTCTGGTCTTTATTTTTTTTCATGACTACAGAAAAGTTTCTTTACACATTTCAGTAATTTAATTTTCCTGCTACCTGAAGAAAATGCTATAGCACTGACCTCATGGGCCCTCAGAAATCTGTCCATATGTACTATCTGACCAAGCTTCTACTAAATAATCAGAATTTCATACAGGGTAGTAAAGGAAATTAAACTTTCTCCACATAGAAACACACTATCTTCCATTTCCTACAGGAAGCTTTCTTACTAGAAGATTTCAGTTGAACGATCAGCCTTTCTAATAGTCTGGGGAGAGATTTTTGAAAATAGAAGCCTAAAATTAACCACCTAAATCCGTATTTATGTCTCTACTTGATTAAAAGCTGAGCTCCTGTTAATTTCTTTCAGATTGTTTCAGGATCAAAGACTGCATCGGCAGGAGAGACAGAGAACACACAGCACTACTGAAAGCCAGACAGTTGTCTGAATAGGGCCTTATATTTATCTATTGCTGAACTTTGAAGAGTTTGGCCTAGCATTCAAACAAAAAAAACCCTTCAATTCTAAAAGTCTCTAACTACCCTTTCTGATGTGCATCTCGCTGCTGGCTGGGAAGGGAATGAGATTGCATAATGAATAATAAACTCTGCTGAAGCTAATATCTGTTATGCAAATAAACATATTAAATGAATGCATTTTCCATGCAGCATAGCTTCTGCCAGGAAATTTGTTGAAAACATTGTTTTGCCTTTGACAAAGGAAATGTGCCAAATTCAAACCTGGTGTGAGTGGGCATCTCTCAACTGGTGTCAGTGGCATTGTGCCCATTCACACCAGGTCTGTAATTTGCCTATTGTGCTTCAAAGGCTTTCGTTATCCGAGATGTACCGAAGTGCAGATAAACAAATTCGCTAACTACAGAAGAGCTTTTTCAGGGTCAACACTAATTTTCCGTTCACTTAGCAGGCATAAATTCCTTCTAGCTAAGTTCAGTCTGTGGCTGTATCAACTTTCTAGCCTACAGAATGAAAATCCTTAGGTATTCTCAACTCTCCTCTCATCTGCAGAACTGCTAAAATGAGCCATCCTAGAAGGCAGCAGCTTCAGAAAGTGTATCTCAGTAAAGGATGGGAAACTAGACTGATTCAATAAAAATTGGCCTGATATTCCTGTTCTGACTTCATCCCAGGCAAAATCTCTTTCAAGTTTCAGAAATGTTTTATTTGCTCTCTCTCTTCCCAAGTTATGTGAAATGTCAAACCAAAAGGCTAAGCATAAAAAAAAAAAAAAATTATAGAAAGGACTGTTTCTGTGAGATCTTATGATTCGAAATTATGTAAATAAACATCTTAATTTTGTGTTGTGCACACAGATTAAGTCATACCCCAGAATCATTTGAAGCATACCCATGGAATTTCAGAGAGAAGATGTAATGTTTCTGAACTCAGCATATCGGGAGAACTGGCTACCATGGATTTGGAGAAAGCTGAGGTTCTTAATGACTTCTTTGCCTCAGTCTTCACTAGTAAATGCTCTGACCACACCACCCAAGCCTTGGAAGGCAGATGCAGGGACTCTGAGAATGAAGACCTTAGGCCCACCATAGGCGAGGATCAGGTTCGAGACCATCTTAAAAACCTGAACATGCACAAGTCCCTTGGACGTGATGAAATCCATCCATGGGTCCTGAAGGAGCTGGCGAATGAAGTTGCCATCATATTTGAAAAATCGTGGCAGTCAGGTGATGTTCCCGATGACTGGAAAAAGGGTAATATAACCCCCATTTTCAAGAAGGGGAAGGTGGAAGACTCAGGGAACTACAGACCAGTCAGTCTCACCTCTGTGCCTGGCAAAATCTTGGAACAGATTCTCCTGGAAAGCATGCTAAGGCACATGAAAAACAACGAGGTGGTTGGTGACAGCCAACATGGCTTCACTAAGGGGAAATCCTGCCTGACCAATTTGGCGGCCTTCTATGATGGGGCTACGGAACTGATGGACAGCAGCAGAGAAGTTGATGTCATCTACCTGGACTTGTGCAAAGTGTTCGACACTGTCCCACACAACATCCTTGTCTCTAAATTGGAGAGACATCAATTTGATAGATGGACCACTCGGTGGACAAAGAACTGGCTTGATAGCCGCAAGCAAAGAGTTGTGATAAACAGGTTGATGTCCAGTTGTAAACCAGTAACGAGTGGTGTCCCTCAGGGATCGGTGTTGGGACCGGTCCTGTTCAACATCTTTGTCGGTGACATGGACAGTGGGATTGAGTGCGCCCTCAGCAAGTTTGCCGACGACACCAAGCTGTGTGGTTCGGTTGATACGCTGGAGGGAAGGGATGCCATCCAGAGGGACCTTGACACGCTTGTGAGGTGGGCTGATGTCAACCTCATGAAGTTTAACCAAGCCAAGTGCAAGGTCCTACACCTGGGTGGGGGCAATCCCAGGCACTGCTACAGGTTGGGCAGAGAAGAGACTCAGAGGAGCCCTGCAGAAAAGGACTTGGGGGTGTTGGTTGATGAGAAACTTCACATGAGCCAGCAGTGTGTGCTCAAAGCCCAGAAAGCCAACCATATCCTGGGCTGCATCAAAAGAAGCATGACCAGCAGGTCAAAGGAGGTGATCCTGCCCTTCTACTCTGCTCTTGTGAGACCTCACTTGGAGTATTGCGTACAGTTCTGGTGTCCTCAACATAAAAAAGACATGGAGCTGTTGGAACAAGTCCAGAGGAGGGCCACGAGGATGATAAGAGGGCTGGAGCACCTCCCGTATGAAGCCAGGCTGAGAGAGTTGGGGCTGTTCAGCCTGGAGAAGACAAGGCTGCATGGAGACCTCATAGCAGCCTTCCAGTGTCTGAAGGGTGTCTATAAGGATGCTGGGGAGGGACTCTTCCTTAGGGACTCTAGTGGTAGGACAAGGGGTAATGGCTTCAAACTTAAACAGGGGAAGTTTAGATTAGATATAAGGAAGAAGTTCTTTACAGTGAGGGTGGTGAAGCACTGGAATGGGTTGCCCAAGGAAGTTGTGAATTCCCCACCCCTGGTGTTGTTCAAGGCCAGGTTGGATGGAGACTTGGGTGACATGGTTTATTGCGAGGTGTCCCTGCCGATGGCAGGGGGGTTGGAACTAGATGATCTTAAGGTCCTTTCCAACCCTAACTTTTCTATGATACTATGATTCTATGATTTCCTTTATCTCAGATACACCAAATACTGAGGACTATCCTGATAACTGCCATACAAATTCGTGCTAGCAAATGCCAAATTTGGCAAAAAATTACTAAAGTGAGCAGTACAGTATTTTCCCTGAGACAGGTCACGACTCTGTTACATTCTATAACCATTAGAGTAATATGGGTATCTAATGGTTAAAATAATTGTGACCATGAGATCTAGATCCTTTGGAGACACAAAGATTAATGTGAGACTTTGCGAGAATTAACAGAGCTGTATGCAGTATAAGAATAATAAATTTGCTATGATAAAATTTCTTATTCAAGCTGACTTCTTTAACTTTTTGGGGATAGAAGCAGACATGAAGGTGGCTGCATACGACCAGGTCACCTATTGTCTGGGGGAAAGCAGACTGAATTTCATTGTCTTGATTTGGGTTTACATCCCAATCTGTCTTCATCCAGGTACACAAAATGACTTACATACAAATTACTGACTTTCATAATGTTTTCATTATAATTTGAGTTTGGTTTCACCTACCATTTTTACATTAGAAGTGCACCTGTTACATATATGAGCAGCTTCTATAGCACAAAGCTTAAAAATAAGCTTTTTTGCTCTAAGTATGGCATAACAACAAAGAGTGCAATTAAATCAAAGCTGCAATAATCTGCAGTCCCACTGACAGATATCTGCACACAACTTCAATGTGACTTATGTGCAAAGATAATGAATTCTATAATGCAAATTTGCACGAGGGTCAAATAGGGAACTTCTCTGTATTTGACAGTACATTGGGTATTATGTATTTGTCACAAAATAAATAATTCATCTCGCATAGCCACTTGCTATGTAAATGGTAGTCCATGTATATTAAAGCATTTAGCACTTAGAATAAAATGGACAGCTGGGGCCAAATTAATATCTCTTAGGACACATTACCATTACAGTTCCCCTGTGAGTTTTTAACTCTTTTCACTTCTGAGGGCTGTCGTGAGGACATTGATTGAATAAGACACAGAGTTTGTTGTAATGCGGGCAGAGCCACAAAAAAGAAGGAAAATAGTGTAAAGCATTATATTAATTTCAGATTCTACTTTCCCCCATTTTTAATGTTTCTTAAATCCCTTGTGTAATTTGGATCTGATTTAATTTAGGAAAAAATAAAGCTTAAGTATTTTCAAAATATCAAGCAGATGACAACCATCTCATAATTAAAAAATGTTCACCATAAGTTGGGATTTGGGCAGAATTTGGGCCCAAACCTACCTCTAAATTCTACATGAATTTAGGAGTCCCACTGAACACATCCTCTCATTCCAGCCCTCTGATAAATTATTTTTCTATTCACTCGGACCCAAAGCGAACTTTTAACAGAACATGAAGATTCACACACCTAAGAGTGGCCCTGCAAGTGGATGGGTTAAGGGTATCTCTCCAGATCCTATGGAGAGGTTAAATTGGAGTGCATGCTTGCAGCCCTGCCCAGCATTGCAGAAATTTCCTTTAAAGATAAAAGAAACAAAAGCTGTTTTAACTTTCTGTGCCCTGCTCCTGCAGTTGGAAACACCATGAGAATCAAATTGGCTCTCACATTTGTAACTGTGAATGCAAGGAAACTCCACTTGACTCAGTAGAGTTGCTTGAGGCTTATACCCCAGTTTAAACTCAGCACCTTCTCTTCACTGGAACTGCACTGATATAAACATGACTTCTAGTATTTAGTGGTTACATTGAACATTATATAAACCAAACTGGACCTGATTTACTGATCTAGCTATTACACGTATTTCAATTATCTTTTCCTCAGTGGTTTCAGAATGCTTATGTGATACCCCTGCCAACAACCTAGGCTTCTCTAGGGCTAGTTTAACAGCCAGAGATCAGATTATACAGAAATATGATCTAATAATCAAAGAAGTAATTTAAAGAATAAAGTCTTAGCATCTGTGATCATCATTGTTGTATCAATGCAAAATCTAAGCTACGTCAGAATAGATTATAAAGCTGAACAGTGAAGAAAGACAGGTAAAGATTCTGATGTTTTAATCATTTGCAAAATGCGTCTGTTCCCAAGTTAACCTCCTAACCTCCAAGCCAGCATGAGCTGTTATTTTTAATACCACATACCAACATTTATTTCAACTTCAGTTCATGTTATCATGATACCAGTTATCATAAAATGAGATCCTTGCTGAATTCAGGTTTGACTTAAGGCAATGAAATTGTAAGAGTTACTCCTATATGTGTCCTGGATTTTCAGTGTCCTGGTTCAGCAGAAAAATTGTTAACATAACCTGAATTTGACCTTAACACACTCTCATCCAATTCTGTAAAACAAAAGAAAGAGGAAGATAGTGTTAGATTAGCAAAGATAGCTAAATCTTTTTGTGTGTCTCTAGACTAAAAAGTCCAGTTGTAAAAAACTTAAAGCTTAGGCTATAAATGTAAAGAAAAGCCTTTGTCTTTCTAAGTCCTGGCCGGTCGAGCTTTCAAGCATAGATGAAAGACACCTAAGGCAGCATTACTGTGGTTGACAAATCCATCTAGTATAGTGCAAACTTTGGCAAACTGGAGTTTGGACCTTAGGTAGCAATATTTGGATAATAATGAGCAGCACCAGCTCTGCCCAGGAATCAGGACTTTGCTACTCAGGTCAGGCAGAAACCAAGTTTCTGGGGTGCTCTTTATTCTGCAGCTAACACGGGATTCAGTGCTCCACTGCAGTGTTAATATGCTCTTAGCTACCTGGTTGGTTTGTTTTATTCAGGGATGTAAATAATTTGCCACATTTTAAGCCAGAAAGGAAACCTGTCAGTGGCTGTGAGGCTGTAGGGAGGAATCGGGGTTCTCTTTGGGGCTGGTTAGGATCATCTGAACATAATTTACTTGATTATTTCAATATTATAGCTTTCTTCTCTGCTTTAAAAATGTCTGTCTCCAATCTGATAATGCCTCCACAGTCAGCAGTGTAGAAAGAAGACCTTAGACCTTTTCTGCAATAACCCTAGTCCTGGTGGATTCAAACTCTCATCGGTTTTGCTCTCCAAGTCACATTTTTAATATGGTGACAGCTGGCTCAGTTCTTTTTTCTGTCATTACAATCCAATATCTTAAAAGACTAAGTTCTAAGAAGCCAAGACACCATTTCAAATGCAGAAAACAAAAAGTGTACTAAAATCTCAGTTGGATGTTTTTTCTTTGTGAGATAACCTTTCCTTCACAGCAATAATTAAAGGATACTATGGGGCATGAAGTGGGCATGCTGCTGCCACGTGCAAGATAGTTTGGAACTCCAGCTGTGGAAATTGGTAAAGGCCCGGAATTTTTCAGTGTGACTAGTCCCACTTGAACTTGATGGTTTTTTGAAATTGATGGAGCACAAAGGAGACCATGGATCCCCTTTGAGACCACCAGCTGTGGCATACAAATGCAGTGCTCCTTCCAGTGATACATGGTTCACAATGTCCCTCCTTGCATATGAGAACTGTTTCTGGCTTTCCTGATGGCATGGGAAGGCACAAGGAACAGATCAAAACTGAGTTGAGACAGTTGAAAAGAATGCCCTGACCACTGGGTTAATGAGAGATTGGTAAAATGCTAATATTTCTCTTTCTGTCCTGTGCTTCTTCAATAGCAGAATGTACAACTTATTTGCAGATGGAAAGCTACATCATCTTGCTCATTAGCTACTGTCTTCCCTGCCTGTCTCTCTCTGAGATTGCCCTTTCTTTGTGTTCTCTTGTCACATCCTCAAGGTCAAAAAGTTTGGAAGAAACAGAATGTTTTTCCAGGTGTTTTTCCTAAGAAATTTATTCTCTAAAGATGCCATTGCTAAAGACTGTGCAATAATAGGGGTAGTTATGTGCAGTGAATGAGTATTTTATGCAGCATACTGAGTTTTCAAATCTATACTTCAATTTGGGAGATAGATATTGATTGATGAAAGAAAATTCTGAAATGAAAAACTGGAAATTGATTTTGATCAATCAAAACATTTAATTTATATTAAATTAGTCTTACAACATGATTTTGAATTATCTCAAAAAACAGTGGAATAATAATACACATAATAATAGAATATAAGCTTAGTCATTTCAAAGGAGAAATTAAACCATCTTGTTCTAAGAATGTCAAAAAATGGTTTTTGGTTTTGCCAAAATAAATTTTCAATTGCATGTTCTTACTCCTACAAACAATTTAAATTTCAGAGAAACTGTATTTGCAAGTGGAAAGTTCTTCCATCTCTTTTTTCCACCAATGCTAAACAGACGCTGCTTTCACAGAAAAATGGAACAAAACCAGCATCCATAAAAAGTAAATATATGGTTTCCATTTGTTCATTCATGTGTGCATTTTATCTCTTCCTGATCTAAAGACCATTGAAGTTAGTGGAGATATTGCCTTGAATACTCACCATGCCCTTAATTTTTGAGCAAAAGTTGAGATGAGCACAAAGCAGCTTAGGTGCTTCACCATATTGCACTCCTTCCATGAATCTGCATGTTAATCCACAGGTAAGCAACTCTGAGGTCTTTCTTGATGAATAATTCGTGCAGCAAACTGTGAGGTGTTTATTTGTGATGTGCAAAACTTCCACAAAAATATTCTCTAACCCATTTCAACTATGAAAAGAATTCAAGTTGTTGATCCCAAGAGCACACAGCACTAATCTGCTTCTTGTATAACACACTCTTCTGCTTTCTTTCTCACTTTGATTACTTCTGAAATCTAGTTTGATATTGTTGATTATTCGTTATTGTTTTATTATTTGTTATTAATTTCTTAGTTTGCTCTTGTTATTTGTCTTTCTTCTTTGCTATTACTTTATTTGTTTGCATTCTGTTTCTACAGTATTTTTTCTTTTGCTATTATTTTTCTTCATTAGTAGCAGTGAAATTCTATCTCTGCATATCATGTGGCTTGTTTTTATTTCATTATTTTCCATGTTTGTTTTGCACAGCCACCACTGCTCAGCCTTACAAAGTCTTCTAAAGGCAACTTTTATCAATAGAGCACCACTGAACTCCACAGATAATGCTTTATTAAAATGTTACAGTGAAGTTGAAATCTTACACAGTAGGCAGCATAAAACCATTACGAGCTTGAATATTTTTGAGGATCAAGATGATAATGATAAGAGCAATGTCCCAACAGGCGATTCGCCACTTATGACTTAATCTACAAGCCCCCTACAGGTGTGTTTTGGTGGCATTGAATGCTCACCCAAGGGTTATAGGACAGCCTAAAGCTAAGGCACATAAATGGTTCTATAAGCTCATGTAACACAGCCTAAGCTCTCAGGTTTTTAGGGACTCTGTGTTATTAATAAAAAGTCAATGGGAAGTAAAAGTATTGCATGGGAAATGCATGCATAAAAGCCTTACTTTCTTTGTGGTTCTTTCCTGTAAAACCACTCAGGAAACATCGTCCCACACTGTCTTTTTATTTTTAAAAGTATATGTAAGTGGTCTCTCATCTCTGTTTTATCTGTGGAATATTTAGATATGTAATATTAAAAGGATTTGTAAAACAATAGTGGTCCCCACACTCTGGATTTCTCCAGTGAGAGCAAATGCAATGTTATTCATTTCATAATCTGGACTATATTTCAGATATGAAAGGCCAAAGTAAGTCAATATTTTCCTGATCAAAGTTATCAGGCAGACAAACACTACAAAAATGTTATATGGCCTTCCCTTCTCATCGTGGTAGTGTAGATCTTTGATCCTCAGATCTGTAGTTTTAGAGTCTTAAAGGTCTGAGAGGATCTACCATTTCTTTAATAATATTGGACATTTTCATGAACTGTATAATGTCCTCTACCCCAATGGTCAAGATTTTCAGGCTGATAAAGGTCTCTCTTCTGAATTATTAATAATGTTTTTAAAGGTCTGTGCTCTGCTACAAGTTTGCATTTCCCTCTAAATCTCTTAGAAAATCTGTTTAGGAATTATCTATTGGAACAGTTAGGGGACAGCGTTTGGGTTTTTCTCCTTATGGACCCCTACATGAACAGGTCAAGACCAACGCTTTCCAACCAGATCAGTGTTACAGGAGCATGGACTTTGTGTGTTGTATCTGCTGTTCAGGGAAGAGATCCCCACAGTGAAATTGATATCTATAAAATATCAGGTCTCCTCACTGTCTGTCACTATTATCATGGACACGCAAATGACAAAGCCCTCAAGTCAAGGCTGTACTACATCACCTTAAGAAGCAGAGGTTGAATCCTAGCCCTAACTGAATTCTCATAACTCTTAGGGGAACCAGGCTTTTAGCCACTGATATACAGAAGGTGTTACATATCAGGGACTGAAACAGCTCACAAGATGTACTTTTGTACAGGTGACTGTGTTGCACAATTCTGTAAAATATAGTTAACATAAAGACCTTATTTAAGATCATAGAATCATAGAATAGTTAGGGTTGGAAACAACCTTAAGATCATTTAGTTCCAATCCCCCTGCCATGGGCAGGGACACCTCGCACTAAACCGTGTTGCCCAGAGCTCCATACAACTGGCCTTGAGCACCGCCTTGAACACAGCTTCCTTGGGCAACCCATTCCAGTGCTTCACCACCCTCACTGTAAAGAACTTCTTCCTTATATCCAATCCAAACCTCCCCTGTTTAAGTTTGAAGCCATTACCCCTTGTCCTATCACTAGAGTCCCTAAGGAAGAGTCCCTCCCCAGCATCCTTATAGACACCCTTCAGACACTGGAAGGCTGCTATGAGGTCTCCACGCAGCCTTGTCTTCTCCAGGCTGAACAGCCCCAACTCTCTCAGCCTGGCTTCATACGGGAGGTGCTCCAGCCCTCTTATCATCCTCGTGGCTCTCCTCTGGACTTGTTCCAACAGCTCCATGTCTTTTTTATGTTGAGGATACCAGAACTGTACACAGTACTCCAAGTGGGGTCTCACAAGAGCAGAGGGGCAGGATCACCTCCTTTGACCTGCTGGTCACGCTTCTTTTGATGCAGCCCAGGATATGGTTGGCTTTCTGGGCTGCAAGCGCACACTGCCGGCTCATGCTAAGTTTCTCATCAACCAACACCCCCAAGTCCTTCTCTGCAGGGCTGCTCTGAATCACTTCTCTGTCCAACCAGTAGTTGTGAAAGATACTTCAGACACTGTGAATTAGTGTGTCTGATAAGACCAAATCTTTAAATCTGACATATCTTTCCCCTCCAACACAAACAGGTCACTTGCAGTCTGCAGCATGAAGCTTCTGTCTAGCTTGGTTTGCCTAAATGTTGTAGAACTTCCCTTCATGGAACCCACAGGGAAATGCACCAAATACATTATAAAAGAATAGCACTTAATATATTTTACTAGGTCTGAAGCCTAGAGAACTATATTGATGCCTAACAGTCCTACAGTGAGACCCCACCAGTTTCAGATTACAGTTCCGTGACTTTCTCTATGTAACTGCTTTTGTTCCCCATTCTCTTTAATGTTAAATTCTGCGGTTCTTGCAAGTGGTTGAATATTATGCACCCACATTGGTGCAAAACCAATGCAAAAAGGATTCTATTTACTTTTGGCTAAACAATTTTCCTTAAAATATATATATATACTTACATTCACTGGGTGCCTTAGAAAACTGAGAGGGGGAGTAGTAGATATACAAACCCTTCTCTTTCCTTCCAGTAGCATGAGGTAAATTGCACAATAAATCATTTTTTATGGATGCTGTTGACTTGCAACATGTGCTGCTTTTAAAAATTAATAGCTGAAATAATGAACATTCTCAAAAACTCTGAACAGCCAGCTTGATTAATTCCCTGAAACAAAAAGCAGTTGACAGGTGTAATATTATCAGCTGAAATTTTCTGTAACCTGATCAGACTACAATCTAAATGTATTCCAGTAACACAAGTTTGCATATTTTGGTTTTAATTTTTGGGAAAATAAACAAATTTAAGTCCCATATTGTGCTTTGTCTAGACATACATAAGCAAACATCTATAAAATATTCCTTCCTGTAAAATTAAATGAAGTTTAATTTTGTGTAAATATTATTTTGAAGGCATAATAGCTCTGTCATCACTTGATATTAATATTGCATTATTCTCAAAGTGATAAGAAATTCCTGGGTATAAGGAAATGTGCACTGCATTTTGAGCATTTTCTAGGTAGTGGTCCACATCCCAAAGTGCTGCAGCCAGGAATACCTCCTCTGAAAGCAGATACACAGCTTCACACCAGTATTTACATTTACCACCCTTTCTGGATCTCGTTATTCATGGACCCTTAACATATGAGCAGGAATTACATGCAAAAAAAGTGTTAACCATTTCGCTTTCTGACTTTGCATTTTTTTCCTTGAGCAGGAATTAAATAAAGCTTTTGTCTACAATGGGAAATATTTGTGATATATTTCAGGTTAGGATAAAAAATAAGAAATTAAGATTTTGGTTTAGCATTAAGGCATTTTTAAAATTTTTAAAATGTACATAATATTTAAAATATCTTAAATTCAATGCCATTCTATGTTCTTTATTGCCGTGCTTTTTATTGCTTAGATATTGGTCTGAAATAATCAAAACAGATGCCTGAAGTCATGATTAATGAGGCTGCCTGAGATACTCAGATAATCCAAGTAACTCCATCCTGCACCACAAGAAGTGGATGGACTTAAAAGCCTCACTTTTGATAAAGGTCATCAGGTGTTCAGCCATATACATTCTCTTCTATCTACAGATCCTTCAACATCAGCATTTGAGAGGAACTTCTGAATGAAAAAATAAGTGAAAGAAATAAGTTTTCAGTCCGAATGTTATCAATTTCATGTTCTTTTTTATTTTTCATGTCATTAAGGTCCACAGTCTCTCTCTTTTCACCAATGGAAGTTTTCATTTCATTATTCTGTTGAATAACAGTTTCATTGTTACTGTGAAAGGAAACTGTAGAAGCAACTGTGTTCCATGTCCCATTCAGGCATTCAAGTAAATGAAGCTATATATGACTGTGTGAGTCAGATTGTGAAGAAAACCTTTGTGAAAATTTCAGTAGGCAGATGGGGACATCATCTATGTTGCTGTTGAAGTCTTCCAAGATAATAAATATTACTGTCTCAATAATCATGTTAGATAACTTCTCTATCAGCAGCTCTTGCAACTGTTAGATGTCTTGGGGGTTTATAGATTAACAAGATGTCAAGGATGGTCTTTTCTGTAGTCTTATAAAATAAAGACAAAGACTCGAGGGAATCTGCTTCAGCTGAATTCATCGTATTTCTTAAGTATGCGGTGGAAATACAGATAGTTAATAAGACCATGCAATCAGTTTGTCAGATATGTCAAAAAGAAATTACTTTACAAAACATAAGCATTTCAACTGCAACATACAGACCATTTTTAGGATAAGACTTTCAAATACATACACAACCCATGAAAATCAAAGGGCAGAGGAACATGAAGCAGGGCAAAATGGACTTAGAAATATGACTCTGAAGGAAAATCCTAAGCTTATGAGGATTAAAGAAGCATTAAAAGAAACTTCTATATAACAGTGTAGACAAAGTGAGAAATGTGAAAGTTTGCTTTTAGCTCAGCTCTAATCAAGGCATGACTCTGTTCAGCTAGAATTACATTGTATCCCTGGAGGACTAGCTCATCTTTCCGAAAGCAGAGAAACACCAAGGTCTTTAGCATCTGTCAGTATATTCTTGCTAAGTGCTAAATTCTGGCTCTGTTTAGGCAAGGATGACCACTGAGGGATTATCAAGTTCTCAGAGATATCCTGCTTGCAAACAGCAAAAGGCGTCACTGAGTAGGGTGTTTTCAGTGCTGCTTGGCTTGACTGAAGAAAGGAACAGCTTATATCATCTACGGTAACTTGCTCCCAGATGTAAACTACTAGAGTTTGAACTCCAAGGTCATAGATGGTGTCATGCTCATCTCAGGAACCTCCACAGCTGTGATTGTTCTCTTCTCTTACATCTCCATTGTGTTTGAGTAACATAGCTGAAACTTAGCCTCATGCTATGTGTACATATATAAAGCCATGTAATTAGTTCATCTTGAGTACACTGAAGCTGTATTAATTATGTACATTTACTACCCAGAATTAGTCTGAGCATTTGCTTAGGTTATGAAACATTGATTTCCATGTTCCTGGGTGGGGAAGGGGGAGAAACTGAGATCTCCAAATCAGACCAACACGCAAAGCAGTGAAAGTGGCATTGTATAAATGAAAGTATATCAGCAGCAGTGCTAGGAAAACATGTCACTGAGCAGAATAATAGTATATTACAAGTTAAATAACAATGCCAATAGGAAGATAGGAGGACAGAGTCAAATAAAAGACACATACTCATTCGCGATTCAATCTTAAATTTTTGTACTCTGACTCAGAAAAAGCCCACTTGCATCTGTAAAATGTTAACTCCAAATTTATTGAAAACTCAAGATGGATGGGCAGTTCACCTTCTTATGATTAATTATGGACAGATCTGAGCATCAGGAATCTGCTCCAGTAAGCTGCTTGGGCCATGAGGAAAGAGGATATACCCAGAAAACCCCAGCTGTCATTTACTCCAGGGAACCAACTTAAGGCAAAGCAACATGAGGATGGAAGTAACATTAAGGAGACTAAAAGACTTCTGTTTCACATCTTAATTGCACGAGCTATTAAACAAACACATCTGTTGTTGATGTCTCTTTACTGTACTTTTTATGTATCACGTATGCCTCTGTGTTAATGCTTTTATGACCTGTTCACTTTGGGCTTGGAGTTAGGCTGCTAGCTTTTATTATTATTATTATTATTATTATTATTATTTTAATCTTCTAATGCAAAATTTATTTATCTATTTGGTGATTTCATTTTACTTGTTTTTACCCTTAGCCTTTTGGTTTTTGCATATTGCATTGTCTATGCATTCACCTTCCGCCATGTCTTCTTCCACTGTTTTTTCAACAGAAATTAGCAAAATTAAATAAAGGAAAATTCCACTGCTGACAGGCATGAATTTGTTAGAGTGAGTTAAAGGAGATGAGTTTGCAAAATTTCATTATGGAGCCAAGCAATTGTTAAAAGAGATGCTGCTTCTTATTTGTTCAATAATGCTTTCATCATTTCCAGCTTTGTGACGGATTGATTTGATAAAAATATCCTTGAAGGATTGTGACCCTGAGTTGCCCTTTGTGGAGGAATTTCCTGGGTCTAACCTAAAAAGAAATTGAAATGGAGGTTATGGAGGATTTGTATTTGAAAGAGGATAAATTTGTGCAGACGTGCAGAATAAGCGTTATTGATAAATTTATTTCTAAGTGTTACAGGCTACAAAAGGCATTTCCACTTGGCTTCTTGAAAATTTTCTTCATTCCTTAACCTTTAAAGATGTAAAGTAAGTATAAAAATTACCTGTACTGTATAGGGGCTGAGATTGTTAATTATTTAGAGGTCAAGGAAATTGTAAAGGCACAGTTCCATGTGCTTTTACACATGACAAGATAAAAATTCCAAACTGCAGAAGGTATTTTGGCTAATAAAGCTAAATTTTCCCTATCACTTCATGTGAAGTAACCCATAAAGAACCGTCATTCCCTAAAGAATGGCTAGCTGTTATTCCGTATGAATGGGAAACATTTCTTGTTTTCCCATGAAAATATGGTGCATTATCCTGACTCTATCCAAATTGCATCTGGTCCATAGGCAAAGATGAGTAGAGAGTAGACTGCCTCATCCTCTTCATATATACCAATTATATTCTTTCAACAATATCGTCTGACATGTTTTCTCTGAAATGCAGAATGTTTACCTGTGTAAATGTGTCTATATATAACTTATGTATCTTTTGTTCCACTTTTCAGTGGTAGTTACTCAAAATTCTTGAGAATAAATGTTACACGTTCCTGCACTCTGAATATATTTATTGGAAATATATTTAATGGGATTATTCAGTTATTTTTCCTTCTTCAAAGTAGCTATAAAAGCAACATCATAAGAACGTTATTGTAGCTGTAATGTTTTGTGGTGACTTTTCCAAAACATTATTTCTAGTATGGTTAAACTATGGATTATTTATTATGATATTAATCGTTACATTCATGCTAGTAACCTAAATTTCAGGGTACTGAGATTTCAGAGTGGAATGATTTACCTCAACTACCATTAGAGCTTTCCTGACCTTTAGTATACACTGGCAATGTTTGCAACGTTCAAAGTCTGATTGTATTTTTATCGATGAAAAGTAGATTTTAGCCTTGTTTAAATAGAAAATAAAGTTCAGATGGCAATGAATATAATTTACCCTGCTGGGTTCAGTCTATCATGTTCATTCATTCAGTGGCATTCGGTAACATTTGCATCATTTGCAATGGGGTTATGTCAGTGCTAATGAAAAGCAAAAGCAAATATTTAGTCCTTTATTAGTTTGAAAGCTAACATACAGAATAAAAATCTAAGTCTAAATTTCTAGAATTATTCTATAACAAGGTGTTTTTATCAGTTATCCCTGTCCCTAAGGCTCCTAAGAAGAGTGCCTGAGTATGACTGTATTTCTTGTTTATAGAAAGGAGCTAGCAAAAAATAAGAGAAAAAGTTATCATAACGCAAATGACTGGTTATTATATCACTACAGTTTGTGCATGTACAAACACTGCAGTCTAACAGAATTAGTAATGTCAGTTACCTGTGTACACTCTTTTCAGCATCTGGAGATATGAAAATGCATGGGACTAACAGCTCAATTTTTTTCTCCTATAAGCACCTGCTTTAATGAACTTACTGTCTCTGATGTGCAGTTATGGGAATTATCTGAAAGTACACTATTTGAATACTTGATGAGTGGATACTCATTCCTGTGTTTTGGCACCATTTTCAGAGGAACAACAGTGAAACAAGGCTTGCTGTAAACTGCATTTTTCTTCTCCAAATCAGTGGCATTCTTCATGATTTTCCTCCTAAAATCTACACAACTGATGAAAAAAGATCTCAAATTTTATAAAATTAATATAGCCCAATCACTTATAAATTTCACTTCAACAGGTATTCTGAAGGCTAACAAAAACATATCCAATTCTTATGCTGTACTAATTTTCATTTGTTGAAAGAATTCAGAAAACACTGAATTTCTGAAGTGAAAGTAAAGATAGAAATGGGCAATAGAAATAATTCTGGCCATTATATCTTGCCTAATTAAGGGCCAATAGATAATACTTACCCTGTCAATTCCAGTGGTACTAGTTTAGCCTTTTTTGAATAAAAAACTGTTTAGTTCAGATTATTTATATACCATACACAACAAAACTCTCAGAAAATATTGCTGGTACACAGCACAATGTGCTTGTGAGGAGTGCAAAATTTATGTAATATAATATGATGTGTGTAAATTGTAACAGTAAGTGAACTGAAAGAAAAAAAGAGCATAGAATAGCATATTCCAAGAATATCTGTTGTCAGCAATACACACACAGGTGAAATGTAGTCACAGAAAACGCAACAGGACTGACTAACTGGAAGTGACGTGGTTCATTAACTTAGTCTAGCCTAAGTAGATGCTTAGTGATAGGATCAAAATCATGCCTAGCCTGTTTTTCAAAAACTACCTGTGAGAAGGATTTCTACTTACCGCTCTACTCTGTGCTGGGGAGATTACTTACATACAGCAACAGGCCACTGCTGCTTTTATCATCGCTTTCAATATGTTTGAAGCCATCTTTCTCCTCTTACAGAAGACACGATCTTTTCTTTCAGTCATTTCTCATTTTCTGAGTCTCTGCCCATTTCTGGTTTTTTGTGGGTTTTTTTTTTTTTAAGAGCTTCAGTTTTACTGATGTTATTCTCTTAAAATTAACTTGTATGTATTATATCTATATTATATGATATGCTTTAGTAAATAAATACCTGCATGAAGTTTACCTATCTTTATAACAAGGTCATAACATCAACTGCCTATGTACTTCATTGCACTGTACATTTTATGCAGGGTAATTTTGCAATTTTGCAATAGAGTGGCTCTTAAATGAACTACCTCAAACTGGTCTTCAGTTAATTTCTTTTGATATACTTTGGATGGTTCTCTTTCCATTACAAACATCTCCAATTTAATTTCCATCCTTAAAAATCTTTATTAAATCTTCATCCAAATGCAATTATTTGTGATCCACAAAGAAATATATTCCCTACTTTGCTGACATAGTTGGTAAACAAAAATCCTGAATAGCATCACCTTGGAATAAACTCCTACAAATAAGATTCTCTCCTACTTCACTTACGAACCATTGCCCTCTTCAGGAATGAAGGTGGTGGGTAGGGTTTGAGCACATTTGTTCTTAGCAAAATCAGGTCTGCGTTCTCTGGGCTTTCATAAAATAATTGTTTAAAAATGTGTTATCATATCTTTGTGGGTGCCAATGTTAGGCTGGCTTGTCTATAGCTCAAGCTTTTTCCTTTCTGACTTATTTATCCCTAATTTTTCATAAAAAGAGTACTGTATTTGCCCTTCTCTGGTCTTGTAGGATGCTACTTGTCCTCCTAGAGTTCTCAAGGAATTACTAATGGTTCAAAGACAGTTCTGTCTTAGATAATTTTATCAGATCCTAACAACTTTGCTACATCTAAGTTATTTAATATTCTTTAAACTGTCCTTTCTCCGTTCTGACCTATTCCCCTACTTTTTGTTAAAATTAATTTTTTTAAAAATTAACTGACAAAACGTAATATGCAAAAATCACCTCTGTCTTCATGCAAATACTGCATGAAGGAAAGCTAGACTTTGAAAAACAGGGGGTTTAAGCTAATTCAATTCAACAAAAAAGTCATACTGACAACTGCAGCAACCTAAAACCAATTCCAATAAGGATACAGATAATGCAAGCTTCCTCATATTTCCCCATCCACCTTTTAGTTCAATATATAGTGAGAGAATGAGCTTAAAAGGGCCATTCAGTCTTATGGGCATCTAAGATCTTTGATTTCTGCAGAACATTGCCAAAGTGCACTGGAAGAGTTATTGCTTTTTTCAGTATGGATATTCTGTCCTAAAAAATTGATTTAGAATCATCAATTAACTTGATATTTGCTTCCCAAAGTGATGACAAATATTAACTGACACCAAAGGTTGTATTTAAAATAGTACTTTGAATATAAAAAACATTGTAGAAGAATGAGCAATTTGACAGGAATATATTAACTTTCACAATCATCTTCTTACAGAAAGCCCCCAAATAAATGCAGTTATGTTGCTTGATCTCTCTTCTTTCTTTTGACCATGTGGTTTCTGGTGTCTGGCTGTATGGAATCATGCAGCTGGGGAAAGCCAACATGATTCTCCCTTTTAGTATGGTCCTTTATAGAAGTTATTACTTTGCTATTAGACCAGGAGCAGTACTATTCTAATGAACCCAGCAGTACACTGCAACCTAACCCCAAACCCATGTCAGTATTTATATTCAGTGTTTTTTCTGTTAAGCCCTGCCATTAAAAGTCAGTCTTCACTGCTAGGGACTTAACCATGATATAATAGATATTTGTCCTGCTCTGAGTAGGATCTAATCAACTGCATCAGAAATGGATGTTGCTGGACAGCACACAAAACAATCTGTTATTTTGGGAGTAAGAAAGCACCCAATGCACTTTTTGATCTAGTTCTCTGGTGGGGGGGAGGCTCTGTTAAAGTTAATGGCATCTCTACTTTATCTTTGCATGGTCATCTACAATTTGTCGTTACCAAATCAAATCTTTTGGGAGCACCATCATTAACCTCCACTAGGTTAGGTACACCCATTAAGTCCTCAATCTGTTTATCATTATTATCAGAGAAGTCACCACTCTTCAGACCACTGTGATTATTAATTTCCTATACATTAGGACATAAAACCTATATTATCCATAAAACTCAGAAGTGCTGCAACATCTACATGTTACATGAATTATATAAATGAGTACCTTGTGATTTTGCACTGTTTTGAAATATCATCTACGGCAATATATTTAGTATGTTGAGATAAGGAATCTGCACTAGATAAATGCCAAACTCCTTTGGATAAAAGTACTAGCTTCTCTTCTATGTTCTCAATTCTTCCCTTCTTTAAAGAGCATTTAAATGAAATTTTATGCATTTGAAAGACATGATGAGTAACTTATTCAGCAACCATGTCATCTGTTCTCCACTCAGTGAGTGCTAGTAACTCTTTTTAATGGCAGTAAATGTTATGTACATGCATCTGTAATAGAATGTACTCCCTCAGTACAGATTAAAGGATTTCATAGAAACTGTAGGTCTATATACTAATTTTCAGTAATTAATATTCCTTAAGATAGGATAAACAACTTCAACAGCCTGGATGTTGACAAATAATGTTAACAAAACTGACTCAGTCAAAAAATAAAGGAAAAAGAAAAGGTAAAAAGACTATAATCTTTTGACTAAATTGCTTAATCTCATTTCTTCTATATTTCAGCATTCACATTAATTTATTTTCAAACAATGAACTGTTAAAGTGGCTGCTGTTTAAAGGTCAAGATTTGCCATGTCATACAATCTGTTACACCACTATAATTTGCTAGCTTAAACACTGCAGATATAATGGAGTGGCAATTTAATATTAGATGCAAACAGTGACTATAAACTATAGGTAAGCACAAAGCACACAAGAAATAAATAAAGCAAAGTCCAAGATATTCATGATTGGAACCACATAGATCCAGTCATTTAATTCATTGATTTCCCTGTAATGGTTTGAGCCTACCTCTGTGCTCCTTCCTCTGGGGATGCATTATAGTTTCTGCCCTATCACCCGGTTTGGGGATAGCTTAAGAAAGGTTCATTCCCAGGAGGGAATGGAGGAGAGTTGCTCCCATACAGTATATGTTGGAAGGCACAAGCGGCAGAAGCTGCTGAGCTGTTGGCACACAGCACAGCAGTGGCTGATATTGTAGAAAGTATTAATGAGATGTTTGATGTTGCAGTTACTACTTCAGTAGATCCATAAAGGTGAATACATAACCAAGCAAAAGTCTGCGGGAAAAACTTTTCTATGTCCCATTGATTTGTGTAAGATGATCCACTTTGATTTTATTGAAATAAAGCAAAATTACATGAAAAATAGGTAAAAAATATTTGCTTAGGGACATTTTAAAATAAAAAATTCCTTTCCAAATCACATCTTTATCTTTTATGTCATTTTCCCTCACCCTAAAATGCACAGTTCAATAGTTATAAGCTTCCATTGAAATATTTTTTGCTTCTTAAAAATAAATTTATAATTGTTTAGCTGGAATTAACTTGAAAAGCTGTTAAAACAAACAAAAAAAACCCCAACGAAAACAACAAAACACCAAACTTTTTCTCTTAGCTTTGGGGTTTTATACGAACTGTCTGTCTACATATATAACAAGAAAAACGCCAGTTGCACTATTATGTTCTAGGTAGAAATTCTTTTAAAAAACCCATGGGCTCTGAGAAATTTGGAGAACGTGTTTCTGACGGTAGTTTTATGCCAATTCCTAATAAGAAATTCTTGAAAATCATAAACAAATTGTATTGTGTCTGTGACTAATATTTTCCAAGCAAGCATTTCCCACCCAATCTTTAAAAAAAAGTAATCCTTTATAACACTAAATAAGTAATTTTCTTTTTTCGTGGTAAAGTGACTTAAATGGAGGGGTTTTGTTCATTGAAATCAAAATATCAAGCTGGATAATAACACTACAGTACATCCTTTTCCATTTTCTTTAGTTTTGCCATAATATATTTTTAGCTGGGAGTTACATGTGAGGACAAAAAATTTACTATAAATTCCTTGTTGTCACTTCTGTTTCTGTTAATGGATTATGACATTAACTTCTGTTTATATCATGTCCAGTTGTCTTAATTTTAAATGTAATCATTTTTCTTACACTGATGTAATATGTAAGTAGGACTTAACCAAAGAAAGTATCTCCATATTCTTCCATTTCAAGAAAAAATTAAGAAACTTCATAAAACTTGTGGAATGTTTGCAACTTCAAAATTGTAGAAACTATTTTCTAATAGTCAAAAAAACATTGAAAGAACCCTCAACTTAACTTACTTTAGTAAGAAACTATCTATCTTGTGAGGATGTATTTTAATTTGCCCATCTATTCAAGAATAATGAATTGTGCTTTATAATTTTGATTTTTCTTCTAGTGGGTGAAGCGAAATAATAACTAATACATTTTCAAGCACACCAAATAAGTAAATGAACTACACATTAGCTCCAAAATTTGTTTTTTTATTTTTATTTTTATTTTTGCATTTAGGCAAAGAAATGCTGCCTGAAGTATGCACTACCAAATAATGATTTATCTATCAGAATTCAAATTACTCTTTTTTTTTTCAAACTTTCACAGATCAGATGCCAGGTACTTTGGAAATGATGAAGACAAGAATGTTCTACTATTTCAATGGTGTAGGAACAAAAAACATTCAGACGTTACATTTCCACATTCTGAGGCATCATTGGACACAGAGATAAATATGTCCCTTTCAGTCAGGTGTGTAGGGAAGCCTCCATTTCTAGCAACTTCATAACCACCATTAATTGCCACCCTACTCCTCTTTCTGGCATCTGCTCTTTTTCCCGGCCTTATCGCATTTTCCTCTCTACAGCAGGCAAAGAAGCACAGGAAAGAAATATGGACTTCCAGGTGGGAGGGGACTTTCTTTTAACTCAGGAACAGAAATAGATAACTGCCTGGGGATGAGGTGAATCTCATTTCAGGAAAGAGGGGGTACGAAGAAAAGAATATTTCAGCTGTTATTAATACGTCTTCCCCTCTCCTGGAGCAAGCTGGTCCCCTCTCATTTCTGTTTTTCTTAGTCTAAAAGAAGCTGTTGTGCCACCGATGCAAAATTAAATTTTGTCTTCCTCACTACATGGCAAAGAAGGTTTGAGACAGCTCTGACCCGTTTGGCTGACACCTAGAGAACCTCTATTAACTTATATTACCAGTAAAAGAGTTTCAGAAAGTTTGTTCTTAGAATTACTGTTTATGGTCAACTCCTCTTGCATGATGGATCGTCCACCATGAAGTCCATCACAAAGAATGGATGCTTTTTCTGCAATAACAATGGAATGGCTTATGGCAACTGTTGCTTATTTCTGGTCTAGAAAATAATCTTTATTCATGGGTTTAACATGGTAATTATAATAAGTGTCTATAATGACAGAATCATAGAATCATAGAATCAAAGAATCATAGAATCATAAAATCATAGAATCGCAGAATCAGAGAATCAGAGAATCAGAGAATCAGAGAATCAGAGAATCATAGAACAGTTTGGCTTGGAATAGACCTTCAAATGATCTATTGTCTTCTCAATCTCAAAACTGCTGAGCATAGTCTTCTTTTAGGGAGGTATATCTAGACTTGCTGATGAGATGTTACCACTCTAACCACTATTGCAGTCACAGTCTAGTCAAAGACATTATTTCACCAAGTAAAGGTACATAAATAGCACCATTACTCTGGTCTAGGTCACGAGGAGGCTGCCTCCTTATGACCTAATCGCCTAATTCTGTAGGCTGTGTGTACTCTCCATAGTCTGCTTTTTTTTTCATTACAAATATATAACATAAAATAATCCCAAGGCACTGAAAGACTAAGTATACAAGACTGACTGCTGTTCTTTAAAGTAGACAGGAAATAAATTTAGAACTTCTCTTTTATCTCTTCCATTGTGTCTCACTCTTTTTCCTCCCTTTCTTGTATTATAGGTCAAGTCTGGATTCAAGATCACAAATACAATGAGTTTTTATTAGTTAACACAGGGATGAAAAAACATTATAGAAAATCATTTGTAAGGGAAAAGAAGAATCTATATCCATTTGAGTCCATTAGCATTATCTCAATCAAAGTGTTTAATTTTAGCCCAAACTTCAATTTAAAGAGCCCATCTCACTTCCAGTTATATTCAGAATGCTGAAAGTGTTCCAATGCCAGAGACTGTAACAAAATATACCGTGTTGCTGGAAAAGCCAGTTCTTAAGAGTCAGCCAGTGTTCTGAACTCATTGTGTAAAAGGCACTGAAACTATAGTCAAATTACTCAGATAAAATGATAGGGGGAAATATTTAAATACAAAGAAAAGAATATCTTGCCCTCATTTCATATAACACTTGGTAGGCTACACTTAAACTAAAATGTGGTGAAATAAACATGAAGCCAAAAGAATTTGAGTTATTGCCTTAGAAAGGGTACTCTATATCTTTTAAGACTAACAGGTTTAAATAACTCAATTGACAGTGTGAGGCTAAAAAACTGGTCTTTTTCTCCAAACTTTTCTTAAAAGAGAGCAGATTGGAAGGTCAGGACTTAGACATTATAGTAATGTGTACCATAGAAAAACTAAAACTAGAGAAGTTTCTGAAACGATAAAAGATGGATTGACCTGGAATGCAGGGGGAGATGGGTGAAAGGGAACAGTGAACCAGAAGAGACCCAAACTCATTCTTATCACACTAGTGTTGATGGAAAAACCCCATGCAGTTAGTGTTTTCAATTTCCTTAATGTGCAGTGTTATGCTGTATTAAGTAACACAGGAGGTTTTTACTATTAAATAAAGATTTATTCTTTAGAATTTGTGCTATGTTCCTAAGAACTTGGTAAATTCAACTCATGGGACACTGTACTGGTGTAAATTTCCAGTGATATAATTTTCTAGTTGCAGCCTGAGTTTTTCATAGCATTTTATACTGAAAGAGTTTTCCATTACCTTTCCTTCTCCTAAAACACATACCTTTGCAGTTTATAAAAAATTGAAGTGATGGAAGTCCCTAATTTTTAAATTTCAACCTCTAGTTACAAAATTTCTGTACCCAACCTGGAAACATAAAAACAATAAAAACAAGAAGCCTTATCAATCTTATTATTGACATTGTTTGATTTTCTTTTGCATTGAGTTTTCCAGGTAATCAGAAATAATTGTATTCTATTTACAGAGCTGTGTTTCCCTGAATGCCAGCCTAGTTCCAGCATCATGACAGGTATTTTTTAGATATATAGATTTGGTTATGGATTCATAGAATCATAGAAATATAGAATAGTAAGGGTTGGAAAGGACCTTAAGATCATCTAGTTCCAACCCCCCTGCCATCGGCAGGGACACCTTGCCCTAAACCATGTGGTCCAAGGCTCTGTCTAACCTGGCCTTGAACACCGCCAGGGATGGAGCATCCACAACCTCCCTGGGCAACCCATTCCAGTGCTTCACCACCCCCACTGTAAAGAACTTCTTCCTTATATCTAATCTAAACTTCCTCTGTTTAAGTTTGAAGTCATTACCCTTGTCCTACCACTACAGCCCCTAGGGAAGAGTCCCTCCCCAGCATCCTTATAGGCCCCCTTCAGATACTGGAAGGCTGCTATGAGGTCTCCACACAGCCTTGTCTTCTCCAGGCTGAACAGCCCCAACTCTCTCAGCCTGGCTTCGTATGGGAGGAGCTCCAGCCCTCTTATCATCCTCGTGGCTCTCCTCTGGACTCGCTCCAACAGCTCCATGTCCTTTTTATGTTGAGGACACCAGAACTGTATGCAATACTCCAAGTGAGGTCTCACAAGAGCAGAGTAGAAGGGCAGGATCACCTCCTTTGACCTGCTGGTCATGCTTCTTTTGATGCAGCCTAGAGTACGGTTGGCTTTCTGGGCTGCAAGCATGTTAAGCTTCTTGTCAACCAACACCCCCAAGTCCTTCTCTGCAGGGCTGCTCTGAATCTCTTCTCTGCCCAGCCTGTAGCAGTGCCTGGGATTGCCCCCACCCAGGTGTAGGATCTTGCACTTGCCTTGGTTAAACTTCATAAGCTTGGCATCGGCCCACCTCACAAGCGTGTCAAGGTTCCTCTGGATGGCATCCCTTCCCTCCAACGTATCAACCGAACCACACAGCTTGGTGTCGTCGGCAAACTTGCTGAGGGCGCACTCAATCCCACTGTCCAGGTCGCCGACAAAGATGTTGAATAGGACCGGTCTCAACACCGATCCCTGATGCACACCACTCATTACAGGTTTCCAACGGGACATCGAGCCATTTACCACAACTCTTTGCGTGAAGCCATTGAGCCAGTTCTTTATCCATCGAGTGGTCCATCTATCAAATTGATGTCTCTCCAATTTAGAGACAAGGATGTCGTGCGGGACAGTGTCGAACGCTTTGCACAAGTCCAGGTAGATGACGTCAACTTCTCTGCCGCTGTCCATCAGTTCCGTGGCTCCATCATAGAAGGCCACCAAATTGGTCAGGCAGGATTTCCCCTTAGTGAAGCCATGTTGGCTGTCACCAACCACCTCGTGGTTTTTCATGTGCCTTAGCATGTTTTCCAGGAGAATCGGCTCCAAGATTTTGCCAGGCACAGAGGTGAGGCTGACTGATCTGTAGTTCCCTGGGTCTTCCACCTTCCCCTTCTTGAAAATGGGGGTTATATTACCCTTTTTCCAGTCATCGCGAACTTCACCTGACTGCCACAATTTTTCAAATATGACGGCAACTTCATTCGCCAGCTCCTTCAGGACCCATGGATGGATTTCATCAGGTCCCATGGACTTGTGCACGTTCAGGTTCTTGAGATGGTCTCGAACCTGATCCTCTCCTACAGTGGGCCTAAGGTCTTCGTTCTCACAGTCCCTGCATTTGCTTTCCAAGACCTTTGTGGTGTGGTCAGAGCATTTGCTAGTGAAGACTGAGGCAAAGAAGTCATTAAGAACCTCAGCTTTCTCCAAATCCATGGTATCCATTTCTCCCGATAGCTTCCGGAGAGGGCCCATGTTGTCCCTAGTCTGTCTTTTATTTGCTACGTATCTATAGAATCCTTTCCTGCTATCTTTTACATTCCTTGCCAGATTTAATTCTAGCTGGGCCTTTAGCTTTCCTAACCCGGTCCTTAGCTTCTAGGACAATGCTCCTATATTCTTCCCAGGCTGCCTGTCCTCGCTTCCACCTTCTATAAGCTTCTTTGTTCCCTCTAAGTTTCCTCAGCAGCTCCTTGTCCATCCATGGACGTCTCCTGGCCCCCCTGCTGCACTTTCTTCTAGTTGGGATGCAACACTCTTGAGCACGTAGCAGGTGATCCTTGAATATCGACCAGCAGTCTTGGGCCCCCCTGCCCTCTAGGACTATATCCCATGGAACCTTACTAAGCAGGTTCCTGAAGAGGCCAAAATCTGCTTTCTCGAAGTCCAGGGCAGTGAGCTTGCTGCATGCTCTTCTCACTGTCCTGAGGATCTCAAACTCAACCATCTCGTGATCACTAGAGCCAAGGCTGCCCTGGAGCATCACATTTCCACCCAGTCCCTCCCCGTTGGTGAGCACGAGGTCAAGCATGGCACCTCTCCTTGTCGGCTCCTCTATTACTTGAAAGAGGAAGTTGTCTTCCACACAATTAAGGAACCTCCTGGATTGCTTGTGCCGGGCCGTACCGTCCCTCCAACAGATGTCAGGATGGTTGAAGTCTCCCATGAGGACAAGGGCCTGTGAGCGTGAGGCTGCTCCTAGCTGTTCCAAGGCCTCTAAGCCCTCCAGCCAAGCCCGTATTCATCAGAACCCAAGCCTGTGATTTATGTAAAACTCTCCACTGTTGGATCCCTCCCAAGCTAACCATGTCCAGCTGCTTTCCATCCCTTTTGAATCACTCATAAAACCCAAATATACCAGAACATTTGAAAATCTTATTTTTAATGTCAAAGTTTTGTCCTGTTGCTGCTATCAATATTGGCTTCTGTGTTAACTTATGCCAGTGAATTCCATTAGTTGCACATTACTGTATGTTTTATTTTATCACTTCTCTTGTTGTTGCTGTTCTTTCTAGAGTTGAGACTAGATTCAGTTCCTCAGGTTGTTGGTGAGTTTTATGTCAAAACAAACCACTGAGCTATCTCTTCCCTCTTCTTTTACTTGTGCTTTTCTGTTGTGACTTTTGGTCTTTTAGTTCAGGTCTTAGTTTGCTATAAGTTCTTGGCAAGTGTTTCATGGGATGTAGCTGGAGCATGGCATGCATTGCACACGTACTGTCATCACATATAAACTTGTGCTGGTGCTTAAGAAAAATAAAAAATATTTAAAAAATTACTTCCATTCTCTCAGTACTACTCTTTCTGAGCTAAGCAACAAGAAGCAAGCTTTTAGCTCAGCTAATACAACTAAATATTCAAACACGTATTTAATTTGATTATTAGGAATCCATACCAAAGACCATCAGGTATTAGTAACTCTTGATGACAAGTGATCCAGGGTGGATTCAGACCCATAAGTTATAGTCAAAAATCTCACCACCATAATATTGCTTTTTACTTAAGTATTCAAGCCACCCATAATGTGTTCCACTATTTCATTTAAAAGAAAAAAAAAAAGTTTTTGTAGCACATAAAGTTTTTCAATAAAAACCTCATATAATGATATCATGCAACAGATTCCACAGTCCTTAAGCAGTCCTGTGATGAGGTCCAATATGAGGTTTACACATGACTGCATACCCATAATCAAAAGCCCGGCTTGCCTGGGAGAGTTGGGGAGAATGACATTTCGATTGTATGAGGGCTCTAATTTTCCATAAACTTGACAGATAAGAGAAGGGAGATACGAGAAATGCAACTTAGTCTGATATGACAACATCTGGAATACAGAGAGAGTCAGCATCCTTTGGATGAGATTTCCACCTCAAATAAAAGTAAGAAGGATCAATAAATCAAACATGCACTGTTTAGAACTAGCAGGGGCACTGTAATCTTTTCCTCCCATAGCTTACTTGTCCTTTATGGATGTGAATTAAACTACCTAAAGCAATATGAAGCAGCTGTTTGAGATAACTCCCCAAAAATCCCCTAACCTTTTCAGATTCAGTAAAGTAGTTTTTGATAAGGGCTCTCCAGCTAGGTATAGACAAACAAGCAGCAAATATTGCCTCCAGCACTATATAATTGTTCTGGCTAGCTGTACACTTACTCATTCTTCACAACTCCAGGGCCTTCTTTTATATGTGAAATTTAGCACAATAAGCTTTAATGCTGTTCAGAACTTCAGAAGCCAAGGAACAAACTTTTCTAATCAAGAAATTATGCTTTCAAATCGAGGGCAAGAGTCTATGGTAGGAACACAAACGAACACAAGTTTACTGATGCCATGGAGAATGTGAACTGATTTGGTCGTGCTTGTGCATGGAAGCCAGAAATTAAGGTTCAAGGTTTTTATATGAAAATCAACCACCCTCTGATCCCAGATTAGAGCTGAACATCACCAAGGTAAAATACCACATAAGAACAGCAATCTCAAAATCATTTCACCATATCTACCCAGTTGTCTTCGCTGTGTAACCTTTCCATCCTTTTTCTTTGAACACTTGCATGGAGGAATGCTCTTTCAAGTATTTCCTTAAAAAAATAATTACATCCCTCCTAACCTTTTCACATTCAGAATTAACTACACTGCACAGTAATTACAAAGGTGAGAACTGGTGCAGGATCTATTTTCTTCGATGGCTGTCTACACCATAGTCCTAAATAAGAGGTTGAGGTCTCTAAGCAGCAGAGATCAGCATACAGCCTAGAATCTACCTATATGGATTTACCATCTTGTACCTGAAGCAGGATATCTGCCTCTTGACAAGGCTTACTCCCACCAGAGCAAAACCAGTCATTTTCAGCTTCTATGTGTTGCACTTCTGAACATTTCTGTTAGCACAAATGAAAACAGTTCATACCTGTTTGCAGGTGAAATTCATATCAAAATGTAAATGTGTCCTTAACCTAGCTGGTATCCATAGAGATTAAATGCAGAAGGAACTGTTTAGTCAGCTAGTCTGGTAAGCTCTTGTATTTCACCCAGTTACCCTTTGCATATCTGAGGGATAGCAGCTAACCCATACTGCCAAGAAACACAATGTAACTAAACTGATTACACGCATATGTGCCTGCACTTATATACACTACAGCAGAATCAGATAGGAACAGAACTAGAAAGCAATTTTGCAAATCCTTTTTTTCCTGAACTCTGAGGCGAGTTCACCTAAAATTGTCATATGAAAATTTCAAAACAATTTTAATTTCTTGCACACCAAAAATGTGGTAGATCACATTTTCTCATGCTGACAATCATAATCAAAAATCCTGGAACTTTTTGGCCTGATTAGCAAAGCAATTACTTAGCCTCTGAAGGAAGGAGAATACAGTAGGGCAACCTAATGTTGCTACTGTTCTTAGACATGTTTTTTGCTGAATTTCTTTCCTAATAAGGAAGAGAGCCACAGTTTAAAATAATCTGAACATTTGAGTAGGATTAATGGCTTTTTCTACTAGTAGCATTTTATGGTAGCAACCTGTATTTTATAATAAATATTATTTTGTGATTTCTCTTTAGATTCATGTAATTCCAGAATAATTTTTTTTACTTGGCAGAAAAGCTCCAGATATATTTTCATTTAACTGTGACTAAAACCCTTAAAAGTCTTAAAGGGTAAATATAGCTTGCTTTCTTCCAATTTACACACCAGGAATCAATCAAATAAAGGCCAGATCCTTACTGTCTTGAAAAGAATTTTTTTTTTTTTTTTTTTGTATGTGTATGTGGGATTGAGGATCTGAGGGTGAGTTTAACTGAAATATTTCACATCATCACTCAATAATGCGCACTTTTCCTTTAGGGATCTTGGGAAAAAAAATTAAAGCAATGGAATTACTTCATTTAGAAAAGCACCTGCTGTGCAAAAAATAATTTTCATCAAAAATTTAATAATGCAGTACCTAGGCATTGCAGTCTTATTGGCATGATACACTATGGTGGCTCCAAAGGTTCATGCATTGGTTACAGCTTATCACGTCAGAATTGTTCATGCTAGGAAACAGCTACGGACGCTTTGACATGCAAGCAAAATAGCTGTGGGGGGCTCAGGGGATTGTTAATGGGCTATAATTCTTCTGCCATCCATACTGTGATTGTTAACCAGCCCAAAGTGATAACTACGGAAAGGTGTTGCCGCCTACTGACTCTCCAATACCGTGCATGAAGGAGTTTGGTCTTCCCAGACCAGATGCAGCTGTGCGGCTACCTCTGTAGCAAACAGGAATACTGCCACCTTCAGCCGTGTCAGAAAGGCCAAGATCTGTATTGCAGGCTGCTGTCACCCCAGAACAGGCACCTGCAGCAGCAGGCTGATAGGATGTCCGTACTCTGGCTGCTTGGGCTGACTTCTGACATCCCAGAGGCAGATCAAAATTTCCCTTCTTTCAAAATGTGAATGAGCACTCATGTCAGGAAGGAGGGAAAGAAGGGAGG